>NC_048300.1:49878405-49947592 GCF_013100865.1 Trachemys scripta elegans | reverse complement strand
GAGTCTGGTGGCACCTTAAAGACTAACAGATTTATTTGGGCATAAGCTTTCGTGAGTAAAAACCTCACTTCTTCGGATGCATAGAGTCTCTATGCATCCGAAGAAGTGAGGTTTTTACTCACGAAAGCTTATGCCCAAATAAATCTGTTAGTCTTTAAGGTGCCACCAGACTCTTTGTTGTTTTGATAAAAAGTGGAAACAGGCAAATTGCTAAGGAGGAGTACAAAATGGTATACACATGTAGACACAAGAAAAGGTTGTTTTTTTTTTTTTTAAACAGACTAGGATAAAAAATAAGACCAAGGAAAGCACAGGTCCTCTACTTAACAGGGAAGGAAAGCTAATAACTGATCACTTCAAGAAGGCTGAAGTGTTTAATTCTCCTTCAGTCTTCGCTAAAAATGTTAATGGGGGCCAGATACTCAACACAATTAATATTAGCAACAAAGTGCAAAAACAAAAGCCAAAATAAGGAAAGAGACAGTTAAAAAATACTTAGAGAAGTTACTTATATTTAGGTTGTCATGATGAAATTCATGCTAGGGTACTTAAGAAACTAACTAAAGCAATCTTGCAACCATTAGCAATTATATTTGAGAACTCATGGAGAATGGGTGAGCGTCCAGAGAACTGAAGGGCAAACATTGTTTGCGAAGAGTTACAAAGGGATCTCACAAAACTGAGTGACTGGGCAATAAAATGGCAGATGCATTACTTTGCATTTATCAACATTTAATTTCAGATTGGAAAATATAATCCCAAATATACATACAAAATGATGGGCTCTAAATTAGCTGTTACCACTCAGGAAAGATCTTGGAGTCACTGTAGATAGTTCTCTGAATACATCCACTCAATGTACAGTAGCAATCAACAAAGCTAATGTTGGGAATCATTAGGAAAGGGATAGTTAATAAGACAGAAAATACCATATTGCCTCCATATAAACCTATGGTACACCCACATCTTGAATACTACATGCTGATCTGGTCGCCCCATCTCAAAAAAAGTTTTATTGGAATTGGAAAAGGTACAGAAAAGGGCAACAAATTATTAGGGGCATGGAAAAGCACCTCCTGGTCTCCATGCAAAAGGGGGAGAGGGGGAAGCTGTTTATGATAAATTTTAGACTTTGAAAAATTAGATTTGTTCTCTATGTGGCTTTATAGATGTTTCATCAAAATCTGCTCTCAGTAAACTGGTGTCAATCCAGAGTAACTCGATTTAAGCAGGTTTCAGAGTAGCAGCCGTGTTAGTCTGTATCCGCAAAAAGAACAGGAGTACTTGTGGCACCTTAGAGACTAACAAATTTATTAGAGCATAAGCTTTCATGAACTACAGCCCACTTCTTCGGATGCATATAGAGTGGAATAAATATTGAGAAGATATATATACACACATACAGAGAGCATAAAAAGGTGGGAGTTGTCTTACCAACTCTGAGAGGCCAATTAAGAGGAAAAAAAACAAACTTCTGAAGTGATAATCAAGATAGCCCAGTACAGACAGTTTGATAAGAAATGTGAGAATACTTACAAGGGGAGATAGAGTCAATGTTTGTAATGGCTCAGCCATTCCCAGTCCTTATTCAATCCTGAGTTGATTGTGTCTAGTTTGCATATCAATTCCAGCTCAGCAGTCTCTCCTTGGAGTCTGTTTTTGAAGTTTTTCTGTTGTAAGATAGCCACCCGCAGGTCTGACATTGAATGGCCAGACAGGTTAAAGTGTTCTCCCACTGATTTTTGAGTATTATGATTCCTGATGTCAGATTTGTGTCCATTAATTCTTTTGCGTAGAGACTGTCCGGTTTGGCCAATGTACATGGCAGAGGGGCATTGCTGGCACATGATGGCATATATCACATTGGTAGATGTGCAGGTGAACGAGCCCCTGATGGTATGGCTGATGTGATTAGGTCCTATGATGATGTCACTTGAATAGATATGTGGACAGGGTTGGCATTGGGCTTTGTTACAAGGATAGGTTCCTGGGTCAGTGGTTTTGTTCAGTGATGTGTGGTTGCTGGTGAGTATTTGCTTTAGGTTGGGGGGTTGTCTGTAAGCAAGGACAGGTCTGTCTCCCAAGATCTGTGAGAGTAAAGGATCATCTTTCAGGATAGGTTGTAGATCTCTGATGATGCGCTGGAGAAGTTTTAGTTGGGGGATGAAGGTAACAGCTAGTGGTGGTCTGTTATTTTCTTTGTTGGGCCTGTCTTGTAGGAGGTGACTTCTGGGTACTCGTCTGGCTCTGTCAATCTGTTTTTTCACTTCAGCAGGTGGGTATTGTAGTTTTAAGAATGCTTGATAGAGATCTTGTAGGTGCTTGTCTCTATCTGAGGGATTGGAGCAAATGCGGTTATATCTTAGAGCTTGGCTGTAGACAACGGATCGTGTGGTGTGTCCTGGATGGAGGCATGTAGGTAAGTGTAGCGGTCAGTAGGTTTCCGGTATAGGGTGGTATTTATGTGACCATCGCTTATTAGCACAGTAGTGTCCAGGAAATGTAGTAGTGTCCATTTCCTACAAGACAGGAATACTCCTGTTCGATTTAAGCAGATAGTTACTTCAGATTCACATCAGTTTACTGAGAGCAGATATATTTACTTTATATAGCTATTTCCTAGAGCCATTCTACTGAGCTATACTTCATTAAATAAATTATGACTTGGGAATATTTTCCTTAAATATTTTATTCTAGCCAGCATATCAACAAAATTTTAATTTTTCTTTTGATAGATCACAGACAAAATTCATCAACAGATAAAACAACACAGAAAAACTAGCAACCCAAACTAACAACTATAAGCATATTACACAGTTATGGTCAGAAGTTTATGATCAGAGGTTTATCATCTGTGAAGTATGTCAAAGCTCAATGCTTCCTGGAAATGTTTAACCTATTTCATGGGCATGAATGAAATGCCTGTATCTTTAACTTTTTTTGTATGCAAGAATGATTCTGTACTGTTAACTAAGCAATGTAGCATGACCGGAAACGTATTTCTGAGCAATTATATCATGTTTTGAACGGCAAAAAATACATTACTAGATGACTAAATCCTTTTAGCCACCCAAAAAGTGTACTATCCATCTAAACGTGAACTGCTTGTGTATGAACACTGTTATGGGATCAGTTGCAACTAGTCAGAAAGCTCTTCCCTGTATCTAGTGTTGTAAAACCACTGATTAAATTAAGGGACTGGAAATCAGAACATATGGGTTCTTTTCATATGTGACCTGATCTCTGTGCCTTGGTTTCTGCATCTGGAAAATGAGAGTAATACTTACCTTACCTATTTCACATGAGTGTTGACAATGTCCTTGATGCAATGGCCAGAAATCTCCTCTCCACATTTTTCACCCTTAATTTCACACAGAATTTTTGAAATCTGATTTTCAGATTGAATGTGTATATGGTGAACATAAAAAATACCCCTCTTTCCTGAAACAACCACCACTATATTATGGCTGCTCCAATTATCAAGATGGGGGAAATGGAAAAGGGGGCTTAAAGCCAACTACAAGCCACATAATCCCTCAAAAAATAAAGATGCTGGAGGGATAAACAGAGCATTCTGAACACAAGCCAGAAAGAAATCACCACTAAGCTAAAAAACCTTGAACAAAATACAGACGACCAAAGTAATATTGATAAACATTTAATAAAAACGCCTTAATTTCTCAAGATGGATTGCCCATATGGAAAAATCACAATCTAAAAATGGTAGCATAACAAAAACTTTAAAATGTGCTCTCAATATTATGAAAAAAAACTTAATTCAGAGCTCCAAGATGTTGACATTAAAGAGGATGATCTGTATGTTGAAAGTGCCTACAAAATACACACGTAAAAGGAACTGTTAGAGGAAAGCTTCTTGGAAGCCAACTGCAATACCACTGTTACTTTCGCTGATCTCAGGGGCAGAGAATTCTAAGAAGGAAATAAAGTGAAAAAACAACAGTGATGCTTCCCAGGGGTATCCACCTGAACTTAGCATGACAGAGCCTTCTCTGAAACTTCCAGGAGTCCACTCCCTGACAACACTGTCCACAAGCAGCAAAAGTATTCCCCTCTCAGCCCGCGTGGACTCCACTGTCCCTTAGCAGACAGGTGATAGGAACATTTGGAAGGCTTAGGGGTAGGTGTGTACCTATTAAGTGCCCAGCCCATGATCAATTGAACACTCACAGAAACCACAGATTCTCTACTCCCAAAGGAATAGCACACCAGCTTACGAGTTCTACCTCTGGATCACCCCTCTGCTTGACAAGCAAACACAGATATATTTATAGTGAAAACAGGAATAAATTTATCAAAGAACAGATATTCAAGTGACAGTAAGAAAGAATATTGGAAACAAATGGTTACATATGAAACAAAATCATAACACACAAGACATTCCCATCTCCTACAGGATAGCTTACCCCAACTCCTTTTCCCAGCATTTTCAACAATGATGGCTGAGACCCTTTTGGAATATCAAGCCGGCTGGCACCTTGTCTTCACAGATTTAGGGGTGTCTGGTGTACCTCCATATCCTCAGTTATACCCCCAAAAGTTCACTGGCTTTACTCAAACAGGTTAACCCTGGATTTTTTTTTCCCTGCAGCACTCACTCACTCTATTCATCAAGGTTTGACTCAATATGCAAAGAGACTTATTTTGTAAAATATGCAATACACAATGATCAATCAGGGAGATAAGTGTCTCCCACCTCCTGTCTGGAGAAGTCAGTCTCAGTGCACACTACCTCTGAGTGACCTGCTCTTAATTACAAGGTCCTTAGGAAGGAGAAGTTACTTACAATAACTTGAGTTCTTTGAGATGTTTTGTCCCTAAGGTACATTTGCCCTGTCCAACTAGAATTCAGGCCTGGTTTCATGAGCAACTATGATATTGTCCAATGCATTCCTGGTCTACCATAGGATGTGCGCTCTTGACCAGAGAATGAAAAGCAGCTCTACAGGCTTGTGCAGAGCAGCACCTAACACCTTCAAACCACGGCATATAAGGAGGCGCAGACCCACTGCCATTCAGTTCTTTCTTGACTACAAAACAGAGCCTCCATACCCAAAGGGAAGGAGTACAGGAGGTGTAGCACCCATAGGGATAAAACATCTCAAGTTACTATGAGGTAAGTAACCTCTCCTCCTTCTCCAAGTATATGACCCTGTGGGTACTCCCAAAAAGTAACTCAACGAGAAGGTGGATGCTGAGGGGATAAGTCCAAGACAGTTCAGAGGACCCTCTCCTCTAAAGGTAGTATCACCGCTGGATGCAGGTAAGATGGTGTAATGTTTGGCAAAGGTACACATAGAAGACTAAGTTGAAGTCCTACAAATTTCTGTTATACGAACCCCCTGTGAAGGGTTCATGCCGGGGCTCGACCCTCCTGGGCAGGAAGGGAGCCACACCAACCCACTATCAGTGGGGCAGCAGTACAGTTCGCTGGGTCAGCGCTCCTACCTTTTGGTGCATGGGCTGAGCAACAGTACAACAATTAGGGGGCTCAGGCCCTTTGGGGCAGGGGCTGAGCAAGCGTATGACAGTTAGAGAGCTCAGGCCCTTTGATGCAGGGGCTGAGCAACAGTACAACAGTCAGGGGGAAGCCTGCCACCCATGAGCGGGGGTGGCAGAGGGGGACGCAGGCCCACCCACTCCACTGCGTCCCAGCCCGGGGCCCTAGCAGCGGCCACTGCCGCTGCGGGTCAGTGGGGTGTCCTGACCGAAACACACTGACATCAGCTCATACGTGGCTACAGCCTGACCAGGGTCGGCTACCCCCGGGCTACTTCCGGGTTCCCCCTCAGGGCCTACCTCGTCCGTGGCGCCGGGCCCAGTCCAATCCACCAGCATGGGTTCCTCTCGGCCGGGGCTGGGTGACAGGTCCGGCAGCTCCTCGGGGAAGTCCGGCCAATTGGACTCGGGCAGCTCCTCTGGGTAACAACAGGGGCGGAGGGGCCCCGGTGGCATCTTGCCTTTGGGGATGGTGTGGGGGAGTTCCAACGGCTCCTCCCAACAACAGGAGCGGGCGGGCTCCGGTGGCTCCTCCTCGTAGTGGGCTCGGGGCAGCTCCGGCCAGTTAGGGCAACGGCTACGGGCCTCGGCGGTCTCCCGGCCGCGAGCTCCCGGCCACACGTCTGCTCCCTGTGGCGGCTGGGGCCTCACTGAGCTCTGGCGGCCGGCTTTTATACTTCCTGTCCTACCCCTTGACTTCCGGGGGACGGGAACAGGCGGCAGTGGCTCCGCCCACTTGGGTGTCTGTAAGGGGGCTCCTTCTGCTGGGCAGGAGGGGAGCCACACCGACTCACTACACACCTCCCCCCTCCCGAAGACTGGCTCCCGCTCATCGGAGCCAGGCCCTTCCATTTCCCCAATGCAGGATAGGAAGTCCGCGTTGGCATGGTCCTTGCCAGCCCGATGCTGAACAGTAAACGCATAGGGCTCCAAGGCCAAGTACCAGCGCATGATGCGGGTGTTGATGTCCTTCATGCGCATCAGCCAGCGGAGGGGGGCGTGGTCCGTGACCAGGGTGAATGGTGCTCCAAGGAGGTAAAAATGGAAGGCATCGCAGGCCCATTTCACGGCGAGGGCCTCCTTTTCTATGACCGCGTAGTTCTTTTCTCAGGGAAATAGCTTCCGGCTGAGGTACAGCACAGGATGGTCTTTCCCATCCACCTCTTGGGACAAGACCGCCCCCAATCCCACCTCGGAGGAGTCTGTCTGAAGGATGAATGGACGATTGAAGTCCGGGCTGTACAAAACCGGCTCCTGACAGAGACACCTTTTAAGTGTCCGGAAGGTGGTCTCGCACTCTGGGGACCACTGCACCTGCCGGGGGCTATCCTTACTCAGTAGCCCAGTTAGGGGCACTGCTATGGACGCGAATTGGGGGACGAATCGTCGATGATATCCAACGAGGCCCAGGAACTGCCGCACATGTCGTTTCGTTGTCGGGGTGGGACAGTCCACAAGGGCTTGGACTTTTCCCACAAGGGGTTTTACGTGCCCGCCCCCAACCGTATAGCCGAGGTAGGTAGTTTCCTGCCAGGCAATACGGAATTTCTTGGGGTTGGCCATCAGACCCGCCTGCCGCAGGGACCTTAGGACCGATGCGACCCGGATCAGATGGTCGTCCCAGCAGCGGCTATAAATGACAACGTCGACGAGGTAAACAGCGGCATATTCGTGATGGGACTGTAGCAGGTGATCCAGCAGCCGCTGGAAGGTCGCGGGGGCCCCATGGAGACTGAAAGGCATCCGGGTAAATTGATATAGCCCAGTCAGGGTGGCAAAAGCGGTCTTCTCCTTCGAGGTCTCATCGAGTGGAATTTGCCAGTAGCCCTTGCTAAGGTCGAGGGTGGTGATAAACTGGGCCTCTCCCAGGCGGCCCAGTAATTCATCTACGCGGGGCATCAGGTAGGCTTCGAAGCAGGAGATGGCGTTCACCTTCTGAAAAATCTATGCAGAAACGGCGGGTGCCGTCTGGCTTGGGCACCAGGACCACCAGGCTGCGCCACTCGCTCCGGAACGGCTCAATGATGCCCAAAGCCAGCATGGCTCGCACCTCCTCTTCGACCTCTTCCCACATCCAGGAGGGCAGGGGCCGGGTTGTTTCCCGAACAACTTTCCCAGGCTCGGTCTGGATCCAATGCCAGACCAGGATTGTATAGCCCAGTACCGCCGTGAAAGTCTTCCGGAAGACCTGCAGGAGACAGTTCGCCTGTTTATGTTGTTCCTCCGTGAGCGACTCACCTAGGAGGGGTGCCGGGGGGTCCTCCTTCGGGGGTACCCGGGGTCCCAGCTCCGGCGGGCAAGGGTTAATCATGAGGCCCTCCCGGCCACGCCACAGCTTCAACAGGTTCACATAGTAGGGTTGGGTTCCCTTGCGTTTATCCGGTTGCCTAACCTCGTAGGTGACCGGACCCGCTCTGCGTACTACTTCATAAGGCCCCTGCCAGCGGGCTAACAGCTTTGATTCGCTTGACGGCAGGAGGAGTAGGACTCGATCCCTGGGCTGAAACTCCCGCACTTGAGCCTCCTGGTTATAGGCCCGCTCCTGTCGTTCCTGCACCGTCCTTAAATGCTCGCGCGCCAGGGCTCCCGCCTGGGTAAGGTACGCCTGCATTTGTAGGACGTATTTTAAGAGGCCCTGGGCTGGGGAGGCCAACTGTTCCCAGGTCTCTTGCATTAGATCCAAGAGGCCCCGCGGCCTGCATCCATATAATAGTTCGAACGGAGAAAACTTCGTTGATGCTTGAGGAACCTCCCGGATAGCTAACAGCAGGGGCGGAAGGAACTGATCCCAGTGGCGGAGCTCGTCTACGGGGAATTTCTGCAACATTCCCTTAAGCATCCGATTAAACCGTTCCACTAACCCGTCCGTCTGCGGGTGGTAAACTGTGGTGCGGAGTTGTTTGACTCCTAAGAGTGTACAGACCTGGCGTAACAACCGGGAGGTGAAGTTAGTCCCCTGATCGGTTAAGATTTCCTTAGGCAGCCCTACCCGCACGAAGATCTTCATCAGTTCACCCGTGATAGTCCGGGCGGTAATGCTCCACAAAGGGATGGCCTCCGGAAATCGGAAGGCGTAGTCCACAAGTACCAAAATGTACCGAAACCCAGCAGCGCTTTTTGGGAGCGAGCCCACGAGGTCCATGGCGACCCGCTCGAACGGTGTCTCCATCAAAGGCATGGGGACCAGGGGCGCCTTGGGTACCCCGGGAGGAGCCGCTAACTGACATTCCGGGCAGGAGGTGCAATACTTCTTCACATCCTGGTAGACTCCCGGCCAGAAGAAGCGCGCTAGGATCCGGGCGAGGGTCTTCTCTTGCCCCAGGTGCCCAGCAGCCGGCACATCATGGGTGAGTTTCATTACGGCTCGCCGATTGCAGAGGGGCACCATCAGTTGCGTCTGTGGCTCCCGGGTGCGGGGGTTGCGGTCCACTCGGTAGAGCCGGTCCCTGCGCAGCTCGAAGTGGGGCCACTGGGTGGCTTGCTGGGGATCCGCGACGCTCCCGTCCACCGCCGCGAGCTGCTCATAAAAGCAGCTGAGGGTAGGATCTGCTCGTTGGTCTCGACAGAAGTCAGTGTCGAGGCGGAGTTTAAGGGTGGGCCCCGGCTGCAGCACCGCCTCGTCTGGGACGTCCACCTCAGTTGCCTCGTCCTGGGCAGTGGTCTCGGGTGAGGACCCCTGGTGGTCTGTTTCCAAGGCCGGCGTGGGTCAGAGGACTTCCTCGAAAGCGGGCCAGTCCCGACCCAAGACCATGGGATACACTAGGTGGGGAGCTACGCCGACCACCAGATTCCAGGTGACACCCGCGATCGTTAGGGGAACCCGGGTGCTCGGATACGGTCGGACGTCCCCATGGATACACTGCAGATGGATCACCCCCAAGCGGGTATCGGTCTGAGGTACCAGCTCCTGACGGACCAGCATTTGGCCACAGCCCGAGTCAATCAAAGCCCGAGTTACCCGACCCCCAACGGCCATGGGGACTGTTAGCTTGGGGTTCAGGGATGGTCGGGCCCGATTGTGTCCCGCCCACACTTGTCCGTAACTGCAGTCCATGTCGGGACAGTCCCGCTGGAGGTGTCCCATCTTCCGGCAGCTAAAACAGAGACCGAGTTCAGGCCGCCTACCCCGGGGGCCCACTCGGCTTGGGCTCCAGGGGGGGGCTCCGCCTGAGCTCTCTAACTGTGATACTGTCGCTCAGCCCCTGCACCAGAGGGCCCAAGCTCCCTAAGCTGTGTGTCACTCAGTCCTGTGCCAAAGGGTAGGAGCGCTGACCCAGCGAACTATACCGCTGCCCCACCGGTAGTGGGGTAGGGGCTGAGCGACCGTACAACAATTAGAGAGCTCAGGCCCTTTGGGGCAGGGGCTGAGCAAGCATACGACAGTCAGGGGGAAGCATGCCACCCGTGAGCGGGTGTGGCAGGGAGGGGACGCAGGCCCACCCACTCCACTGCATCCCAGCCCGGGGCCCTAGAAGCGGCCACTGCCGCTGCGGGTCAGTGGGGTGTCCTGACCGAAACACACTGACATCAGCTCATATGTGGCTGCAGCCTGACTAGGGTTGGCTACCCCCGGGCTACTTCCGGGTTCCCCCTCAGGGCCTATCTCGTCTGTGGTGCCGTGCCCAATACAATCCACCTGCATGGGTTCCTCTCGGCCGGGGCTGGGTGGCAGGTCCGGCAGCTCCTCAGGGAAGTCCAGCCAATTGGACTCGGGCGGCTCCTCTGGGTAACAACAGGGGCGGAGGGGCCCTGGTGGCGTCTCGCCTTCAGGGTTGGCGTGGGGGAGTTCCAATGGCTCCTCCCAACAACGGGAGCGGGCGGGCTCCGGTGGCTCCTCCTCGTAGTGGGCTCGGGGCAGCTCCGGCCAGTTAGGGCAACGGCTACGGGCCTCGGCGGTCTCCCGGCCGCGAGCTCCCGGCCACACGTCTGCTCCCTGCGGTGGCTGGGGCCTCACTGAGCTCTGGCTGCCGGCTTTTATACTTCCTGTCACGCCCCTTGACTTCCGGGGGGTGGGAACAGGCGGCGGTGGCTCCGCCCACTTGGGTGTCTGTAAGGGGGTTCCCTCTGCTGGGCAGGAGGGGAGCCACACCGACTCACTACACCCCTCAGTAGAGCTACAGAGCCAGGCTGAGCTCTAGTGGAATGTGCTGTCACTCTATGAAGGGGCTGCATCCCAGCAGATTCATAGCAGCTTAAAATGTACCCCAAAAATCCAGTTTAATAGTCTTTATGTGGAAGTAGGTTGACCCTTCCTTCTCTTATATAATTCCTCCAAATTATATAAATAGCATAGGTGAGGCCTCAAAGGTTTTAGTCCAGTCAAGGTAGAAAGCAAGGGCCCTTCTAAAATGCAGCATATGCAGGTTGGTCTCCTCTGTGGAGGCATAAAGCTTGGGGTAGAACACTAGGAGATGATCTCCTGATAAATATGGTACAGTAAAACCTCAGAGTTATGAACACCAGAGTTACGAACTGACTGATCAACCACACAACTCATTTGGAACCGGAAGTACACAATCAGGCAGCAGTAGAGACACGCCCCACCCCGCAAAAGGCAAATACAGTACTGTACTGTGTTACATGAAAACTACTAAAAAAAAAAAAAGGGGAAATTTAAAAAAAATATATTTGACAAGGTAAGGAAACTGTTTCTGTGCTTGTTTCATTTAAATTAAGATGTTTAAAAGCAGCATTTTTCTTCTGCACAGTAAAGTTTCAAGTTAATGTTCAGTTGTAAACTTTTGAAAGAACATTTTGTTCAGAGTTATGAACATTTCAGTGTTGTGAACAACCTCCATTCCCAAGATGTTCGTAACTCTGAGGTTCTACTGTATTCCAAAGAGACCTTCAAGAGGAATTCAGAAGGAGGATGCAGTGTAAATTTTGTCTTTATAAAAGGTGATATATTGTGGGTCAGCCATAAGGGACTGAGCTTTCCCATTCATCTAGCTGAGGTGAAAGCTATGAGGAATGTCGTCTTGAGGGAGAGGTGGAAGAGTGAGCAGATAGACATTGGTTCAAAGGGAGGTTTCCTTAGAGCATTAAGTACCAAAGTGAGGTCCCACTGGGGGATCAGCTTCTGTACAGGGGGAAAAAGTTGGCTAAACCCTTGAGGAATCTAGGTGCAGCAGGGTGAGTGAAAGACTGACACAGTGGTTAGGTGTTCTTTAATCTAGCTCACTGATAGATCATGTTTCTTTAAATCCAAAGGTAGTCCAGGATCTTCGAAAGTGGAAACTCCGAGGCCCAAGAAAAAGAGCACCAGGAATGGAAGAATTTCCACTTCTGAAGGTAAGTTTTGTGGGTACTAGGTTTCCATTAGACAGGAGAAGTGACTAGACTCTGTCCAAACAGGTTAGCTCCATGCTCGAGAACCATCTAGGAACTATGCTGTGAGGTTCAAGGGAGAGGGTGGGATGGATCAGGGTCCCTACCTTCTGTGACAGGAGATCTCTCCTGAGAAGTCAGACAGGCATTGCCAGAGAGGTGAAGGAGGTTTGAGTACTATGCTTGTCTTGACTATGATGGTGCTATGAGGATGACCCTCACTCTTTCCTCTTGTAGTCTGAATAAGGTCTTCAGGATGAGAGGTAGAGATAGATAAGCATAGAGTAGGGCAGGGAGGCAGTATATTATCAGGGCACCTCCCAACAAGTTATGTCCATATTCTCTCTTGGAGAAGAAAAGGCAGCATTTCACATTCCTCAGGGTGGAAAAGAGGTCTGCTTCTGGGGAACCCCAGGTCTGGCAGATGCTGTGATCCTGAGGAAGTGTCTGCTCAGAGAGTTTGCATCGGTATTCTGGAGACCTGGAAGACTGCTGAAATTTCTGTCTGATGGAAAATGCACAGTTCCACAGCCTTAGCAACTCTGTGTATAAGGACTGGGATCTTGCTCCGCCTAGTCAGTGGATACAACACATTGCTGGCCTGTTGTACAGCATTACCCTGGCAGAGTGGCACTGTATGGTATGAAGGAAGTGTTGGCAAGTGTATCTCACTGCTCTCAGCTTCAGAATGTTGATATGGAGCAAAACCTCGTGTGGACTACTGCCCTGGATTGTGTCCCCTTAGAAGAGGGCTCCCCATCCCAAAAGAGAAGAGTCTATTGAAGAATCTTTGATGGAGGATGGGGTCAGAGAATGGGGTTCGCAAGTAAGATTTCAATGGATGCTTCTACCATCTGAGAGAGTCCAGAACTTTGAGGTACCGTAATACGTTTGGAGAGACCATGTATGTTTGAGGTATACATAGATTTTTAGCCATGTCTGAAGCACCTGAGGTGCAGTCTCATGTAAGGCATGGCAAACATGGAGGCCAACATGTGCCCCAAGGGTTATAGGCAGGACCTTACAGTTGTTTGTGGGTGGTGTTGTATCATTGAGATTAGACTGAACAGTGGAGAATCCAATTTGGGGAGTTAGGCTCTGGTGGCTAGTGAGTCTAGAGAGGCTCAACTAAGTCTACTCTGCGGATTGGAGTCAATGTAGACTTCTTTTGATTGATGTGAAAGCCCAGAGACTGAAATAGGGCTATAGCCTTGAATGTTGCAAGCTAGACCTCTATAGCTGATTGACCCTTGAGGAGCCAATTATCTAGGTATGGGAATACTGCTATGGCCTATTAACATAAAAGGGCTACCACTGCTGAGAGAAGCTTTGTAAAGACCCTATGCTCTGAAGAGAGCCCAAAGGGAAGGTCTCAGAACTAGTAGTGTTTTGAACCTATTTTGAATCGTAGAAAACATCTGTGCGATGGATGGATGACCACATGAAAGCAGATATCCTAGAGGTCCAGGGTGACAAACCAATCTCCCAGATCTAGAGACTGATTATAGTGGCTAACATTACCATCCTGAAGTGCTGAGAAAGGATGCAGGTGCTCAACTTTCTCAGATCAAGAATCAGTTGCCATTATCTACGCCTCTTGGAAACTGGGAAATAGCTGGAACAAAAGCCTCTTCCAACAAACTCAGGGAAAACCTGCTTGATCGCCCCCTCAAGACAAGGATAGACTGGCCCTCCTGTTTCAAGAGGTTCTTGTGTGAGAAGTCCCTGAAGAGGGATGGGGAAGGAGCATAGAGTGAAAGTTTATGGAATACCACACACTGATGACCTTGGAAATCCATCTGTGAGGTAATCTGTTCCCAGACAAGAAAGAAGCTGGACAGTCAATCCCCAAAGGGGGGGTTGGATGGAATCACTCAGCACAGGTTCTGGAAGGGTAGGAAGCTTGAGGCACTCAACCGAGACATTGTTTCTTGAAGGGAGGTGCAGATGATGTTACTGTGGAAAACTGAGTTCCCTTCTTTTGAGGCCTAGATCTCCTTCTCTGAAAGTCAAAGGGTCTGGGAAAAGCCTGTGGGAGGTTGTATTGGAACAGCCTAGATCACAATGAGGTATGAGACCCACTAAATCACCTTTGTTTCAGGGACGTAAATTCCCAGTGACTGCTAGGTAGCTGTCAAGTCCCTCAGAGAGTGGAAGGAGGAATCTGTGTCAGAAATGAATAGTTTGGGTTCCTTTAAAGGTAAGGTCTTCAACATATTCTGCACCTGTCTTGGGAGACCAGAAGCTCTCTGCTTGACCAGGGTCATGGCTAGGGATCTAGAAGCTGTATCCATGGTATCTAGGGCAACTTGGAGGAAGGGTCTTGGCTATCAGCTGACTTTCTGAAATGAGAGCCTGAAATTGTTCCCGCTGATTTGGTAACAGATGTTAAATAAAGAGAGTGAACTTAAGAGTAAGTGTTGTAGTCATACTTTGCCAATAAGAATGGGAAGGACAACATGGTATAGCTTTTCCTTCCCAGGAGATCTAACCATTTGGACTCCTTCTCATAAGGCAAAAGAATCAAATGCTAATGTCTATTCCTTTCATTTGCCACATCCACAACCAAAGAATTGGGAGTGCGGTGCAACAAAAAAAAAAAAAAATTCTCCATATCCTTAAAAGGGACATAGTACTTCTTTATCTGCTCACTTACAGGTGGGCTGAATAGTGCCAAGTGTTTGCAGACTTTACGAGCAGGTGATACCAGGGCCTCACTGATTGAGAGGGCAATATTCAAAATGTCCCCCAAAGACTGTTAAGTCTCCTACACTTCCTCTAATGGAATCTGGAGGGATTCTGCAAGGCATTCCATGTGGTCTTGAAAGCCACGAAAGTGGTCAATATAGGGGGAGGAGGGAAGAGGGACATCACTGCTTCATCAGGAGATTAAAAGAACTTAGCTGATGGGGAAAGGTTCCCTCCACCTGGGGAGCCTGCTGATCTTGACTGTTTCCCTGTGGTGAGGGTGTATAAGGTACCGAAGGAAGACCAGGAGGTACCAGATGGCAATTCTGCGGTACCAGGGGCTGATCAGATAGTGTCTGAGAATGGTGCGGTACCAGTGGCTGTTGGGTTTTCCTGGTAGTTGGAGACCTGTAAAACTGCTCTCCAAAGGGCCCCTAAGGATTCCAGAAGGCCCACTAAAAAGGGACAGATAAGGAAAGGTTCCCCATGGATATTCAGAACACCTGATCCTAAAATGCCTGGTAGCATCCCAGGAGACTTCATCCAAATGCTGGCTCAGTGAGTGGAGGGCAGAAAAGAAGCCCTGCACTGAGACATCAGAGTCTGAAAAAGGCTCATCCCTTGGGCTGAATGGTGGCACCACAAAAAAGGTGCCAGTACCATACACTGGATGTCCAATCCAATCTCAATCTATCTAGATAGTACCAGAGTAGATCATTGCAATGGAGACTCCAGTACATGCCATAACTGAAGTTTTAAACCTGAATGGTCAGAATGCTAAAAGCCAACGTAAGAACCCAGACAGTCATCTGAATAATGTTTTTGACATCTGAGAACTCAAAAACAAACACATTTTTAACCCTACAAGGAAATTCATTTCTGATCTGAGACAAAGCGTGAAAAATGTCAACCCTAAAGATAATTTGCAGGGAAAGTTATAAGCCACTGACATGTCTTTCAGAAGTAAAGTGCCATCTTAACTAGAACTATCCCACAGAATTTTTAACCAAAAAGTACACAGCTGTTCCCAAAAAAGACATTGAGACAAATATTTCTCGGTTACATCAGTTTCCATCTGGAGTAACTCCATTGTTTTCAATGGCATAACTGAGAAAAATAATTTGTCTCTGTGATACTAAGATTTACGTACCTGTTCTATCATAAGAGTAAACTTTTTCCCTAATAGGTTTGTTATGAGATGTTCCAGCTTTCTGTTGTTTACAGATCTTTGTATGGCAACTTGGTTCTGAAACAACTGTTTGAATTTCAGTCTCTTTATCATCATCTGTAACAAACAAACAGTTTAAATGTAAGTATTATGCTGCTGACAGTAGATCGTGAGGCCTCACTTATTTTCTAAAAATAAGTTACAATTGTACAGTGAATATACATTCTCATTTATATTTATGCAATTTATATTTTTTCTAAGAACATTCTAATTTAAATGTATTTTTAAAATATCACTATACATAAAATCTATAACATGATCACAGTAAAAAAAAGTGTTTTTTAAAAAGCACATAAGTACTCCCCTCCTTCACCCCAATGAATGCACTGGAAATCCACAGTAAACTTCTTTTGCTGTTACAATGGACCAATCAGTATTAAAGTGTATAGTTTGAACATGTATTTTACCTTCAACAGTTTTGAAAAAAGTAAGAGTGTTACTTGTCTTTTTATATTTTGCTCTTGCATTTAACCTTCCTTCACGTTTGATTCTACTTGCAGTCAATGAGAGCTGTGACTTTAATAGAACATGAATGGGTCCCTAAGGATTAACTTTTTCACTTTCACAGAGAAAAAGAACCCAGTACCTACTTCTTGAGGGGCCCAATTCAGCAAAGCACTTAAGCATATGCTGAAGTGTATCCCTAATAAACAAAGGCCTTAAAGGCCTTAAAGATGTTTAATCAATCAGACTTAAGCACATTTAAAATAAAATATGTGCTTCAGTGCTTTGTTCAATCATTGAATCATGGTATGCCATCACCATGGGACCAATTCTGCAAGTCGCTTTGCGCCCTCAATTTCCATTTATTTTGCTTACAAAAAATGTCTGCTATAGTCCCTCGGTTCATCAGCCCTTCCTTTCAGCCTCATTTAAGGACTGGTCCAAAGCCAATTGAAGTCCCTGAGAATGTTCTTCCCCTCCCCCCGCTCCAAATGAGCTTTGGTTTAGGGCTTAAGTGCCTGATTTTTCATCCGCCAAAGTTAACTGCAAAACTTCCACGGATTTTAATGATGCAGAATCAACCTTAACACCATGGGAGCACCACAAGTTACCGAAAGCCATGAAGACCAGGAGATGCCCTTGACTTCTTCTCAGACTTCTTCTACATATTTTTATAAAGCTTTTATTCTTTCCAGAGGTGATTTTATTTTGTATTTATTTAAAATACATTTGGAGGGAGGAAGGTGATATTTTTCAGCCTTTAGGAGATGGTTATAAACTACTTTTATCGTCCTCCTCTCAGGAAGTTCACCATAAAAATCTCTTCTCAACTTGAATACACAGACTTAGAGAAGATTTATTTTACATAGATTAGAATTAGATATGCATGTAATTTTGATATGTGGAGGTAAGTTTTTCACCTGGATAAATATATTTTGTACACATTTTGTAGTTGATACTTTGAACTGTAAAAAAAATAGGGATCATCTCTGTCTTTTCATCAAATAAAGGCAAAAAGAAACAAAGTTACCTTATTGTAAAAAAAAATTCTTTGAGGTGTGGTGCATGTGTCTATTCCACTCAGCTATGTGCGTGTCCAGTGCACCCGGAGCTGGAGAGTTCTGTGTATCCAGACCTGTCAGGGTGGAACATGCACCCTTGTGCCCCAGGCCAGCCTATAAAGGGCAGAGTCATCCCAACCCTCCTTCAGTACCTTCACAATGGAATCATGATACAATAGATTCTGAAGCAGAGGGGAAGGAGATTGGATCATGAAATAAACATGTGCATGCACCTCAAGTAACCATTTTTTTCTTCAAGTGCCTGCAAATGTCTATTCCTCCTCAGTGACTCCCAAGCAATACGGAATGGTAGTGGGGTTGGGATTCTATTTGAATAAAGACTATAGGACCGCTTTCCCAAAGTTCGAGTCAGCTCTGGAGGCTATGGTAATAGCACAGTGCTTGGAGAAAGTATGCACCGATGAGCAGGTCACTGCTCTACGGATGTCTTCTGCAGGAAAATCTCTCAAGAAGATAAAGAAAGTTGCTGGTACCCTTGTGGAATAAGCTGACACTTTCGAAGGAGCTGGTGTGTTTGCTATCTCATAATTGGTGGTTATACATGACGTTATCCAATGAGACCATCTCTGAGCTGAAGCCTCCTGTTCTTTCATACTGTCTGTACAGAATATAAATAGACATGGAGATGATCTCAAAGGATTTTGCTCTGTCTATATACAAGGAGTGGGCATGACAGACATCCTGCATATGAGGACATCCTTACGTATATGTGGCTGTCATAACTATAAAGGGAAGGGTAACAGCCCTCCTGTATACAATACTATAAAATCCCTCCTGGCCAGAGACGCCAAAATCCTTTTACCTGTAAAGGGTTAAGAAGCTCAGGTAACCTGGATGACACCTGACCCAAAGGACCAATAAGGGGACAAGATACTTTCAAATCTTGGTCGGGGGAGGGCTTTTGTTTGTGCTCTTTGTTTTGGTGGTTGTTCGCTCTTGGGACTGAGAGGGACCAGACATCAATCCAGGCTCTCCAAATCTTTTTGAACAAGTCTCTCATATTTCAAACTTGTAAGCAAACAGCCAGGCAAGGCGTGTTAGTTTTATCTTTCTTTTCTCAACTTGTAAACGTACCTTTTGCTAGAGTGTTTATCTCTGTTTGCTGTAACTTTGAACCTAAGACTAGAGGGGGGTCCTCTGGGCTCTTTAAGTTTGATTACCCTGTAAAGTTATTTTCCATCCTGATTTTACAGAGATGATGTTGACCTTTTTCTTTAATTAAAAGCCTTTTTTAATAACTTGATTGATTTTTCCTTGTTTTTAGATCCAAGGGGGTTGGATCTTGATCCACCAGGAGTTGGTGGGAGGAAGGAGGGGGGATGGTTAATTTCTCCTTGTTTTAAGATCCCAGGGGTTTGGATCTGTATTCACCAGGGAATTGGTGAAGAGTCTCTCAATGCTACCCAGGGAAGGGAATTAGCACATTGGGAGTGGTGGCAGCGGACCAGATCTAAACTGGTAGTTAAGCTTAGAAGTTTTCATGCAGGCCCCCACATCTGTATCCTAAAGTTCAGAGTGGGGAAGGAGCCTTGATAGTGGCTTAGGGGAAAAGATAGATAAACGGACAGTCTGATTAACGCGGATACTAGACACCACCTTTGGAATACTTTTTGGATGGAACCTCATGAACACTTTGTCTTTAAAGAATATAGTGTACAGGGGCCTCACCATCAGAGCCTGCAGTTCACTGACTTTCCTTGCAGAAGTAATAGCCACCAAGAAAGAAACTTTTGCTGAAAGGTGGGCAAAAGAGCCTCGAACGGAGGTCCCATTAGAGCTAATAATACCAGATTCAGGTCCCCAGGGGGAACGATCTGTTTGATGAGGAAATAGTAGAATCTATCCCTTTTAAAAACATAACCACTATAGGATTAGAGAACACTAGTCGTCATGAGACAGGAGGATGTATAGCTGAGATAGTAGCTAAATGTACTTTTAGAGCGCTAATAGACAGTTCCAATTCCTTACAATGAAGCTGATGATATAGGATTTTTTTTTCTGCTGAAGGGAGGAAGTTATGAACCTCTGCTCAACCCAAGAAATGTTTCCATTTACACAGGTAAGTATTCCTGGTAAATAGTTTCCTGCTGTTCAAAAGAATCTTCTGGACAGTTAAAAAACAAAAAAGCCCCACCCCTTTGCAGTATACTTTGCAGTATAGTCCAGCCATTCAACAGCCAAGCTGTCAGGTAACGACTTTAGGACTTGGGAAGGATTTGTCTGTAGGGAAAAGACAGTATATGTCCCTGTCTGGAGGAAGTGTTAGAGGTGGCTTAACTAAGAGTCTGTATAGGTCTGAGAACAAGGGTGGTCTTAGCCAAGCTAAGGCTACACTGCTCTACAGCCAAAATGTTTCTGAAATAAATGTAGTCAAACTTTACTAATTCTGGGTCACTGAGAATGAAAATGTTTCTTAAAATTGTTGATTGGCTCTAGTTTTCAAGATATGCTATTGGATCAGTATATACGACCCTTGACTTGGGAATGGCAGAGGATAAGTGAGTTATAAAGGGAAGGGGTCTCAATTTAAACCAGAAATGACTAAAATACATCTTTGACTGGATCTATGAATAAATCTATGACTGGGTTTGGACAGTACTTGCTTTTTAGGCAAAACAATGAATGATGCAATCTGAAGCTGGTATTGAGTCATACATGATATGAATTGCATCATGTTATTCCTAGAAGTCACGGATGATGCAATCAAAATGAAGCTTACATCACTCTGCTGAACAAATTGCCCTATATCAGCTCTAGAAATCATACAGTGTCGTGCTCTCTTATTTGTCAGTGTTTGATTTTGCAAAGGGACATTTCTGTTTAGCCAAAGTGAGCAGAGATGCCTCATACTTGTGTGAACAGTGCAGATAACTTCTGCTATGTTTGTGGTGAAGTGACTTTTGCATCACAAAAGCACAGTATAACCACTATGGTTAAGAAAGCCTATCACCTTTATTTTGGCTGCAAAATTGGAGATCAGGACAAGAGGTGGGCCCCACACATATGCTGCAACACTTGTGCAACAAATCTTCACCAGTGGTTGAACAGGAAAAGGAAATCTATGCCTTTTGCAGTGCCAATGATTTGGAGAGAGCCAACAGATCATACCAGCAATTGTTACTTCTGCATGGTGCCTCCAGTTGGGAAAGATGTGTCAAAGAAGAAAAAGTGGACTGTGCATTATCCAAACATTCCATCAGCTATACGCCCAGTACCTCACGGAGAAGGACTGCCGGTTCCTGATGCACCAGAATCATTCTCACTTGAGTCAGATGAGAAAGAGGAAGAGGATGAAACTTCTGGTCCTGAACCATCAATGTCACAGGACCCACATTTTCTCCCATCCTCCTCCTCCTCTAAACCACACCTCATAACACAAGGTGAACTGAATGACCTTGTCAGGGATTTGGAACTACCCAAGAGTAAGGCAGAGCTGTTGGGCTCCAGACTACAGCAGTGGAATCTCCTGGCAGGTGATGTTAGGGTTTCCATGTTCCGTGACCGTCAAAAGGATCTTGTCCCATTCTTCTTCATGGAAGGTGAGCTTGTAGCATGCAACAACATCGATGGTGTGATGGCAGCCCTCAACATCGTTCACAATCCAGATGAGTGGAGACTGTTCATTGATTCATTGAAGACGAGTCTTAAAGCTGTTTTAATGCATAATGGAAATGTTTTGCCATCAATTCCAGTTGGTCATGCAGTCCATATGAAGGAAACCTAGGACAACATGAAACAACTTTTGAGGTGCATAAACTATGACCAACATCAGTGGCAGCTTTGTGGCGATTTGAAGGTTGTTGCTCTCTTGCTTGGTCTGCAGACTGGATACACAAAATACTGCTGTTTTCTCTGCGAATGGAATAGTCGTGCAAGAGATTCCCACTACATCAAGAAAGACTGGCCACTCCGACAGTCATTGGAGCCTGGGAGGAAGAGTGTTCAGCATCCACCTTGTTGAATCAAGGAAGATTTTGTTACCACGCTTACACATCAAGCTGGGTCTGATGAAGAACTTTGTCAAGGCCATTGATAAAACACAAGCAGCTTTCAAGTACCTCCGTGGAAAATTTCCAAGGTTAAGTGAAGCTAAGATAAAGGAAGGTGTCTTTGTTGGTCCTCAGATTCGTGAACTTCTTCGAGATGATGCATTTGACCATGCACTGCGTGGCAAGGAAAAGATGGCATGGAAAGCCTTCCAGTTAGTGGCAATAAATTTTCTCGGAAATAACAAGGCAGACAACTACAGGTTGTTGGTGGAAAACCTCCTCAAGGCATACAAAAGCCTTGGTTGCAACACGTCACTAAAGATACATTTTTTGCACTCTCATCTAGATTTTTTTCCACCGAACTGTGGAGCAGTGAGCGATGAGCACGGCGAGCGATTTCACCAAGACATTGCAACAATGGAGAAACGCTATCAGGGCAAATGGAGCCCATCAATGCTTGCAGACTATAGCTGGACAGTGACAAGAGATGCTCCATTTAATGAATACAAGAGACAAGCCAAGAAGCGCCAAGTAGACACTGAATAGGACTAAACTATGTACAGAATAGTTTTTTGCCTTTTGTTTCATAATAAATTTGATTTATATAACCCTTTTGCTGATTTGTAAAGTGTTACATAAACAGGACAGGTGAAATATTATCATGTAAAGCAACCATAAACACATGAAAAGACCTAGGTTTACAATTTATGACTAAAACTCTACTATCTACACAATATACATAGACATAAAATGTAAAAACTTAAATATCTTAGAAACAGTAGCCAATCAGTTGTTTTAATTGTCATATTTGAATTCAGCACATCAAAATACATAATAAATAGCATATTTTATCTCTGAAGCAGACGACTTCTCAAAAATTGTAGACCAGTGTTATTTCCAATGATTGAGGAGGGCCTAAATGAATTCTTACACAAGTATTGGCAAGATTTATCTACCAGTCTAAAGAGTCTAAAATGTGAGAGATACATGTTTTCCAATGGGAATGGCTCAGCAAAAATATTGAAGCCAGCCAATCTTGTAGAATCCTGAGATGCAATGTGACACACTGGACTGCATATGTTCAAGAGGCCATGTGTCCCAGAAACCTCTAAATTCCATGCAGCTGTGATTGGGTAAATATTGAGATCTAAAACAATGGATCGAATTGTCTGAAACCTTGACTCTGGAAGGAAAGCTCTGGCTGGGGTAGAGTCCAACACCCCTATAAATTCTATCCTCTTATTTGGTGAGAGGATAGATGTTTTCTGAATTGATCAACAGACCCAGTGCCTTGAAAGTTGATTGGATGAGAGTTACACTGGACAATAATTGAATCCTGGAATGGCTTCACACAAGTCAGTCATCCAGGCAGAGATGGACTTGGATTCCTAACCTTCTCAGGAAGGCAGCTACTACCATCATACATCTATAAAAATCCGAGGCACTGTTGACAGGCCGTAGGGCAGGAACACGAACAGGTAATGAGAGGACAGGATTCTGAAATATTTTCTGTGGTCTTGATAGAATCTCCACATGGAAATGGGTATCCTTTAAGTTGCGGGTGGCATATCAGTCTCCAGGGAGAGAATAATGAAAGCCAACATGTCCCTGCAATACTTTATCTTTTTTAGATATCAGCTGAGTTGATGTAGGTCTAAAATTGGCCTGAAACTTCCCTGTGCTTTTGGGATTAAAAAAAGAATCCTGTTCCTCTTTGATATTGAGGAATCTCATCTATGACACTCACCAGGATGAGAAATTGAACCTCCTGTAGGAGGAGCTCCTTGTGAGAATGGTCCCTGAAAGTGATGGGGAAGGAGAGCGAAGAAACAAACCGAAGGATGCATCCAACTTCCACTGTGCATAAGACCCATTGGTTCAAATTACTCTGGACCAAGCACCGAAGAAATAGGATAGACTGTTTGTGAACAAAGAGGGAGGAGAGACTGGAATCATGAAAACTGGTCTGGCATCCTCAATCAAACCATCAAAATATCTGCTTAGTACCCACAGGGCCCCTAGATGGATCAGGAGGAGTCCATCTGTGCCTATAACTCCTACTCTTTTTTCCCCTCAATAGGTCCTGGCAAGGTGCAAAAGAATAGTATATGAGATGGCTGAGGAGCCTGCGAAGTCAGCCAAAGTGAAGGAAATCTATGTCTAGATAAGCAAAACCCTACTCGAGGACCAAGGGTTTCCCCAGGGAGCCCTACAAGGCCAGTGTGGGCATAGCATGGGTGGCCAGTAAGAAACTCAAAGGAGATCTCCCACAAGACCAATGTCAATAAGCATTTCACCAACACAGTAACAGATGTGAACTCCTGAAGCACTCTTAACAGTTTTACCATGAAATCACAGACAGTTCTCTTGGGCATTCCAGTCTGTTTTGCCACCCAGGCAAGCTGGTCTTAGCAATAGTTGGTTGCTATATACCAGAGATCATAAAAGATTCAGGTTGCTTCCAGGCCCAAGAGACCAGTCACTTACCCCAGGTCAATTGATACCTTTGATCTCACACTAAAGACAATGCTTTTTGCCAACCCTATACCAAGCTAAGGATTTATTAACTAGGAAAAAGAAATGAGAAAGTTATTTACAGGTTAAAGCAGGCAAACATATATACACAAATGAGTTACAATCTATGGTTCCAAAAAGATGAGGGTTGTAGTAATCTGTCAGCACTGAATGTCTTTTAGGGCTATCCCAGCTTGACCCTGGGGAGTCTCTGCTTCTGTTTCATAGCTCCAGCCATCAGAGTCCAAACACCAAAAGAGATGAAAAATGTTCTGTTCACTATCTTTATGTCCTTCTTCCAGAATACAAGCTAATGGGACAAGCCCTTTTGCTCCTAGCCTGTGCAGGGGCAATTAGCAAAGTCTTCGTATTATGATGTTCCACAATAGCCCATTCAGTTTTGGTAGTCCTGCCTGATGGGCAAGAGATGATCCCTTCTGATAGGTTGACAGTTTCAAGGCAAACATTTTTACACTTAAATATTACCTTGTAAGTTTTTGCTTTACAGCATGTGATAAAGATATTACAAGTGAGATTAATGCATGCAGCAACTTACATGCATTTCATAAAGTCTAAATACTAAATGCATTGTTTTAAGTTCAATACCCATCTTAACCACATAACACACAGGTAAAACAGACTGGCTGCCAGCAATGAATTTGTCAGTGCCTATCTGAGGCCTAAAACCTTGGCAAGAGCTAGCACCTGGTTTTCCAGCATCACACCCCTCACCTCTCAGACCCTTGAAGGTCACCATAACAGAGGTGACACCAAAGGGGGTCACAGCATGAAGAAGTTTGGAAACCACTGCTACTGTAATCTGATTCAGAGAAGGACATACAATAGTCCTATGTCACCGGAGGAGTCATGGCATGATGGGTAGATAATGCACCATGCTGCTCTGCTTGCAGCTTAAACAAATGAGGCTTAGCTGACAACAGCATAGGGGGCTGCCTCAAAGTTGGCAAAGAACCAAACGTCAATTCTATGGCGACACATACAGAGAACTGTGCATGGTGTGACTTTGGTACCAATGGTTGTATTTGCTTTAGTATCAACCACCAGAGGTGCACCAATCAGGTGTTTGAAACAGTTGGTACCAAGACCAAAAGCTGCAGTGGTGCTAGTCACAAAGTGAGTCAACATTAGTGCTGAGACTAGAGTCCATGCCAATACAGAGAGTGAAACCAGTACCAATTCTAGTGCTGACCTCAGTACAGATAATGCCACTATCATATTCAATGCAGATGCATCACAGCAAACTGTGGTACTGATAGGCAAACATCTCCAGCTGCAGCATAAGCCTCAGGTGCAATCAGTGCCAATAATCCAGGAGCCACAGAGTTGCTGGATCATAAGTCTGTAAGAGGACAGACAGTGCCAAACTCAACTGAGGCCTGGTGGCCAGTGCCAGAGCTGAGATGGTACTGGAGAGTGTCCGGCCAAAGATGACGCTCTAACCTTGGTATGGATTAGAGCCCGGGGAAGGTTTTTAGAAGAATCTCTGTGTTCAGGATCCCTTTTAAAGACCCAAAGAGCTCTTTATTGGTTTAGGGTGAGTTTCACGTGTTGGTTCTTTGTGAGAAGAGCACAGAGACGGGGAGAGCTTCCATTTTCTCATGACAGACAGATCCCACTTTCTCATGTTTTTGAGAGCTTGAATGAAGAAGGCACTTTTAGTAGTAGTTTGAGATCTTACTATACCAGGCAGTACTGAATCAGAGGATGGTCTCATTGCCTGCTCTATTACGTACTTCCTCAGATGAAGCTCTCTTGACTTCTGAGTCCTCTTTTTAAAGACACAACAGATGCCGCACCTTTCTCACAAAGTGAACTTCCCCCAACCACAATAAACAAGAGGTGCAGCTCTCATTGTTAGGGATAGACACCCTGCAAGAGGGGCAGTGTTTAAATACCAGAGACAGCATAAAGCCAGTGTTTCACATCTCAGACTAAAAGAGCTATTTTGGCAGGGTGGAAAAAAAATAAAAAGAAACACTCACTGAAGTGCTAAAAATGATACTACTACCTATTTACAAAGGAAAAAAACCTCTCGAGATGAGTGAAAGAGACCATGACAGAACTCGGGGAGCTCTAGCTTATAGTCACAGACAGTCAGAAGGAACCAAAGAGGGGTTGGGGCTGCTCCACCCTTCAAACACTTGCCAGAAGGTACAGGACACGTGATCCACAGAATTCTCCGGCTTGAGTACACTGGGTGCACACACCCCTAAAGTGGAATACACATGCACAAGCACTCAAAGAAATAGCACCATTTGTTGTTGATTCCAAGATGTGTCAACTTCTAATAAGCAAGCAAAACTTAATCCAATTTCATTATAAAATCTTGTGCAGAGGCAGACAAACTTTAATACTACACTATTTTTACAGTGGACAAGTGATTTATAATCAATGTATTATGCCAAACACTAACAGCACAGTCAGAAATAAAGTTTAAATTTAAGAGCACAACGAGTTAGAATGTGATGGTAATTGAAATAGAAGTATTCATTATTTGTGGCCTTCTTGTCATGAATGCACAGAAGGTAATTTTTTCTTATTATCGTAAGTACACCTATACCAATACAAAACACAAATCTGATTTTCTCTCGCCTTCTTTTTCTGCCATTTTAAGCTTATGCTTATTATACTTTCCTTCACTATCTATGGTAGAAGACACTGATGTGCCAATAACATGCTGAACTTTTTCATGAACAGGAATCATAGAAAGTTTCTTTCCAGTGTCATTCTTCAGCTCTAAGGATATCATCGTCTCGCAATGAGCCATTTCAGGACACTCTCTCAGTTTTCTTGAGAGTCTAGAATTGAACAAGAAAATTATTCTGTATGAATAATTTGAATATTCAATTAAATAAGAGAAAAGAATAATTGACTAGGAGAAAACATTTATGCAATGGTTCACGTTTATAGTTAAGGCACAACTCCTCCTAGCATGAAGTGAAAAAGTAATTTTCTACAAAAGGAATATGCAATTTGGAAAAAAAAAAAACACACATAAGGCCTGGTCTACACCTATAACTTAGATCGATATAGCTGCATCACTCAGGAGTGTGAAAAATTCACTGCCAAGACATACATTTAAGACAACCTAAGCCCCAATGTAGACACATTCTTTTGTCAACCTAACTACTGCCTCTCGAGGAAGTGGATTTACTATAGCAATGGAAAAACCCCTTCCATTGCTCTAGCGTCTACACTACAACAGCATCACTACATCTGTTCCAATGTAGCACTTGTAGTACAGACATACCCTTAGATCTCCTGAAAGAAATTACTGCCCCTCCTGAAAGGAACTTCTAGCAGTGGTTAAATCTACAGAACATTTGTATGGGAGGAAGTTTATGATTCGGACAGACCATACTTCCCTGCAATGGTTCTTTAGATTCAGCAATCTTGAGGGGTAACTTGCCACATAGCTGGAAAAACTGCAATGCTGTGATTTCAGTTACATAGAGGCCTGGGAATAAGAATAATAATGCCAATGCCTTGTACAAATCACCTTGTTGGAAGGACTTATTGTAAATGCTGCCCTAAGCAGGAGAGCAAGGAATTAGTTACTCAAGGGAATGAGTACATTCAAGAGAAGATGGCAGTCATCTCTCATTCCATAATTTGCAAAAGTGAAAATGTTCCTGATTCATGCACTGAGACAGTCAATGTGGGGTTGCAAGAGTGATTCTACAGCAACGAAAAGCTTCCCAAAGAGGGGACCCAGATATCAGACTAATGTGTGACAAACACAACCACCCCAGAACAGAATATCCCCTCACAATACAACAACAAAAGCACTCTGGTAGCAGTGAGAAAGCTTGGAGTTTAAGGATAAATATTGTATCAGAGATGGGGAAAATCAGCAGTGATGAATATAAAAACCTTGGCCAATCTAAGACAGAATTTTTATTGGATAAAATACTGACAAGAGCAAGAAAGAGGAAATTACTCACCTTGAACAGTAACAACGGTTCTTTGAGATGTGTCCTCCTACAGGTGTGCCACTGTAGGTGTATGTACGCCCCTGCGCCTCTAATCAGAGATTTTTTGGTAGCAGCGTCTGTTGAGCCCGCATATGTACTCTCCCTCCCTCGTGGTCTGCCTTGAGGCTATCTAGCACGGCGTGGGTGAACCCCCTCCTTCCCAGGCTCCTTCTCTACCCCAGAGCCCTATGGAGAACTCTGAAGTAGAGGGGAGGACGACGGGTTGTGGAGCACCCACAGGGACACACATCTCAAAGAACCATTGTTACTGCACAAAGTGAGTAACATCCTCTTCTTTGAGTTGAGTCCTTATGGGTGCTCCACTGTAAGTGACTCCCAAGAAGTACCCACCACTGGAGGCTGGGACTTCGGAGTGGAGTCTGTTACTATAGAGTACTGTGGAGTCGAAGGTGGCGTCGGAGGCCGAATTTCCAGTGATTGCGTAATGTTCTGCGAAAGCGTGGGCAGAGGCCCAAGCCATTGCTCTACAGATTACTGAGATGGGGATATCTTTAAGGAATGTGAACAAGGTAGAAATTGACCTCATGGTGTGCACATGGACTCTGGACAGAGGCCGTAGTTTGCGCACTTGCTAACAGTGATTAATGCAACCAGAGACCCATTTGGGTAGTCTTTGAGCCGTTATCACAGATCCTTTGGCTCTTTCTGTGAACGAAAGAAAGAGCGTAGTGATTTGCTGAAGTTCTTACTCCTGTCCAAGTAAAATGCTAGTGTACTTCTAACATCTAGCATATGCAGAATCGTTTCCCTGTTGTCACAATGTGGTTGGGGGGGGGGGAAGCGGTGGAGAAACACAAGGAGATGGATCTGTTGATTCATATGCAAAGTGCAGAGAAAGTAGGGAGAAACTTAGGATATGGCCTTAGAGTTACTTGGTCTTTAAAAAAAAAAAAATACTGTAAATAGTGAGCATGCCATCAGGGCCACTATTTCTCCTGTGTGCCTAGCTGAGGTAATGGCAATTAGATATGCGGTCTTCGTGGAGAGGTGTAAGAGAGAGCAAGTTGCAATTGACTAGACCTCCCTTTGAGTCCAAACCCAGAGAACTAGGTTAAGATCCCAGGCTGGAGCGGGTGGTCTCACATGCAGGTAGAGATTCCCAATGCCCTTAAGGAATCTATGCTTCAGTGGGTGAGCAAACACCAAGTATCTGTCGGTGGAAAGACGTTTTTACAGCAAGATGTACCTTCAGGGAGTTGGGGAGTTGAGAGAGAGTTTTGACCTCTTGAGGTCTAAAATGTAGTGTAAAATCAGAGGGAGGGAAGATGAGGTTGGGTCTATGTGTTTAGAATTACAACAAACTTGGAATCGTTTCCATTTTGTAGGTATGTCGAGTGGTAAACTTTTGGCTGTATAGCAACACGTCTTTCAGCTCGTCAGAGCATTCTGCCTCTAAGCCTTAAAACTAAAAAGGAGCCAAGCCTAGAGGTGAAGGACCCGCAAGTTGGGGTGAAGGATCAGCCCATTGTTTTGAGAGAGCAGGTGAGGAATGGGCCGAAGAACCACCAGAGAGCATACTGCCATCTGTGTCAGGTAAGGGAACCGGACTTGTCTTGGCCAGGAGGGGCAATCAGAATTACTCTCACTTTGTCTCGCTGGATTTTCAACAGGACCTTGGATAGAAGAGGAAACTGAGAAAAGGCAGACTCGAGGTTCCCCATCCCATGGGAGGAGGAGGGCGTCTCCTAGTGAATGATTCCCCAGGCCAGCCCTGGGGCAGTAACGAGGACATTTCTTGTTCTGGTAAGTAGCAAAGAGCTCCGTAGTCAGGGTTCCCCAAAGGGCAAATATATCTCGAAGCATCTTGGAGTTCAGTTCCCACTCGTGGTCGTGAGAAAAATTCCGACTGAGACTGTCGGCTGTCACATTCTGTATCCCTTGTAAACAGACAGCTGAAATGAGCACATTGTGATGGATGCACCAATTCCAAAGTTCTGTGCAGCGGGAGGGAGATCTGGCACCCCCCTTGGAAATTTATGTAAAACATACAGGTCATATTAAGTCCATCATGACCTTCGTGTGGGTGTTTTGACAAAAGGCAGAAAGTGTGCACAGGCATTCCTGACAGCCCTTAGCTCCCAAAGAGAGATATGGAGGGTCACTTCTGTAGGCAGCTATTTGCCCTGAACCTTGTGATTGTGTAGGTGAGCTCCCCAGCCTATTAGGGAGGCATCCATTTCAGGATGGTGAGTCTGTGTAGCGGGAGGAATGCTCTCGCTTGTACTGCATTGAGGTTGGTGCTGATAAATTCTATTCGCTGTACCGAGGTTAGTGCACTGCTACAATGGAGAGAACCTTGGAGAATACCCCGGGTGGAGCAGTACCTGTACCATAGGAATCTCCTATACGATGGCTGTATTGAGATATGGAAGTAGACATCTTGTAGGTCAAGGGCCGGAAATAAATCTCCTTGCTCTAGAGCTGGAATAATAGCTGCTAGCGTGACCATCTTGAACATCAGTTCCTTCCCCTATTTGTTTAATGCCCTTAGAACTAAAATGGGCCTCCAACCTCCCTTCGCCTTGGGGGAAAAAAATCAGGAAATAACGGGAGTAAAACCCCTTGCTCCTGAGTTGCACCAAAACTGGTTCTGTGGCCCCTATGCATAACAAATTATATATTTCCTGATGAAGTAGATTCTTGTGAGATGGGGAGGGGGGCAGAAAGACATGAATTGAATGGCATAACTCTTCCAAATAATCTCCAGGTGATATTCTCCCAACTGCTGTGAAAAAGGGCCAAGCAATTTCTGAAGGGGCGTGACAGGTGTTACAAGGTATAATTATTCGGGCCCTCGACCAGCCCATCAAAAGTGCTTAAGGAGCCAGTTTGAGAGGTCATGGATTGGGGTGCGAACTGATTCTGTTTTTAAGCCCTAGTCCTCTTAAGCTGCAGCTCCTAACAGCGCTGAGATGGTGAATATTGAGGAGGTTGTGACCTGGGCTGTGGCTGAGAGGTATATCTTCTCTTCTGTCTCGCAGTGCAGATTCCTAGGGAGTGTAATGTGTCCCAGGAATCCTTCAGGATGTGGAGAGAAGAATGTGTCTTCTGCACGAAGAGTTTGGGCCCTTCAAACTGGAAGTCTTCTGCATCTCTTTGGGCAACCCAGAAAGGGGTAGCCAAGAAGCCCGCCTCAGTACCACTACTATGGAGAGCAGGCGGGCCACTGTATCGGCTACATCCAGTGCTGTCTCTAGCACCAGTCTGGCAATTAACTGACTCTCTCTAAGAATGGCCTGAAACTGCTCCTTGTGTGTCTCCAGTAAATGTTCCAGAAACACATTGAGTTTCCCATAATTAATGAAATCATATTTGGTCATAAGTATTTGGTAATTTGCAATTCTAAACTGTAATGTCACCAACAAATATACAGTCCTGCCATGCCCAATCGTATGGGGTCAACTTTGCATGATGTTGCTTGCTTTGTGCATTAACCACATCCACTATGATGAAGTTGAGTTGCAGATGTTGAACAGGAAGTCTGCCTTATTTGTTTTTTTGCTCTCTTGCTGGTTGACGCGATGGAGGCTGGTGTCTGCTGGATGACTTTGGTCAGATCTACAATCGCTCATTAATTGGGAGGGCAATTCTTGATGACGAGGAGGTGTGCAGAATGGCCACCAACTTGTGATGTGTATCTGCCACTTCCTGTAGGGGAATCTGCAGCTCATCTGCCACCCTCCTAGTAAGATCCAGAAAGTTTTTAAAATCATCACCTAGTGATTGGGTGAGGAGGAGGAGGGAGGAACATTTCTCATCTACACCAGATGAGACTGCAGTTTGCTGGAGGGGTAGGTTTCCCTTTCAGCCCTTCCTGTTCTGAAAAAGCTTCCTCCTCCCCTAGCTAATGGGCTCTGGACAACCAGGCTGTAGGAGACCATCTGGTGGAATCTCTCGGAGAGACACTGGATGGCTGTGACATGCGGGGTGTGTATGTTGCCCAAGGATCACAATACGGCCATGGGGTGGGCATGGGCGATGGGGTTACACCAAGGGGCCCGTACCACAATCACGGGTTGGCTCTCTGGAATTGAGGAGGACCCTTGTATTGTGACGGTGGGCCACAATGCCCTTCTGCTGGCCACTGTCAAACTTGTCACCGGATAAGGGTGGCTCTGACTGGGGTATTGGTAGTATACGGCCTGGTGCCAAGAACAATTCTGGATGCCAGGATGTGCTCGGTACCAGGGCTCCAATACCGAGTAATGGGGATTGCGGTTCTTCCCCATCTAGTCTCCAGGATACCAGAGCTCATGCGGTACCCTGCAGTTACTCAGTACTGTGGAGGAGTGTGCATGGTACTTGGTCAGTACTGATGGTTGAGAAGGTGCAGAGCACTCCCTAGATGGGAATTTTGTCGTGCCAGGTACCAACAGTTTTGTCTGTGCTGCTCTTTTAGAGATGATACGGTAATTGTCTTTCCCTGGGGTACCACTGCCACAGGTCTCCAGGATACCAGAGCTCATGTGATACTGTGGGCTCACTTGGTACTGCAGAGGAGTATCTATGGTAAGTTGTCAGTACCGATGGTTGAGAAGGTGCAGAGCACTCCCTAAATGGGAGTTTTATCAAAAGTTCTCTGTTCCGCTCTTTTACAGCTGGTACGGTACCTGTCTCTCTCCTTAGGGGGCAGTACTATTGCCTCAGAGCCTGACTGCCTGAGCCCCTGGTCTGGCAGAGCCCATAGCAGAGGCCCCCTTCTGAGTACCATGCTTCAGAGCTGCTGGTGCTGTCGTTACAGAAGTGGCTGCACCGGGGAACCCCTCTGGCTGGCCAGCGACTCAGAGCCCATGTTCTTCCAGTGCCGTCAGTACTGAGGTGGTAGCACTGGGGAACCCCTCTGGATGGCCAACAACTCGGAACCCTTTTTACACGCCTTTACAGGGGGAGCCTGCAGGGGTTTTTTCCCACAACTCTACCCCCTTTGAAGTTGAAGGTCCGTGAACGATCCAGGGTCAGCATCGGAGTCCCCTGGAGACAGAAGTGCCTTCACTCCCAGTTCCTGCGAGACTGCAGTTTTAGTTGTGGCTGGGGAAGCACTTCTGTGGGACTCTCCCAGGCACCAGACACAGTGAGAGTGTCTCGCCGTTACAGGAATCAACTCCATGCAGGTGAGGCATATCTTGGAGCCAGGAATTCCCCTGGGTGGGGGGCTATCATCCTCTAGCAGTGGGGAATGCAGAAGAAAGGTCTTCTTTCCTCTTCTTTTCCTCTTTTTAACTGAAAAAACTTAGTCTCCCCCAGGAGGAGCGCACCCAGCACACCCACAATCTGATGGGATGACAGAATGGTTCAATAGGACTCTTGTGGTTCAGCTGGCTACCTTTGTAGAATAGCATCCAAGGGACTGAAACCAGCATATCCCATTTCATTTGATGGCTTATAGAACTGTCAATGAGAATACAAAATCTATCCCAGCACTCCTCATATTTGGGCATGAGCTAGGGACCAGAGCAAATCTCATGTATAGCATTCCTGAAGAGGAACAAAGAAATATGAATTTTTTGGACTACACAGAAACCCCACAATGCAAAACTGAAAAAAACCTTTGCTAGAGAAAATTTGAGGACAGCCTCTAATGAGATGAAAAGGTTCTACATGTAAGATTATATGAGGAATTTTAAAAAAGAATCTGGTATGTTTTTACAATCCTAGGAAAAAGAAGGATAGGAGCCCTAAGCTGAATAAACCGTAAGAGGAATCCACTACAGAACTCATCTAAATAAATGAAGTGATGCATAGGATACAGTTGTCTCCCAGGACTATACCCAAAGTTACCTACAGGACCATTTAAGGAGGTATCAGAAGGACAATATTTCAGTGTGGTGGCCACAAAACTGAGAATTTAGCTGTGGATGTTGAGACTGGGAAAGTTGTGACAGTAATGATTTCCCATTAGAACAAAATGGACAGAGTCTGTCTCAGCCAGCATATTCCACAGAAACAGCAGACACTTTAAAGCACATTGTATGTGGCCTCTCCCAATTGCTGAAGGCAGCAAAAAAGATTTCAGTGGAAGTAAAACATTTTGGGTTGGTGATATGAAAACTTCCTGACAGAAAGACAGTATAAATATGTAAGTATCATGAGTTTTTGTAAGACATGAGTGAAAGTTTGTAACATGTCACAAAAACCTTTAACAACAAAATGCTGATGGAAAAGGTACGAAATTGAATTAGTCTAAACAAAAAGGACATGCTGATATAATTAAAGGACTATGTTAAAAATCACACTTGTTAAAAATAGATGATGTGGAGCCGGAAGTTGAGCCAATGAGCCAAAATTGGTGTGTCAGATGTTAGGTCTAACTGGTAAACAAAATAATGAGGGAATGGACTACTTCCCTCATCACTCCCTTTTTGGGTCCTTAAAAAAAAGACTTTGGGGAGCAAATAAGGAAGAGCACTTGAAACAACAGATGGTGAGCTTCAGTATCACCGTCACCTGGGTCACCTTCATCATCCTGATCCTGAGAGATGCCTGATGAGACAGGGCCAGAGAGAGGAAGCCAGATGACAATGACACCCATACCAGCTCCAGCTGAATCCCAAGCAACTTGGGAAAACAGTTACTACCTGTTTAATACCATCTAACAGATTGTCAAACAAGGGGGCTTTTCCTTCTAAGACTGAATTTAGCAACAGCTCCTTCAGCCCATCTCAACTAACGTCTTCGCTTTTCCCCAAAAGTACAGTTATTGCCACCTTTAATCCCATCTAAGAGACTATCAAACAAGGAGGTTTTTCCTTTAAAGATTCTCCAGCTCAAAGGAATGAGAAGAAAGGATGCTGTTAAAATGAAAGACTTATTTAATACTTTACATTTCAAATACTTTGACTGTTTTTTCTTCTTTTCTGTATCTTTAATAAAAGGTTAAAAGTGTTTTTAACAGCATTTTTGCCATGGTGCTAAGTAGGCTGAGGTCTCTGTATACTAAACCCCAAACCTTGTTTAAAATTGTTTAATGTTGGAGAGTGACTAGGCCAAAGGTGCTAACATATCCCATATATTGCATCTCAGTTAACAGAACAGACCTCACCGCCCAAAACAAAAAGGTACACATGAAGTGGCTCAAGATTTAGAACTATGTGGTCAGAGGGTTTTTGCTGGGTATTGTTTGGTGGAGATATGTGTTGGGGGGGGGGGAGGTAGAAGGGGGAAGAAACACCAGAGAAACAGAGAAGGCAACAAGGAAGCTCCAGACACAGTGTGAACAAGCAGTGTGAACAAGCACTGTGATTATGACCCTGAGAAAAAGCCGAGTGTGCTTCTGTGTACTCTATGTCTGACTGAAAGGGGCTTTGAGCTGTGAGCAAAAAAACTGTCTCCTGTTTGATACCTCTGGGAAACAGGATTTTATAGGTATATTCTTCATAAAAAAACTGGGTCACATCAAAGATGTAACTGATCATCAGTTTCTCCTCCTAGTGGAAACAACTCTGGCCAACCACTTCAGTCAAAAGCTAACAATAGACATGTCTCAGCATAAATCACAATATCCTGACAGCTACTCTAAAATTACTAGCTGCCAATGAATTCAAGTTCCTGTTATAGCAGCTGAAGATTGCCAGGGTTCATGAAAGCTCTGACTACAGCTCCTTTTCCCAACCCATGGCCCCTGCACTGGCCCACAAAAAGGGATGTATAGGACCTGCTCTACATTATCAGATCAACCTATACTTCAAATGATCCAACAAAGCCTGGCTATGTCAATTTGCACCAGCAATACAGCAAAAAAAACAACCACCGAAAGCCCTGCCCTAATGAAGTGCAGAATCTGGGAAATTTCAATATATCCACATGTGGATCCCCAAACCCCGCAAAAACACTAGTACTAAATAATTGTCATTACTGATATAAATATTCTTCTGCACACCAGCATAAATGTAAAGGTGTTTTTAAGAGCGGTGTGAAAAATGCTTTCCTACCCTTGTGTGTGAAATTGTAAATAAGACACAGCAGTAAACAGCAAGCTCCTTGTATCAGGAGCAAATTATTTTAACCATAAATGTAAGCAAGTTATCATATGCAAAAACAAACATAACAAAAATAAATCTCAGTCCAGGCTTTAAACACAGTCGTCAGAATTGGGTGTGAAGGACTGCCTTCTCACAAGATATGTCTAAGAGACCTGCAATAAGAGACCTGAGGCATGGGAGTGGCTGGCCTGGGTCAGCTGACTTGGGCTTGTGAAGCTAAGAAATTGTAGTGCAAGCTTTTGGACAAGGGGTGAGACTTGAAGCCTGGGCTCCAGCCCAAGCCTGAACATCTATACTACTAATTTTAGCCCCACAACCCGAGCCATCTGACCCAGGCTCTGAGACTCTGGCACAGGTTTTTTTGCAGCGTAGACATGCCCACAGGTATTCTTCTTGCTCTGCCTCCCCAGATATTCTTTGGGTCAGATTGCGATCTTTTACACTAGTGTATATCCAGAATAACTTTGCTGACTTCAATGGAATTTCTTTGGTTTTACATCCCTGTAAATGACATATATTGGCCCTTTATAGTAGAGTTGGGCCTGAGCTCTGAAGCTTATATCTGGATGTAAGTACACACTTACCAAACCTGAAGCCTCTCTCTCAGATTCTGGAGTTCTACTGGGGATCATCTCTGCTTTAAATTAAAAAACAAGAAGTACAGAATGAAAAAAAATACAAATTTTACATACACATATTCAAAGCCCATCTTTCCTTCCTTTACTGTTGTTTTGTGTTTCCTTTCTGTGCCTGTTCTGTAAACTGCTGTACGGAGTGCAGTAGGATACTTCGATACTGAAGAGGACTGAGGAAGAAAAGAAAGTAGAAATACATTAATTTTAATACATATTGAATTGATGGTCAAGTAATATTTCTGAAGTCAACTGAGGAAACGACTGAAGATCTGATTTTCAAAAGAACTAATTGATGGCCTAACTCTGCTTCCACTGAAAACTTTTTCTGAGGTAGGATTAAAAGGTGTTTAAGTGTATGAAAACTTTTGTAAAGAATATTCCAGTGAATGTTTGAATTAAATCATAAATAGATTATATAAAACATTCAAATACTTTTATTAATAACGCTTATGTTCCCTTATTTTCATATAGAACAAAGTTTTCTCTCCCTCCTCTTTTCCATCCTCCAAAGACAGGAATAAATGTCTTTGAACTTACAATTGAGAACAAAATATTTTGTAAAGAAATCTGGCTAATAGGCAACCCAGTGAAATCATTAAAATCAAAGAGTTGCACAGAGAGTAAAGTCAGGACAAAATATGGCCCTATGATTCAAATATTATCATACAGTAGAACCTCGCTGGCTCACACTAATGGCTGGGGGATCCAATGTGATTGAGTGGCATTTATGAATGTAAGTGAACAAAGACAAAAAGGGCCAGAATAATGCAAAAATAAATTGTAATTTGTTTGACAAATGCAGTTGTTTTAATTATTTCTCATCATTTTTCAGAGCACAGCATTAAAACATATTGTAGAATATTGTGCAAAACTAATTATTAAACAAAATGTAAATCTCTCCAAAGCATTCTGTTCAGTTTCAGTTCCGCTGGTGGGACCCCAGGCACGGGGCCGGCCATTGGGGCACCGGTGGCAGCAAAGTCCAGGGTGTGGCAGCAGCGGGACTTCCAGCTGCCAGGACCCCCAAGTGCAGGGCCGGCCAGTGGGACCCCAGCAGCAGCAGAACCATGAGCATGGCAGCAGTGGGGAATCCCTTCGGGGGGTAAGCAGCAGAGTCCTATAAAACGTGAGGGTGCTGCAGAATCCCCACCCAGTTCCCCGGTTAACCGATAACATTTTAATCGGTGACACAGTTAGTATGGATGTAAATAGCATGGAAAAAACCTATCAGCCCTATTGGGAATTTGCAACAAAGTTAACACAGCCAGAAACTATTCCATTTTGCACTTTCCACTTTGCGGAAGCCCCATCCTTTAGGATGTCATGAAATTCTGTGGAGTGGGGAAACAGTGGCCTATAAGCCAGTGCATAAATACAGATCCTTTGTACGGATGACCCTGGTCTACAGTGGATCCCTCTAGATTTTCAGTTTGTGCTGGCTGAACTTTCTGCCTATTGTGTGTGTGAAAACCATACACATGCGCATGAACATACTCTCGAGAGCCCAAAGAAAACTTCATGAGGGGAACTGGGTCTTTCTACAAAAACATCATTGAAACATCTTTTGATTCAATGAAACATTGCCGGGGTTTTTATTGAGGTTGAATAAACAGTACACTTATAGTGGGAATTTGTGAGACTGATTTTTGTCAACAACTTTGTTACAGTAGAAGCTTTGATGCAACCTTTTACCTGTCAATTTCTTACCAGTTAACTGGTTAAACTTTTACATCCCTAGCTGATAGAAGGGATGCTGTATATCGTTCCCCACATCTGTCCCCACCCTAATGGCAGAATCACAGTCTCCTGACTAAGTTCTGTGGGATTAAGAAATAAAGACAAACTGCAGTGAAAGTGGCTGAACCTCCTCTTTCTCATGGGCAGATCAGCATGGAACATTAGGGCCGGAAGTGGACCAATGTATCACTATCCCCATTTTACTTATGGGGAAATTGAGGCACAGGAGGGGGAAGTGACTTGCCTACGATCACCCAACAGGCAGTTCTAGGAACAGAAATCAGCTCTCCTGAGTCCTAATCTAGTGCCCTAGCCACTAGACCACATAGCCAAAAGGGATTTGATATTAGAAAAAAGTAAGTTAATAGAATCATAGAAGATGGGGGTTGGAAGAGACCTCAGGAGGTCATCTAGTCCAACCCCCTGCTCAAAACAGGACCAACCCCACCTATATCATCCGAGCCAGGGCTTTGCCAAACCAGGCCTTAAAAACCTCTAAGGATGGAAATTCTACCACCTCCCTAGGTAGTTCTACTTGGATAAATTACATATACAAATAAATACAAACAAGTTGCATAAAAATGCTAATATAATTTCCCTCATCCAGTTTGTTTTAATCGCTTATGGTTTATGACATTCCTGAATATATAGTAAGGTAGGGTTACCATATTTGAACTTTCAAAAAAAGAGGACACTCCATGGGGGGGGGGTAGCCCCGCCCCATATCCACTCCCTCCCACTTCCCACCCCCTGACTGCCCCCCACAGAACCCCCAACCCATCCAACCCCCCCTTGCTCCTTGTCCCCTGATCACCCCCTCCGAGACCCCTGCCCCTAACCACCCCCTGGGACTCCACCTCCTATCTAAGCCTCCCTTCTCCTTGTCCCTGACTGCCCCCTCCTGAGACCCCCCCCACCCTAACTACCCCCTAGAACTCCACCCCCTACCTGTCCCCTGACTGCCCCAACTCTTATCCACACCCCCGCCCCGACAGGCCCCCCCAGAACCCCCGCCCATCCAACTCCACGTGGAGCCAGACACGCTGCTGCGCTCCCCCGTGGAGCACACAGCCCTGCCCCCCAGAGTGCTGCTGGTATGGCATGCTGAGGCTGCGGGGAAAGGGGGAGCAGGGGAGGGACTCGGGCTGCTGGAGGCCCCAATGTGAGGAGCTCAATCCGGACCAGCCGCTCTGTCAGCCACGCCACACTCTGCATTGGGAGGGAAATCCCGGACCTTTTTAGATTTTTACAAAATCCTCCCGGACTGCTATTTAAAATCCAAAAATCCAGACATGTCCGGGATAATCCAGACATATAGTAACCCTAAATAAGGTAAGGACCATTTATGGCAGTGGTTCTCAGACTACTGTACCCCTTTCAAGAGTCTGACTTGTCTTGCATACCCCAAGTTTCATCTTACTTAAAAACTACTTGCTTATAAAATATAAAAAACATAAAAATACAGAAGTGTCACAGCACACTATTACTGAAAAATTGCTTACTTCCTAATTTTTACCATATAACTATAAAATAAATTAATTGGAATATAAAGTTTGTACTTACATTTCAGTGTATAGTATACAGAGCAGTATAAACAAATCATTGTATATGTAATTTTAGTTTGTACTGACTTCGCTAGTGCTTTTTATGTAGCCTGTTGTAAAACTAGAAAAATATCTAGTTATGTTGATGTACTCCCTGGAAGGCCTCTGAATACCCCCAAAGGTACATGGACCCCTGGGTTGAGAACCACCGATTTATGGTATGTGAACCTATAAATGTATGTCCTGCTCCAGGGACAGAAGTGGGCTAGTAAAAACCTATACATCTGTTGCAAGGCCTTTGGGGTTCAGGGGAAGAACAAGGCCAAACCAGGCCACAAACAGCTAGTTCTCATATCTATTGCAGTGTTATGGTCAGGCCTAGCAACAGTTAAGAAGTCAGGTTTCTTGGCAGAGGTGCCTTTTTCACCATGCCGATTAACCCAACAGAACAGAACCTAGAAAGTTATAGACACAAACCTGAGCCTACAGGAAAATGCCTTGCCCAAATAGCTCAGATGAGTATTCATCTGTTCTGGATTTTTAAGAAAAAAAAATCTTTTGCTTTCTAGAATGTGACAATTGTGCTTCAGAGCCTAGGTAAAAGATCTTTGTCTTTGATCTTGTTCTCCTACAGGCCAAATAAATATAGCATTCCAGGAAGGAAAGAGACTTTGTTGTTAACCATAACCCAGAACACGATGTCTCTCTTTGCAATGAAGAAGCCAAGCCTTTTTCCCCCCCTTTCACTAACACAAAAAAACAAAAACAACACACACCAGGGTTGAATTTGGCCCTGTATGATGGTGTATAACTACCACTTATATGTTGTTTTAGCTAACAGCTAATTCTACTAAAAATTAAGGGTCAATATCCTTAAGTCAGTCCTTTAATGTAATGTAATTATAGTTAATAAGATATTAACAACATAAGCATTTATCCCATTTTAAAAAACACTGATCTCTCACCAGTGAACTGCTGTTTTCCTCAATGTGGACAGCTTGTTCATGCATAATATTCCTTCCTTCAACCATATGTGGTATTTCTCTATTCTCTGGTCCCAACTGGAGACGAGACACCAGTTTTGTTTTGGGCAAGGTGCTCTGCTCATCCATCTGGGTTAGGTATCTTTTGTCCTAATGATGAAAAACAGTTACCAGATATGAATCGCCAAACTGTGATTATGCCTCTTTTATGGTCCCATAATGAGTTGTCCTATTACGTATACAAGGAATGCAGATATTATCCGAGTCCAGGGCTTAAAATTAGAAGTCAATTAATTAATTGAGTTGGAACGGATAGTCCACTTTCAAAATGGCAACATAAAAACAGTTTTGAGTGGTCTTCAGGCCTTTTACTGGAAGATGTATATACTTTTACTGTAAGAAATATGAAGCAATTAAATTGTTTTCTACTATGTTAGTCATTTCTCTAAGACAAATGAGCACACATTTAATCCATTAATAATAATTTGGTAACAGTAAAACTAGAATAAAAATTATTGCAATAATATTTAAGGGAAAAATATCATTTCTATGATAAAAATGTATAAATAATAGCCACATTGTGTAATATCACAAGCATCATATGCATTGCTTCAAGGTTGAGAAAGTTTGAAAACATTTTTTACTAAATCCAGCAATAAATAGCCAGCTAAAATTTCTTCAGAACAAATAAATCAATCATTCTCCTTTTTAAACCATAAAAACAAATACTGTAAATTAAGCCATTAAACCCAGGTACATAATAGCACAAATCCCTTTCACTTTGGAGTAACAGCAAGTCTCAATCTTAAATTGTCTAACTTCATACTAAAATACAGCCACTTCTCTACATTTCACAGGCCTGGTCCACACTAACCCACTTCGGACTAAGGTACGCAAATTCAGCTACACTAATAACGTAGCTGAATTCAAAGTACCTTAGTCCGAACTTACCGTGGGTCCAGACGCGGCGCGGAGGCTCCCCCGTCGATGCCACGTACTCCTCTCGCTGAGCTGGAGTACCGGCATCAACGGCAAGCACTACCGGGATCGATCCCAGAACATCGATTGCCTGCCGCCAGACCCGGAGGTAAGTGTAGACGTACCCACAGACAAGCCCCTCCTCCCCTTCTCTCCCCTCCCCCCCCCCCCCCCCCCCCCAATATCTCAAAACTATAGCCCCATAAACACAGTCTCTGCAGAAACAATGACATTATATGATCTGGAGAGGCTGTTCAGTGTCTCAGCTCCTACTAATTTCAGAGGGAGTTGTGGGATTAACACCTAGAAAACTGAGATTAGAATTTGACCCAATATGGCTAGCACACTGCATAGATCGAGTCAGTTATGGATCCACAGGCTGCAAATTCTATCCATCATGCAGTGTCAAGACCTACATACCAAAAGGTCAGTGAAAAGCAGATTTTTCTTCCTCAACCAATTTGGCATTTTTGTAAACCAGAGGAAGATACATAATCAGAGGAAAAATGTCTCATACTATGTACAGTTCCTTCATCTTCAGCACTGGTCTACACTACAAACTTATATCAGTATAACTACATTGTTCAGAGGTGTGGATTTTCCACTCCCCTGAGCGACGCAATTATACTGACCTAACAGCCAGCGTACACAGCGCTATGTCAGTAGAAGGGCTTCTCCCATCAGCTTAGCTACTGCCTCTCAAGGCAGACAGTGTATTTATGGAAGCGCTACAGCGGCGCACCTATGCCACTGCAGCGTTTTAAGTGTAGACAAGTCCTCAGATGTCAGTGATTTACAGTGCCTCTTTAAAGGATTAAAATGCTATGCATTGGTAATAGGTAAGGCTATGCAGTCGGTCACAGATTCAGTGATTTTATGTGATCTCCACAACTTCAGCCCTGCAGCACCAGGGCTCCCGCTTCAATAAATTCATGAGTTATTGTTTGTTTTACTGTTAAGCTATCTTTAGATGGCTCTATTACCAGTCCTATGAACCATCCAGACCCACTTGTTTCAGTTTACACATAAGAGGCATTTCTCTAATTTGGGGATTTTATACACTGCATTTTCTGTAACGTAACCAAACAACTATATTGTGCATGAAAAAAATAATGACCTCTATAAATTCTGTATTCAAAAGGCTAAGAGGCAGGCACATAAGAAGTGCAAGAGATCCTCCTGCTAATCAACAGGACTGAGCTACATTTAGACAGCGCAGTCATTTTAGGTATAACCTTTACATTTAGAACTCTTTCAAAAAATATTTCCCAGTTCCAACTTTTTCTGTGGGAATGTACAGAACACTAGTTACCTATAATAATATAAAGATAGAACATATGGTCTCAATTTAGCAGAGCACTTCAGAACATGCTTAAGTCTATGCAAAATGTTTTCTTTCACAAAGTTCTTAAAATCATGTAACCTCTGAGCATTAGGTAATGTGAGTATCTCCTTAAAATGTTAGTAAAATCATTCACTAGTAGGTAAGCATCAGGTCTATACTAAGTGAACAGATGAGAGTCAAGTACTCATCTAGAGAAAACGCTCCTTCAGGAGAGCAAAATTCAACCTACCTCCTAATAGTCTGAAGGGATTAGTCTGTGAATTGTTTCCACTCAAAGGAAAAAAAAACTGTTGTGAATGCATGGATTTGACAACACACAGACTTGCACCACTTTAGATAAACCAATGCAAATTTTATGTTGACATGCTTAGGCCCTAACCCTCCAAACTCAGACTTCTATCAATTCAGTTAGAGAAGCAAGCTAAACAAACTTCAGCCAACTTTAAATAGATATAGGAGTGTTCACAAACTTACAACAATTTCACAAAGTTCCTTTAAGAATTATTCCTTTAATTAAAACAGAGCAAATCTGTATGAAGATCAGGCCAGTGGCTAGGGTACATCTCGATGACGGGCGGCTAGAAATCTGTTTGAGCAATTACAAGGCATCTACAGTTTTTGATGAATTGTAAAGGACCATGTAAAAGGTGCTTTATGGCCACAATAAATAATCACTACTTTGAAAAAGGTTTGGCCACCACTGTTTTAAAGGAGCCCAGTCTCCATCTCCCCCACCCAGACCCCTTTTACAGGCCCTAAGTAAGCTACTGTGGACTTCAAAGTTAACTGAACAAAGTCAAGAGTTGACCCAAGCTGACTCAGCGATTGTATTGGAGGAGTCTCCACCAGACTAACAAATTACAATTTTAAAATCCCAGCGCTTTCCCGGGGGGTTCGGGACTGCGCAGAGTGACGCCACGTTTACCCTGCCCCTGCTAACCGACGCCAGCGATCTAGCCAAGCCCACACACGAGCGGCTACAGCCCGTGTCCCTCAGGCGCCAGCGGGCCCGCGATCTTTCGCAACCGCCTCCCGGCTGGGCCCCGCATACCCGCGACGGGGGGACCCAGCCAGGACCGGCAGCGCAGACTGTCTTCGGCAGTCCCAGCCGTACGCCGCGACCCGCTATTTCTGCGGGGTTTCCCCGCTCTCTCCTGTCCCGAGACCTGCTGCCTGCCTGGTATTCCCGCTGCACCTCACGATGAGAGAGAGGAGCTCGCCCAGCTTCCCCCACACCCCTGACTATGCAACTTTCTCCCCGCAAACACCTCCCCTTGGTCCCGACCCCCGCTGGAGGAGGTCTCCGTTCCCTGCCCCTCCCCTACTCGCCTCACCCCACGGGAGGCTCTTTCCCCCCCAACTGGAGAGGCGCCGCCCTGACGGGCTCACCATGTTCCCCTCAGGCTCCCTCCCGCTGGGCGGCAGGTGGGACCGTTAGCCCAACGAATGCCGGCCCACGCGGCAACTGCCTCAGTCGGGCGCGTGCGCTGCATCCCCGTTGCAGAGTCGCACTCCGGCCGCCAGGGGCCAGTATAGCTGCGCATAGGCTAAGCCTAAAAAGCGCTGGGGGCGCAGGCGTTCATTGCGCCCAACATACCGGCTCCTCCCACTCCTGCGAGCCCATCTTCTCCCAGCTGCTGGCAGTTCAGGCTCTGGGCGCACCGACTCCTAGGCCTTCCACCACCCCACTCAGGGAACCTGATGCCACGTTTTCTGCCTATAAACCAGTTTCCAATCCATCATAGTGCTTAACTCCCACTCTCTGACTACTTCCTTTCCCTGAGAGCTCCAGCTTAGACTGTAAACTCATTGTAGCAGACAGTTTTCTCCTACGTGTACACAGCACCTGGCATTATGGGGCTCTCAATGAGGACTTTGGCACATCTGAAATATAAATAATAATTACTAAGATTTTCAAAAGTCTCATGATTTTTGGGGTGCACTTTGAGACATTGTAAGGAAACAATGTTCAGAAGTTTGGAGCTCTCAGGATTTTATTAAAAATCAGACCTCTTTAAGACACATCAAATTGGGCACTGGAAAATCAATAATCACTTTTGAAAATCTTGGACAACACTGTGAAGTGAGAAACTTTCTCAAAGGATTTTTATAAGTCAAAATAAATCATGTAAACCTGTATTCCTTCATCTACTATTGTACTGACAATGAAATATTCAATTAGACTAGAGAGAGGTGACTTTCCTGGACAGAAGCTGTGGTGGTTTGTCCCTATTATGTTAACATGTGATTTTTCATGATCATTTCTACCAATTTCTATGCTGAGGCTCATTAGTGTAGAATTCCAATAATCACTTCTAGCACCTTTTTAAAAAGGACAGCTACATTTGGTACCCTCTAGTTTAATAGTGGCCTTTTAAAAGGCCACCTATTTTTGGAAGCAGCACAGCACTTGGTTCTTAAGTTTCTCTGGAACTCTTTAATGAAAACTAGTGATCCTGCTACCTTATTGTTATTTCATTTATCAGTTTGTTCCAGCACCAATTCTTCTGACATCTAAAGCTCTGACAACACTTTATTTTTACTATCATCTCTTTTAAAGTATTTCCCCTCCCCTTCCCCAACATCCTCTCTCTGTTGAAGAAAGGTGTAAAGGAGAGCATGTAGCTTTTTTGCACTGTCCTTACCCTCCTTAATTGCGCTCTTTACTACAGGGTAGTCTAACAGATCCACCACTTGTCTCATAGACTTTCTATTTCTGATATTCTTAAATAATTTATTTGTTTTTATAGCTTTGGCTTTTTGCACTTTGAATTCTCTCTTAGCCCTTCTAATTTCCATTTCACATGATATTTATTATTCTAGTTATTATTTATATGTTCATCTCTAATGAATTAAATTGGACAGTTTTCCCATTTTTCAAAGGTATCTGTTTAGTTTAAATAAGCTCTAGAACCTTCCTATTTAACTATGCTGTTTTCTCTTGCCTTCCTGCTTACATTTTATTTTGCAGGGGGAGGAATAGCTCAGCAGTTTGAGCATTGGCCTGCTAAACCCAGGATTTTGAGCCCAATCCTTGAGGGAGTCACTTAGGGATGTGGAGCAAAAATCAGTACTTGGTCCTGCTAGTGAAGGCAGGGGGCTGGACCCAATGACCTTTCAGGATCTCTTCCAGCTCTATGAGATGGGTATATCTCCAATTACTTATTTAAAAAAAAAAAAAAAAGTTAGTGACACAATGCTGACTTTTGGTAAAATCCCTCTCACAATGATGTTGAATTTAATTATAGTATAGTCACTTTTTACTTAGTGGATCAACTATAGCTACATCTTGAACCAACTTTTTGTTATTACTTTCTACCTAGTTTCCACAGGACAATATTTTAAAAGTTCTTCACAGTTTCAGCAAATGAGTCAGACTTAGAGATTGTAAGACACACTGTAAATAAGGCTTTCACAATTTCATTGGAAGTTTCAAAAGACATGATGAAAGAAAATTGCTTACACGATAATGTAGTCACATACATTTATTGCACTTCAACCAGAGAATTTTTAAAAGGTCAATGCTATTTAATATTTCAAAAACTGGCTTCCTAACCAATATGTTCAAATCAGACTGGTTAAAAGTTATCTTGGTCACCTCGGTATATAGTTTGTCTTCTGACTAATTATTCATAAACTGTAGACTTCTTTCATAATTAAAAAAGAAGTAAAACTGTATATTTTAAGAGTATCTTATCTAAATTTCCAGACTCTGCTGAAAATCTGAAAGAAAATAAGTCTCCTCAGATCTGGTTAATCCATACTTAGTTTATCCTCATGCGGGTATCCTAAAGATTTAAATAGTGACTAATCTTTGATTTGTTAATCTGAAATGCTTAAATCCAAATAAAATATGAAGTTTGCAGAGACATTCATATTAAAAACAGGTCTGATTGGATGAAATCAAGAACAAATGTCACATTAAGGAAGTGGGATCTCATTTGATAGGCCACTTAAAACCTCAGTTAACTAGAACATAAGAATGGCCATACTGGGTCAAACCAAAGGTCCAGCTAGCCCAGTATCCTGTCTTCTGACAGTGGCAAATGCCAGGCGCCCCAGAAGGAATGAATAGAACAGGTAATCATCAAGTGATCCATCCCGTCGCTCATTCCCAGCTTCTGGCAAACAGAGGCTAGGGATACCATCCCTGCCCATCCTGGCTAATAGCCATTGATAGACCTATCCTCCATGAATTTCTAGTTCTTTTTTGAACCCTGTTATAACCTTGGCCTTCACAACATCCTCTGGCAAGGAGCTTCACAGGTTGACTACACATTGTGTGAAAAAATACTTTCTTTTGTTTGTTGTAAATCTGCTGCCTATTCATTTCATTTGGTGGCCCCTAGTTCTTGTGTTATGAGGAGGAGTAAATAACACTTCTTTATTTACTTTCTCCACACCAGTCATGATTTTATAGCTCGCTATCATATCCCCCTTAGTTGTCTCTTTTCCAGGGTGAAAAGTTGCAGTCTTATTAATATCTCCTCATATGGCAGCCATTCCATACCCCTAATCATTTCTGTTGCCCTTTTCTGAACCTTTTCCAAGTCCAATATATATATATATATAATTTATTTTTTTTTTTTAAGATGGAACGACCACATCTGCCCCCAGTATTCAAGATGTGGGCATATCATGTATTTATATAGAAGCAATATGATATTTTCTATCTTATTATCTATCCCTTTCTTAATAATTCCCAACATTCTGTTTGCTTTTTTGACTGCCGCTGCACATTGAGTGGATGTTTTCAGAGAACTATCCACAATGATTCCAAGATCTCCTTCTTGAGTGGTCACTTATAATTTAGACCCCATCATTTTATACACACCTATTTTCCCATTGGTGCACAAGACTACAATTAAAGCTACTGGGAGTTACCATCAAACAGTTGAGAGAACAGCCCCATTAGAATTTTTTTAAGTTACATGGAAATAGTTATTTTTCCACTGCTAAACTGCATGTCTTTAAATTTGTATTTGCGGATGTTTTAATATTTGGTTTAAGTAAAGTTAATGTGAAAGATTTGTGACTGATACTCCGAGAGAGCAATGGCAGACCCTCCTGGTTGTGCTGAGATAGGGTGAGTTAGTATGTGACACAAATTATCCACAACATGACAGTCAATGTAGATTCCAACATACACACACACAAAAAATCACTATTAACCCAACATAAAAATCAGTTAAACATTCCTACTTATCTGAATGCAACAAAAACTTTTAATATGCAGTTCTAAGTAAAGACCCAAAATAAATTTTGCACAAAATTTGGTTTTGTTTGTGTTTGAATTTGAAATTAAATTAATTTAAATGTAGTTTTGGATTTCATTATAAGTTTGCATACTGCTAGTTAAATATTACTACAGATATATGTTATTTATGGATGTGTTTTTCTTGCATTGAAATGTTAATGGTGTGGCTTTCATAGTAAGGTAAAAGAAAGACAGTGCAAAGCTAGTTTGAAACTGCCCCTGGTCTAAGTCACGCAAGGCAACCAAAGCAAAAGTATCTGAGGGAACATTTCTAAAATATGTCCTCTTCAAACTCGATGAAGTAAACATGGAAGCACTCAAGATGACTGGGGAATGATAACACTTATGATGTGACTGTCTGCTTCACCTGATTTATGAATATTTCAAGCAACATCCATGCTTATCTAATACAAATGAGCTCCAAAACATATTGTTTATTAACTGCTAATCTACACATTGCCATTTTCCAGATTCCCAGCCATTGAATGCTTACAAAGATGTGTGTATATATTGCATGTGCACAGTCTGAAAGAGCTAATTCTGAGAAGCTTTGTAAGGGTACATCTACACTGCATTTTAAAACCTGCAGCAACAAATCTCAGAGCCCGGGTGTCACAGACTCACAGATCATGCCCACTCTTGGCCCTGTGCGGTCCATGGGGGGTGCCCCTTTCAGTGAGAGAGCCCTTCTCGGGGGTCCACTCTCTCTCAGGGTTGGCCCCTCTACCTCCTGGAACCACACCTCTCTGAGCCTTAGCACATCTGTCTCTGCCGTGGGCCCTCTCGGGAAGTCCACTCGCTCTTGACCTCCGGGCCTCCACCCCCCGAAGGGGACGATGCAACCCCGTTCTCTAGACCAGAGTGACTCTCAGCCAGCGTAAAACAGGAGGGTTTATTGAGCGTTGAACACAGCACAGGAAACTCTCTGACCTTCAGGCCTGGCCTCCCTCAGCACAGCACATCCCAGTCTCCCCTGCATCCAGGTGGGCTCTGCCTGCTCCCCCTCTCCAGCCCAGAGCCCCCTGCTCGGCATCTGAGATCCCCCGCCCCAGGCCCTGTCTCTGTCCATTGTCTTCTTTCCAGGTAAACAGGGTCGTCTGGGCCTCCTCTCCTCCCCGCCTTCCTCTGGCTGGAGCTGGCTGCCTTAGGTCATGGGGTCCTCTCGTCGCAGCCCATTGTCCTCCCACTGGCCAGAACCGGCTGCGACTCCTGAGCTGGGCCTCTGGGTCGTCAGGTCACCAGTTGCTAGGGTGTCCCTCCTCCAGGCCATCAGATGGGGTCCCAAGTTCCCTCTCCGGTCCTCTGTAACAACAAACTCCCTCTCCCCTCACTTCATTAAACCAATAACACCCAGGGACACTGAGTCCCACTCCCCCTGCATGCAAACCATTGGAAAACCACGAAAAGATAAGAAAATCCCCCACTTCATCACACCGGGTCAGACTCAGGATTGTGGGACTCACACTACAGTGCTAAAAACAGCTGTGTAGACTTTGTGCTTCAGTCTGGAACTCAGGCTCTGGAGCCCAGGGAACAGGGCTGGGCTTCAGAGTCCAACATCCATAGACCCAGGCTCCGAGACTTACTGCTGCAGGTTTTAAAACACAGCGTAGACATACTCAAAAAGTCCTAACAGTACAATTGCAATAAAGCATTCTGCCTGAAGCCATAGCATCTTCTTCTGTGACACAGAATAACATCTTGGAGCAGGAACTGAGGTTGGTGACTCACTGTACCCCCACAAATTAGTACTAAACAAGTGTCACAGAATAGTATCAATGGGCCTGTGATTTTGGGACTGCTATCTTTTGGATGACACAAAAAACTGAAGCACTGAACCCTGATGGTGTTCAGCATCCCGTGACATTTGTGCAACATAGAATCATAGAACCATAGGGTTAGAAGCGACCACAAGGGTCGTCTAGTCTAATCCCCTGCCAAGATGTAGGATTTGTTATGTCTAAACCATCCAAGACAGATGGCTATACAGCCTCTTTTTGAAAACCTCAAGTGAAAGAACTTGCACGACTTCCGTAGGCAGTTTGTTCCATTGTCCTACTGTTTTTACAGTTAGGAAGTTTTTCCTAAGGTTTAATCTAAAATTGTTATGCAGTAGTTTGAACCCATTGCCTCTTGCTTTGCCCTTTGGCAAGTGAAAAAATGTTCTCCACCTTTTTTATGTCAGCCTTTCAAGTATCTGAAAACTGCTATTATGCCCCCTTTAAACTCCTCTTTTCCAAACTAAACATAGAATCAAAGAATATCAGGGTTGCAAGGGACCTCAGGAGGTCATCTAGTCCAACCCCCTGCTCAAAGCAGGACCAATCCCCAACTAAATCATCCCCGCCAGGGCTTTGTCAAGCCTGACCTTAAAAACCTCTAAGAAAGGAGGAGATTCCACCACCTCCCTAGGTAACCCATTCCAGTGCTTCACCACCCTCCTAGTGGAAAAGTTTTTCCTAATATCCAACCTAAACCTCCCCCACTGCAACTTGAAACCATTACTCCTTGTTCTATCATCTGCTACCACTGAGAACAGTCTAGATCCATTCTTTTTGGAACCCCCTTTCAGGTAGTTGAAAGCAGCTATCAAATCCCCCCTCATTCTTCTCTTCTGCAGACTAAACAATCCCAGTTCCCTCAGCCTCTCCTCATAAGTCATGCGCCAGCCCCCTAATCATTTTTGTTGCCCTCTGCTGGACTCTCCAGTTTTTTCACATCCTTCTTGTAGTGTGGGGCACAAAAAACTGGACACAGTACTCCAGATGAGGTCTCACCAATGTCGAATAGAGGAGAATGATCACGTCCCTCGAGCTGCTGGCAATGCCCCTACTTATACAGCCCAAAATGCCGTTAGCCTTCTTGGCAACAAGGGCACACTGTTGACTCATATCCAGCTTCTCATCCACTGTAACCCCTAGGTCCTTTTCTGCAAAACTGCTGCCTAGCCATTCAGTCCCTAGTCTTTAGCAGTGCATGGGATTCCTCCATCTTAAGTGCAGGACTCTACACTTGTTCTTGTTGAACCTCATCAGATTTCTTTTGGCCCAATCCTCTAATTTGGGAGGGTCTAGGTCCCTCTGTATCCTATCCTTACCCTCCGGCATATCTACCACTCCTCCCAGTTTAGTGTCATCTAAAAACTTGCTAAGGGTGCAGTCCACGCCATCTTCCAGATCATTAATGAAGATATTGAACAAAACTGGCCCCAGGACCAACCCTTGGGGCACTCTGCTTGATACCGGCTGCCAACTAGACATGGAACCATTGATCATTACCCATTGAGCCCGAAGATCTAGCCAGCTTTCTATCCACCTTATAGTTTATTCATCCAGCCCATACTTCTTTAACTTGCTGGCAAGAATACTGTGAGAGACCGTATCAAAAGCTTTGCTAAAGTCAAGGAATAACACATCCACTGCTTTCCCCTCATCCACAGAGCCAATTATCTCATCATAGAAGGCAATTAGGTTAGTCAAAGTCTGAAGTCCAGGGTCCGTATTCTGCTGCTCTCCTTTCTTCCTTGTGTCAGGATCCTGAATTTGACCATCTCATGGTCAGCGCCTCCCAGGTTTCCATCAACTTTTGCTTCCCCTACTAATTCTTCCCAGTTTGTGAGCAGCAGGTCAAGAACATATCTAGTTCCTTAAGCCTTTCCTCATATGGTTTGCATTCCAACCCTTTGATCATGGCTGTCTCTCATCCCTGGATCTTTTACAGTTTGTCTACATCATTTCTATATAGCGGTGACCAAAATTGGACACGGTACTCCAGCTGAGGCCTAACCAACACTGAGTAGAGCAGTACTATCACTGGAGCCCTGCATGGATACCTCTGCCCCTAGCCCTGCCCCCCAGGCTCTCTGCCTAGGGCAGGTGGAGAATCCGTGCCGTGGCTCCTCACAGGTGCTGGCCTGCTCTTACCACAGCTGCAGAAATGGTCCATAGATATAAAGTGGATACCCACGGATTTGCAGGGCTCCAATTATCACCCCCCATGACTTGCATTATATGCTTCTGTTTAAGCAACCCAAAATTGCATTTGCTTTTTTTTTTTTTTTTGCAACAGCATCACATTGACGACTCATGTTGAGGTTTTGATCCACCACAAACTCCCAGATCCTTCTCAGCAGTGCTGCCAAGCCAGTTTTCCCTCATTCTGTATTTGTGCATATAGTTTTTCTTCCTTAAGTGTAAACCTTACATTTGTCTTTGTTGAATTTCATTTTGCTGTCTATAGCCCAGTTCTCTAATTTAGCAGCAGGCATATTAATCCCACAGTCCTGACCAAATTCCATTTTGGGTAATGAATGTGTCTGTGCAAAATTTTGTATCAAAATACATATGAAACTTGCCTTGTAGAGGGTTTCTATATGAACCACAGAGGACTGATCCAGGAACTGTCTTTCCCTATCTACCAGGGCACTATTTATTTTTAAATTGAATTTATCTAGTGTACTGGATTAATGAATAGGAATAACTATTTAATAAAAAAACACTAGGTCTACCTTGGGCCACTAACGATTCTTACTAAATTGTTATTTATTTTACAGTAATGTCTAGGGTCCCCAGTCATGGATCAGGGCCCTATGATGCTGCACAGACACAGAGATGCTCCCTGCCCCAAAGAGCTTAAAATCTAAATGTAAGATGAGAGAGAACAGGTGAGGGCAAAAACACAAGGTAACAATGAGATAAAAATGGTCAGCATGAAAACCAGTGGACACAAGCAGCCTATTATCTAGTGTTTTGGAGGTATCACTGCAGAGGAGACTTTTACAAAGAGATTTGAAGGAGGACAAAAAGGTAGCTTTGCAGATGTTAAATTTGTTCATAAAAGAAAGCAAACATTAAGATATTTCTGTAAATATTGATAATTTTTCCCATTGTGGGCTATGACAAGTATTTTTGCTCAAAAGACTGTAATTCAGTAATAAACGAGAACAGAAGAATGATTTATTATACAGTATAATCAGTAAGAAACTGATTCCAAATGACAGAGTGAAATTACAGCAATTAGCCATCTGAAGCAATATTTCCTAAGCAAATAAGATTACTAGTGCAGTCAGTATAAAGACTGAGTAACTGAGATTTATAAGCATGCTGCCGCATTCAAGAACTTGCAAATCCCAAGGGGAAGTCAAGAATCACATAAAATCAATAGATATGGACTCTGAAAAAAACTCTTAACTTTTGTGATCCAGCTACTGCAGGAACAGGAGTAGGAAAATGTTTAGAGTTACTTATACACTGTTAATATTCATGGAAAAGGACTATCTTGAGTTGAATAAAACTCTGAGGTATTGTCCCATTTTAAATTAAAGTGACTTGGAATAACCAAATCACATGCTTAGAAATTGCATTCACAGAGGCAAAAAGTGTTAAAAAAGTCAGAGCATTTGGGTTATAGACATAATTAAGGCAACAATCCAGGCCTTCCCAAGGATAAATTAAGAGGCCAAAGGTCAAGTAACTTATTTTGATGAAGGAATCATATTGCTTTGCTATTAAGGAAAGGAGTTGGCTCATCTTGTTTAGAGCTGTGCTGAAACACCATCTTTACTTGAGTTTGGTATATGGTAGGTACTGCAGCTCCCATCCCATGGGGCTTGGCGTAGCTCCCTGCTCCAGGCTTTGCAACCTGGTACACAGGGTTGCAGCATGCCGTAGGTTTGGCTTAACCACCGCTAAGTCACACTGTGGGGTGACCAGGTCAAATCTGAATGAGTGGTGTTGCGATCTGGTGAATGGGGTTGCAGCATCATTCACTCAAATTTGGTCCACCCACTGCGCTGTCATCACGACAGAGGGATGGCTGGGTCAATCCTGAGCTACGCTGCGACCGTGTGCACCAGGTCGCAATGCCTGGAGAGGGGAGCCAGGCTCAGCTCTGTAGGACAGGAGCCTTTGTTGAGGAGTGAGTGTGGGGCAGTCTCACTGCAAAACCCATTCCCCCCACACACCCCAGGACAGAACAAAAACAAAAAATATACAAAATACAGAGAATGGCATGGGGTTCTAACTATAATTGTAGTAGATAAGATGGTAAATAAGTTTTTCTATTTTACTAGTTTATATATATTGTGGATAGTCAATTTCACTCTTTCTACAGTTCCCCTCTTATTCATGTGTTTCCTTCCTATGGCAACAAGAGGGGAAAACATTTAATTGGAAGGTCCAGTATCTGAAATTACTTTTAACCTAACTTTTAAAATTGACTAGACTTTCAAGTTGACTCTACTCAGTTAGCAAGGTAATTCATAATTCAGCAAAGGGTTTAATACATGCTTAACTTTAGCACAAGTGCCCATTCCATCCCAACTCAAAGCACTTAAACTGAATGGAGACTTTAAGGGGTTATTGCTAACAAACAACTATGTTTATTAACATAGAGTTTTTATTATAACAGTCCCTTTGTTTCTGATAGTTTATACATGTAATAACTCAATCATCATCGTGAAGGTGTCACGGAGTCACCGGGCAATGCTCTGGAACTACTACATATGAAGCCAGTCAGGACTCTGGGGGAGCATGCCTCCTCTCTCTGAGCATACTGTCACCAGGGCAAGAAGCTTAAACAGCTTCGACCTTCCTGGGTCTGACCTCGGAGCATTGAGCATCCCCTTCCTCACCGTGCACTTTCCACAGTGAGTCTGCCCGAGTGGGGCTTCTGGGGAAGCCAAAGGGCCCTGCACCCCAACTCCGCAGTCAGCAGTGACTCAGCCAGCTAATAAAACATAAGGTTTATTAGTCGACAAGAAAACGGCATAGAACAGAACTTGTTAGCACAGAAAACAGTGACTTTCAGCCAAGTCCATCTTGGGGAGTCCTGGCCCAGACACCCTGGACTCCTGCTCTTCCAGTCCCACCCAAACAGACTGCCAGCTTCCAGCAACCCAACCTCAGACACCCCCGTTGCTCCTCCTCGTCTTTGGCTTGGTTCCCGGGAAAGAATCACTTGGTCGTCACCTGGTTGCATCCCCCTCGTGGGTCTCAGGTTACGAAGGGCACCGGCCACAACATACGTGCAGACAGCTGGAGCAGCCTCACTGCCCCAGAGGGTTCCAGCCAAAGTCACATACCCCTATTCCCACCACCGAGGTATTGGTACAGCACACAGGGAAACTGAGGCACACACAGTATTCATGCAAAACAGTAAAACTCAGGCTCAACAGGAAGACTCACATACAACATAAGGGAAAATCCCCACTTCGTCACAGAAGTGTTGCAGACCAAACGGGATGAACAAGCATCTCCAATAAGTTAAGGGAAATCTTATAAAGAATGGCAGAAGGGATGGAGCCTCAAGGAAAGCTCTCCCTTGGAGGTCAGAAAGGGTAGGGGAAAAGTGAGAACTGTCACAAGCCAAGCAGAGGAAATTAAAACTGATAGTAAAAAGGTTCTTTAGCCATATAAATAAAAAAAAGAAAGAAATAGAATTGCTAAACACTGATGATGGGAGTGTGGATTAAAGATAATCTAGGTTTGGCTCAACACCTAAACAAATACTTTGCCTCGGTTTTTAATAAGGGTAATAAAGCATTTGGGGGCAGGGTGAGTAATGGGAATGAGAATACGGAAGTAGAAATTACCAAAACCCACGTGGAAGCCAAACGCAAACAGCTTAATAGGACTGTAATGGGGTATACTCCCTCCCACTGGCCCTGCAAGAGCTGAATTGGGCCAAGTGGGCCCAATCAGTTTGCTCTCTGGGAGAATTAAGCCTGGGAGGAAAGTCATCATTAGGGGAAACTAGTCATCTGGGTGGGTACAGGCAGGGCTTATACAAAAACAGGAAATTGGAAGCAGAGGAAGATGTAGGGAGGTAGTTGTGATGGGTTGGATCACAGAAACTCCCTTGGGAACTGCCAACCGATGTGTCAAGACTACGTCTGCCCCTGCTTTCCCTGCCAGCCTTGGGAGCAGTCAGGGAGACAGGGAGTGGGGGGGTTGGATAGGTCTGGGAGTCCTCGGGGGCCTGTCAAGGGGTGGGGGTGTGGGTAGGGGCAGTCAGGGGACAAGGAGCGGGGGGGGGGTTGGATGGGTCGGGGAGATCTGAGGGGGGCAGTAAGTGGGAGAGGTTAGATGGGGGCCAGGCTGTTTGGGAAGGCACAGCTTCCCTACCCAGCCCTCAATACAGTTTTGCAACCCCAATGTGGCCCTCGGGCCAAAAAGTTTGCCCACCCCTGCTTTAAACCATACGATGTCATTCATAAGTGTTCTAGCAAGTTTTGGGGTTCCAGGTCCCCGGGTGCCTGAAAACAGGTTGGGGTGTAGTATTGTTAACAGAATGCAGACAGTAATATCTGTTAAAGTGTAGGTGTCTTGGCATTTAGCCACCAATGCCATAAGGCAGTGTCTCTCAGTTTCCCTTTCTACATTGCAGCATGGGCCTGTTATGCTTTTGTTGCTGTGCCAAGCTTCCAGTCTGTTTACAGGTATAGTCTGAAAAGTAACATGCTTGTGGGGCTGTCTTGTCACCATCCCTAGCATGTACAAAAGTTTTATCCATAAATCAGGTATGTCCCACCTCTTTAAAGGGTTTACCACTAGTATTAACTCCTTTGTTTTAACCCATAGATGAATTAGCAAAAGACAAAAGATTAACAGGAAATCTATAGTGGACAGGCTCTGTTCACATGATTTAGCTTGTTTAGTGTCTACTGCATTTTCCCATTTCTTTGTGCACCCTGGTAGGCACTCTGATGCAGATTCTTCTGTTTCTTTGGAGAAGGCTTTTAATTCAGGCATGTGTTTGAGGCTTTGGCAAGGAGAGGGTGTACTGCAACCATGCCTGCCCTCAGCCCCTCCCTCTGTAATTTCTCTGGGCTGGACCCCACTCCCTTGTGAAGTTTTACCCATGCAGATTTTTTCCCTCCTGCCTTGAAGAGACAGTTTTATCTCTTACAAGCATAGCAAGAACAACATATTTTCAATTGAGTGCTCTGGACTCCTTTGGACACCCCACTTTCCGTTTCCAAAAGGTTAACAGTGGGGGCACCCCCTTCCAGGAGATCTGATCCCCAATTCTCCCTTAAAACCTGATCCACAGGAGAAGGGTCTGGCATTTTAAATGCAGACTTTTCACTCTCCTCCTGGGAAAGATCCTCCCTACAAAAGGTGGGCAGACTCTCTGGTCCCCCCTCATCTTCTGTCTGCACTTCCCTCTCTGGGCTTCCCTCTGGGTCAGACACTCCTGTGTCCCCCAAAAGGGAAGGTGACCCTGGTCCAGCTGTGGGCTCACAGCTACCAGCTATGACAGACCCTTCACTGGCCAGCAAAATTCCCCCCTTTTCACTGAGGTTGGGCTTGCTTCCAGCTATAAAGTCCTTGGGGTCTGTTCCCACCGCAGCGGTCACCAGGACCCCAACTTCCACCTTTGGGGACACACGTCTCTGTGCACCCCAGGGCAGGCCTTGCCCCCTGCTGACCTGCAACTTCCTGGGAGTCAGCAGCTGGGGTGGCCCCCCATGCGACAAGGTGGATCATTCCCCTCCCCCGGGGCGATGATTACGGGACAGGAGCTGGCTTCATCCAGCTCCTCCCTCTTGAACTTGCCTTGAGTCCTGGGGCTACAGGAACTGGCTACAATCATCTCTGCCCCCAGAGCTGCATTCTTTACTGCTACAGAGGAATCTAAGAGACACCCTCCTATTCCCCCAGCAGTCCATGTGACTTTACACCCCCCACTCTGGGGCTTTTAGCACAAGATTCCTGCTCACCACTAACCAACCCTGGGACAGATTCTGCCACATTAAAGAAATAACTTCCCAGTAGAAATGATGCAAAATTGGGTGCCATCATTGCAACAGTCAGTTCAGCCTGCAAACCACTAGTTAGCATGTGTATTTTAGCTAAAGGTGCAAGGACTTTGTAAACCCCCACCACCAGCTCCTCCAATTCTGCCAGTTTCCCTGGCAATAAATCCTTCTCCTGGATCAGGTCCCTCCTGACCACAGAAATCTCAGTACCTGTGTCCCTCAATCCAAGAAGCACTTTACCATTGATTTTAACAGCATGCATATGCTCACTACTTGGTTGTGTGGAAGCAAGCTTTACAAATCCTGTGTGGAAAGAGGCCGCAGCCTGGCTCTGAGAAGCAGCAGCTTCATGTGTTAGTTGCTGCCTATTTCCACTCAGCAAGGGACACTTATTCCTCAGGTGCTCAGTGGACTTACAATGATAGCACCTCTTGGGCTCCTCTGCCTGTACAGGAAATTTGGGATGAGTAACAGGGGAATGGGAAGGTGAATGCCCAGCCTCCTTTTTCCCAGGGGTAAAACAGTTATTCTGCTTTCCCCCTGAACCTTGTACCCCTCTGCCAGTGGTTTATGTTTAATTGCAGCCTGTGCTTGCTCATAAGAGTCTGCAAACCCAGCTAATTCACCCACTACATTCACCTTTTTGTCCCACAAATACTATTTTACATCACTGCACATATTCAGGAATTGTTCCTGAGCAACCAAATCACACATTCCTTCAAAGCTTGTAATGCCTTTTCGCCTCACCCACTTATCTACCAAATTTCTCATTTCATTTACATAAACCACATTACTCAATCCAGATCCCCTCTTAAGACTCCTGAATTTAACCCTGTAGGTTTCAGGTGTAACCTGAAACTGTTTCAAAACCACTTCCTTAAATTTGCCATAGTTTGAAGCGTCATCAATAGGCATCTTATTGAATATGTCCAGAGCTCTGCCAGTCAGTCAATTTTGCTATCAATGTAGTCATCTTTTGATCCTCAGGGATCACATGGAGGAGTCTCTCAAAGGTGATGAAATATTCTGCAATGTCACTGGATTTATCATACTGTGGACATAGTTGCTTCCATTTGTGGATTTTTGGGGAAGTGGAGCCAGCAGCTGAAGAGTTGTGTCTCTTCAACTCCATAATAGTCATTTCATGCTTCTGGGCCTCAATCTGGGCCTCCATAGCTCTCTTGTGGGCAGCCTCCTCCCTCTCCATTAGTCTTTTATGTTAGTTTTCTTTCTCTTTTGCTTCCAGTCTAGCCAGCTCTAGTTTAGTTGCTGCTTCACTGGTAGTCATTTTCCAGCTGTCTTTTGCTGGGCCACACCCCCTCTGCAGTTCACTGAAACGGGGATGCCCTCAGTTCAGGGGCTTCTTAGTTAACAGAAACTTTCCCAGTGTTCAGCCTTTCTGGGCAATTTGCAACATGTGCAGCACTAGCTTCTTCTGATCTTCACTCTTACTTATTTTGCTTCCTTTTCTGTCCCTACTTACCTTACCCGAAATAAGCAAACAGAAAATAACAAACCAGTAACCACTTTGTCTGTTCTCCAGCCACCACACTTAAAATTACTACCAGTATCTCAAAGCAATCAGCTGTGCACAGATCCTGCTCGACTACATCACTGTGACGGGTTGGATCACAGAAACCCCCTTGGGAACTGCCAACCGATGTGCCAAGATTACTTCTGCCCCTGCTTTCCCTTCCAGCCTGGGACACCAGCACCCTGTCTTGTTGAGCCAGACACGCCAGTCTACTCCAGCACAGACCCAGGATCTGAACCACATGCCCCAAAGCTGCAGACTTAACTGAAAGCAACTTACAGAAGTGTTCCTGTCTAACACTCAGATGCCCAACTCCCAATGGGGTCCAAACCCCAAATAAATCCGTTTTACCCTGTATAAAGTTTATACAGGGTAAACTCATAAATTGTTCACCCTCTATAACACTGATAGAGAGATATGCACAGGTATTAATGCATACTCTGGCTTAATTAATAAGTAAAAGTGATTTTATTAAATACAGAAAATAGGATTTAAGTGGTTCCAAGTAGTAGCCAACAGAACAAAGTGAATTACCAAGTAAAATAAAATAAAACACTGAAATCTAAGCTTAATACAGTAATAAAACTGAATACAGATAAAAACCTCACCCTTACAGGAATTCCAGTAAGCTTCCTTTTACAGACTAGTCTCCTTCTAATCTGGGTTCAACAATCACTCACACCCCTTGTAGTTACTGTTCTTTGTTCTAGATTCTTTCAGGTATCCTTGGGGCGGAGAGGCTATCCCTTTAGCCAGATGAAGACAAAATGGAGGGGGTCTCCCACAGGCTTAAATAGACTCTCTCTTGTGGGTGGAGACCCCCTCCTCTCTCCTATGCGAAGTCCAGCTCCAAAATGGAGTTTTGGAGTCACATGGGCAAGTCACATGTCCATGCATCACTGAGTTTCTTACCAGCCAAGCCACATTCCTGGGAAAGCTCCAGTGTGGATTGGCATCTTTGAGTTCACTGTTGGCTTAAGTGGTTCTTGATTGGGTATTTAATTTGCACATTCCTTTCTCAATAGAAATCAAGCAAGTATACAGGCAATATTCCAAACTTCAAGTACAAAAATAATACATGCATACAAATAGGAGGAATTTATTCAGTAGATCATAACCTTTACATAGATATGTTACATAGCATATGTAGCATAAAACATATTCCAGTTTTTTTATATATATATTTTCATATTCCCATGAAGACTTATGGGGTACACCGTCTGCAGTCAACTAGCCAATGATCATGCCTTGCAAGAAGGAAGTGGGGAGGGCCAGGAGGTAAGGAAGAGGTTCACAGAAAGGCAGCAAGGTACAGGAGGGAACCACACCTTAGTTGCTGGTTAGAGCGTCCCTGAGCCAGAATCTGGAGTAGAGGATGGGCCCTTCTTTTCCCTCTCTACTGAAGGAGTGACACCTGGAGCAGTTAATTAGAGGACTGCCTGAGAATGCTGGGGAGCAGGGACTTTGATACACATCCCTGACAGGGAAAACCACACAGTGACCTAGCTAGAGAGCTGAGTCACGAAGAGGATGCTGCAGTTACTGGAGTGAGAGAGGGGCCACAGGCTGACAGAGTGGCAGAGTGTAGCTGCTGGAAGAGGCCTTGGCCTGCCAAAGCTAATCCCCAGAATGGCCAGGAGGCAGTGCCAGTCACATGGAGTGTGACACTGAGCCAGGAAGAGTTAAGCAACTAGCTAAATGACTGAATTCAACCTTTAAAGACATATTAGAAAAGTATATAAATGATAATTAGGATCATTCCTTATACATAGCTAACAAAGCCATGTCAGCTAGCCTAGAGCTTTGAAGTCTAAAAACTTATATTGTTAGAGAATTAGAAGATACTGATTGTATTTGACTGTTTATCTATATCTTGTTAGATGTTAAGAATGTAACCAGATTAACTAGTAGAAGATAAACCTTTCTTCCTGAATGCTACTGATTCAGAGATCAAAAGGGAATATTAGCAATTAGATGAAACATGGTGTAATATTGTCTTTTTCTCTGAAATTTGTAGTAAACTTTGTATGAATGGATAATTACCTTCTGCTGATGAATGCAACTAATTACCTGTGTATACACAGGAAATAGGAATTGACTTCAAAGTCACAATGTATATTTCCTATTCTTCACCCAGGGAATACCTGCTCTGTTAACTGCTGTCAAGAGGTTTATCAGATGAGCTTCAACGATAAAGGAAGCTTTGGGCCTGATCCTTTTTTAATCTCAGTTGTGCAATGCTGTACACAGAAGGGAAAAAAAAATTCAACTCCTATGGTGATCAGCTTTTATGCCCCTTAGGTATAAGACTTGATCATTACTTTATTTGAATGTGTTTTGTGCTGAATGATGGCACATACTCCACATAAGAAGCAAGTCAGAGTCTGGTAGTAAAAAAAAAATAATCTAGAACATAACCTGAAAAGGGCAATGTATCCGAGACAAGTTATGGTAATAAATATGTTCATATTTAAAACGCCGATTCTTTAAAGGAAGGAACAACTATTGTACAACACAAACTCCTTAAAACCCACCCCTTTCCCTTATTTTTAGGAATTATGGATTAAAAAAAATCTGTAATTCAAACACTTATGTGATAAAAGATGAACAACAACAGCTCTTCATCAAGTATTACACTTTTACTGGAACCCTAGAATACATATCACAATAAAATGTATTCTGAATGGGCATTTACTGGTGGTATCCCCCAAATGCCACCCACTGGTGGCACCAAAATGACACACAGATTACAGTGAATTGTGCAGAGTTGTGATCCTCCATCTCCATTCCTACATGAATGAAGCCGTTAATATTAATGCTTACATTATCTTCATTGGACACCTCACTAAGATGAATGCAGGTCATAACTCTCAGCACTGTTGTTCCATGCTTTCTGCAGACATCTCTGCAACAGTTACATTCAGTGCACAATTCTGATGTTTTCTTCCCAACCATAACAGCTAGATATTTACTTTTTTGTTTAATGAAAGTTAATATTCTGGAGAATATTCTGGAGAACACCATGACAACTTGAGAGGTATTAGTACGCCATGCTGCTGCATACTGGCACAATCTGAGCCCTGTCCCTGATTAAATATTGTGGCAAATTTGTGTCCACCTTCATAGATTGGTTGTGACTTTGCAGCATACCATCATGTCTTGGAACTTCACATTGGTACTGGGAACAGACCTCCTGCTTCAGAATCATAGGCACCTACCAAATGAACTGACAGGGAGTCTCTACTACCCGCTAACAGTAGAGCGGATACCATCATTGAGGCTTATGTACTGTGCACCAGCTAGTGTACTTCAGCAAAGCGTGCAATAAACCCACAATGTAGACAAAGCCTACAACACACATTCAGAAGTTCTCATCCTGTCCAATACAGGAAGCAGTACACATACACACTAGTGATTTCATTAAAACATTTGGTTTGTTGTTTCATCAGTACATACCTTTATGTTAAATAATAAAGGTGAAATTAACTATTTTTATTGTCCTACCTATACCACACAAGTGAGGGGCTTGTTTCACAGTGAAAATACTGAATCAGTCAAGTACCTGTTTTTTCTTAACCAACATTTAATAGAAAGGACCATGAATTACTATAGACCAACTTTAATTTTATTGAATTTCAGTCTCAGAAATAGAACTCTAAACTCTAGCAATCCTTTCTTAAATATACGTTTATACCTACCTGTCAAGATCAATATCACATCACAAAGTCTTTAAAACAATCCCACAATGCAGCACACAGGAAGCAGCCTTTACTTTGTTCAAGGCTGCAAACATTTCACCGATAAAGAAATCATGCCAAAAAAAAGAGGGCAGGAAGAATTATTTCTGAGGTCAGTATTGTGACAGATTGAGGATATGGCTATGCTATATCGTGGACTCCATTTTGTTTTATTTCCCTTCCCCTTTTGTTTAAGGGGTTCCATTTTGTATTGTAACCTTCATGTTGGAGCTTGACCCTCATATCCTATTGCAACCTCCATTGCAAGCATACTTTTATACTGGGGGACTGACACCTAATTGAATGACTAAGTATGAGAAACTGGCACAGACTGACTCAGGACCATCAACTCTGCTTGTCTCTCAACTGTCAGCCCTAACACAAGAACAAGAATCTCTCTACACAGAAGCTGATGAGGAGGTGGGAAATTGGAGCCAGGGAATCCCCCAGTGGAAGCTCATGGCTAGGCCACCTGACCAGAGGGGTCAGGAACTATATTTAAGTGGGAATGCTGTCTATGGAGAGGTATCCACCACCTCATTTCAGATGGACTGGAGGAAAGGGAAAGCAGGAAGGGCTGCCTAACCTAAGGACACTGACCAAACCCAGGATTCACAAGAGGAGTGAGATCAGACTTGGGCTGTCTTCAGGATTGTGTGTTATTTTCCAAATATCTGTCTCTCTAGTGTGCTTTGTGCATGCTTAAGAAATTCCTTTGCTAAGCCTGGGTTGCTTGTTTCCTGCTATGTTGTCCCTGAATGGGCTAATTAAGAAATCACAGCTCCCATAGCCAGATGGACTCTAAGGGAGCATGTGAAAGTAACCAGAGGTTTGGAGGAGCTGGGACACTGGTTTAGGGTTCTAAGGCAAACTGTGGGTCCTACTGCCCTACAAGGGTGTCAGATAGGGGGTCTGCACCTGGAAGTATGCATGATAGACACTGAGCTAGGAAGAGTGACCAGTCACTCATTAACCAAGAAGTACTGATCTTCTGGCTTTGGCTTCCTTCACTGAATAAGTCCCAGTACCAATTAAGAAGCTTAGCAGAGGCCCAAATCCATTTGAACTAGCCCTAGTTACACCCACAGTTTCAACAGTTTGGCCACTATATGAACATGGGGATAGTGGCAGCATGAATGTTTGTTTGTGTGTATGTTTGAGAGAGAAGACAGGAGAAGTTTTTCGTTTGTTCTCCTCCTCCCTCCACTATTGACAGTGACATGAAATTTTTCTTTAAAGCATAATTTTGGTGGGTGTTTGCTGAAGTCAGCAATAAATCAAAATATAGTTATTGTATTTCTGGGAAATGGATATTTGCTTTGTTTAAAGGAAGTATTTATTTACCACAATAGGTGCATTCATATATTTATTTTCCAAGATCCATTAAAGACAATTATTTTGCAAAGAAAAAGAAAAATTGACACACTCCTCTATCTCCTTATGGGCCCAATTCTGTTCCCATTCAAGTCACTAGCAAAGCTCCCATTGGTTTCAGTGGAAGTAGGATCCAGCCATAGCTTATTTATGCACATTGTCTCTTCCCACTAGCTCTCCTCTCTTATTCATTTCACTAGTCTCTTTGTCACTTATACAAATATATTGAATTTATTTTTTGTTTAGGAAATCTCTTTTGGCCCTTCTAGGGTGACCAGATAGCAAGTGTGAAAAATCGGGATGGGGTGGGGGGGGTAATAGGAGCCCATATTTTAAAAAGCCCCAAATATTGGGACTGTCCCTATAAAATCAGGACATCTGGTCACCCTAGGCCCTTCACAACTGATTATCTACCGTAACCATATCCATCCAAAGCTAAGCTTTCTGTAATTTATTTTTCTATTACACACAAAAAAGAAACTATGTTTAAAGAACATTAAGTTGCAAAGTCAAGCACTCACAAATTAAGATGAGGTGGTCATATTGACCCTTTTATACAGATGATGAACAGAGGCACAGAGATTAAGGTCAGAAGTATCCACTAATTTTGGGTGCCAGTTTTGAGACACCTAGGACATGATTTTTCAGAGTACTTAGCATTATAAAACACGTTATATGTTAAGAAAACAGCTCCCATTGACTTCAGTTGCACCTCTGGGCACTCAGCAATGCTGCAAATCAGACCCCAGTGTCTCAAGGGCAGCAAGAAACTGAGGAATACACAATTAGTGACCACTGGATAGTAACTCTTTGGCAGAGACAGGGATAGAATCCAGTTCTCCGGGGCAGTATTGTACTGAACTGCCTTCACCATTCTCTCTCTTCCTGCAGTCCCCTGCTTCATTCAATACACACCTTCCAACTCTAGGAGGTGAGGGCAGCTTTTCTCTGAACCTCCTGATCTATGCACACTCCTTCCATGGCCCCATAAAGTCATGGGACCTCCTCAACAACCTCCTCCTGGTACTGGCCAAGACAGCCAACCATCACACCAGGAGGAGGAAGCTGGATTCGGGGGAGGGGGGTAAATGAGTGCTCTGTGATGGTGGGGCCTATTTCTGATCCCTTATCCAATCAGGTCTCCAGGCAGAGCCCCTTTGGGCAGAGTCCACTGACTCCCTAGATGACTTTGAGGAGCAGTGGGCGCTGTCTGGGGTTCTCTGCTCAGTGTCCCCATCCGGCACCCTGATTTTGAACCTTTGACCGTCACTCCACTCCCTGTTTTTTTTCATTAGTTGTCCCAAGAGATTACTTGGTTCCTGGGTCCAGCGGTCCCTCCTGCTAGGCTGGGGGAGGGGCCTTTAGAAGTGGGCGGGCTTGCACCCACCCACCTCCCAGTTGTTTTCAATAAGGCTAAATATCCCCGATTTTCAACCTTTGACCTCACTCCCGTTCCTGTTTTTTTCCCATTTGTTGTTCCATCTATTCAATTGTAGCCTGGACTTAGTGGTTCCTCCGCCTTAATTGAGGGGGAAGGCCGTTAGTTATGGGTGGGCCTAGACCCTCCTGCCCCAGTACTACAAATAGTACACACCTTCCAATTTATGTAACAAAAGAAACAGGGGTCCTACAGACAATACTACATAATCCTGCTTCATCCCCAGAGCAGGCTCACCCAGTGCACTGAATGAGGCAGGAGTCCTGGGGCGGGGGAGGGAGGGAGAGGAGGATATCATGTTTTTAAAGACTACCATACTGCATACTCACGTGAAGGATAAATGAAGGCAACTTGAATTCTACCATTTCCTATCTTTTGAGTACTTTTTCTTTTGCAACCTTACTAACATACTTTTAATGTGTCACATTCTGCCAGGTGGTTAATGCCAACAAAAAGGTCCAGGTTCAATATATATAGGGTCCTCTTGATGAATCGCTAATCTGCCTCAAGCCCCCACCCAGAAACCTGGGTAAACTAAACGTACCCTCTGTGGGTGCCCTCAGTAGGCTGAACTTCCTACTTGCAAGCACTCAGAATGTATACAATAAGGAAATTATTAGGAGAACGGAAAGAGTCATAGATTTGAGAAAACCCACAGCAGAAGATATGCAAATGAAGAGTAAAAAGTCACCCCCTTCAAGTAACTTTGGCCACAGTCCACTTAACTCCCTTCGTACCTGCCAGTGAGAATGTCCCACAAGTAATAATCCCTTGACAGTATCTGCTCACCCATCCACCTATCCCCCACTCATAGTTTGCATTAGCAAGTGGCAATAATCCAAGTGTCTCTATGCAGGTCTGTCTCCAGTCCCAAGGGAGCTGCTTTTTCCTTCTGAGGATATCACGGCACTGTATAAACATTGTTGAATTAATCCTCATATTATCGGTATGAGGCATACAAGGATTATCATCCTTGTTTTACAGATGGGGTATTGAGGTTATGTGGTTTGGCCTAAGTTACCTAGAATATCTGAAGTAGAGTTGGGAATAGAAACTAGATCTTCTGACTCCTAGTCCTGTGTATTAGCCACATGACCATCTTTCACTGGCACCTTCACTCTAGTTCCTAGTGGAAATGACAGAAAAACTATCATATTAACAAATATGAAAAATAAAATATGGAAATGGAAATTACTTACAGCAACATTCTACCAAGCCCTGAACAGCTGTATGAAGTGGAGAGGAAGGCCCAAACAACATCAGGGCTGGCACAATCTGGACCCTGTATTCCTGGTGCTCAATGGCTCAGAGACTCAGTGCCAACTCTGGTTTTAGATTCCCTATTGACAGGAAGGGCTCATGGCCCAGCACCTGCTCCTCACAAGCTGATGGAACTAAGCCAGCATATGGAGCAGGGACAAGGAGAGTGCACATTGCATCCCATGAAAGGATGGGGGAGCTCCAGCTCTGGTATGCATTCCCCTGGAACCCCTGAAGCTATTCTAATTGAGTAATCTAAAATATCTCTGGGTCCTCCTTTTGCTGCATGGCCACCCCACATGTTCATTCCCCAAATACAAGCCTGGACTTAAGAGCCATGCTATACCCCCACTTTGACTGTCATTCTCTGGCTTTTTTCCAAATGGTTCTTGTATCATTGCTAGTGTGGCATTATGCCATGCATCAAGTCATTCTGAATAGCTTTCATATTAATTGTAGTGACAGTGATCATCCTGCATTAGCTTAATATCTCCATGGTCTGATGGGTTCCCCCCACCTCACAGGGGTTTTACTATGCCAGTAAAATGAATGATGTCCATTCACCTATAGACCTCAAAGACTTCAGAGGCCTATCCGTACACCCACTTCAGCAGTAAGCCAAGAAGGCTCCATATTATTATTAGTCACACTTTTCTGATTTTCAACTTGATGGATGCCTGTATATCTTCCTGTTAAGTGTCTCTTTGCCACCCTTGTGTGTTCTTATATCTGTATTGATTCCTCTTTAGATACTTGCTGTACATGGAAGAGGGCTGTTGAATCAGCTGTTGAAAGTGATTACTCAATGACAATCATGAAAACTTATTCAAGTGTCAGGTTCAGAGTTTTGTACAGCATATTGTTGGGATTTTGTGGTTCCCAATGAGTCAGATGCTGGGCAGAATCAAGGGTCTTTGATTCAATCCAATTAGGCTTTATTCAATGTGCACTAAGGGAAACCCACGGTACAAAAAAATCAGCCAGAGGCCCTCCAGCAAGGAGCCCCGCCCATTGTTATTTTATAGCACATGGCAGTTACATAACAAGTTACATAACACAAACCTCTAACCAATCATATTTAACCTTTCCATATATGGATTTGTTCATCACATGCTTATACTTCTCCACTCCACATGTTCAGCTCATCCCCCTACCCCCCGGCCTTCTCTCAAATGTTCCTAGGTGGTGAGCCACAGTATGCTTCTTTATGCACAAGTACCTTATAAATCACATTTTGTTTAAAATGAACACAAGCATGCCCTTCAATATGTAGTATACAATGCTGTATTATTATATGTATATTGCCAATAGTGTGCTATGTGGCATGGCACCATCTCAATCTCACCAGCCTCCACTGCTTTTAGTAGGGTTACCATTCGTCCGGATTTACCCGGACATGTCCTCTTTTTTGTACTAAAAATAGCGTCGGGGGGAATTTGTAAAGCACTCACAATGTCCGGGATTTCCCCCCTCCCCCGGCAGAGCAGACCGAGCGGCTGGGAGGGCTGCAGGAAAGTCCCGGGCTGGACTCTGGAGCAGCTGGAGAGGACCTCCGCCTCCCCCCCTCCCTGCATTCTGAGCAAGTGTCTCAGCACAAAGTGCAGCCCTCCCCTTTTGCAACTGGGAGCGGTTTCTGCCATGCAGCGTAGCAAAACGGGAGCGAGAGCACTTTGTGCTGATACAAGGGCAGCTCCCCCCTGCAGCCCGGTCCGGGCCAGGGACCGGGTTTTGTTGTGCTGGGGAGCTCAGCCACGTGTCTGGCTCGGCTGGCTCGCACAGAGCCCAACACCCTGTTCTGAGCAGCAGGGTAAGGAGGCCAGA
>NC_048300.1:49825465-49878050 GCF_013100865.1 Trachemys scripta elegans | reverse complement strand
TGGGGGGGGCGGGGGGGGGGGGGGGGGGGGGGGGGGGGTGGGGGGGGGGGGGCTGTCAGGGGGCAGGAGTGGGGAGAGGGATCGGAGCAGTCAGGGGACAGGGAGCAGAAGGGTTTAGATGGGTTGGGAGTTCTGGGGGGGCTGTCAGGGGGTGGGGAGTGGTTGGATGGGGCATGGGAGTCCCAGGGGTCTGTCTGGGGGTGGGGGTGTGGATAAGGGTTAGGGCAGTCAGGGGACAAGAGGCAGGGAGGCTTAGATAGGGAGTGGAGTCTGGGGGGCAGTTAGGGGCAGGGGTCCCAGGAGGGGGCAGTCAGGGGACAAGGAACAGGGGGAGGGTTGGGGGTTCTGGGGGGGCGGGGCTAGGGCGGGGCTCCTCCCGTCCTCTTTTTTGCTTGCTGAAATATGGTAACCCTACTTTTAGCCTTGGTAAAACAGTCCCCTTTGGTTGCACAGGGGAAGTCCATTCCTTCTCTCCACCAGTCTTTTGGGCTTGTTTTTCTCCCTTATGGGAGGGAATGCAACCTACCCTCCAGGTGAGGCTTGCTGTCTCACTGCTAACATAACTCCTTCTCTTTCTCTCCCCTGGGGGAGGGTTTAAAAAGGTCTCAGGCAGCCCTTAGTTGGAATTAGCTGATACTAATTGACCTCAGGTAACTCCCTCTCAGCTGATCCTAATTGATTCTCTGGTATCCCCTCCTCAGTTGACAGGGAGAAGGGTCTTTTAACCTTCTGGGACTGTTTTCTGCCCCCCTTCCCCTTGCAGCTGTCTGTCCTGAGTTTATCACAGCTAGTATTGTACAACACATGGCAGCACCTTAGGACACCAACTGATGCAACGTAATTCACAAAAAACCTCTAAGAGATTTTTGATTGGTCATATATTTTTAAAAGAAAGAATTTAGAAAACAAATACAATTTTACAACATTATTTTTGGGTGCAGCATTTTAGAGCAATAAATGCCACCTTCAGAAAAAGCTATGTGATCACAGTAGTAGTGTGGGGTGGGATGACCCTAGAGCAGGGGTTCTCAAACTGGGACCCCTTAGGGGGTTCGAGGCTATTACATGGGGGGTTGCAAGCTGTCAGCCTCCACCCCAAACTCTGGTGCTAAATATATTTTAAAAGTGTTTTTAGTTTATAAGGGGGCAGGGGAGGTCACACTCAGAGGCATGCTGTGTGAAAGGGGTCACCAGTACAAAAGTTTGAGAACCACTACCCTAGAGCAATCAGGGTGACTTCCTGAAAGGTTCAAAGTTGTAGAATGCAGCTCCTTAAAACTGCACAGAACCCAGCCCTGAACCCTGACTCATACAAGTATTTCTTACTGGCAGAAGCAAGTCGATGAGGTTATTTTGTGAATAAAGGTTTGCAGGATCAGACCCTTAAATTATAAATTCCTCAATCCATGGACCCAATCATCCTATGTTTGTAAAACATGATGCAGAAATGGCATTACAACAACCAACAACTAGAGAAAGGGATTTAGGCGGGAAACAGAGCATACCACTGACGAATCCACTCTGGCAGTCAAGTGCACTATGCATGCACTTCAGAAAGTTTTCTTGGTTTATCTAAACTTCTTTTACAAGACAAAAAATAAAAATGAAAACTGTGTGAATTGTTTTTCCTTGGAGAAAAACAAAACAATGCATTTTCAGTGTAGAAAATATTTGATTTTGAACAGTAACTATAAATTGGATGGAGACTGTTCAGCTTTGCTGCACATTATTTTTCCATCCCAACCACTGGGGATTCCCCCACATCCTACCCACACACAACAGGAGGAACAGGGTGAATAAATAGACAGCAGGTAATTTCTCAATATCCCACATTGCATAGGGTGAAATTCATCCCTGCACAGGAGGGGCCAGCAGAAGGCCTAAATACACTTACATCCCACATAAGCCCCGGGGTGAATTTCACCCTAATATTCCAGAATTATCTAGAAAGGATATTTACTTTCTGCCTAACAACTGCCAGTTTAGTTGCCATGTTACCAGAGCAACATTAAATATTAAGGATCTCTTACAATAAACAAATCTCACATATAAAAATTCCACGGCCTCCTTCGTATGAAAAAGCTTGTAATTTTAAAAGGAACAGTTAAAAAAATAGACTGACATGTTGAAACAGCTTATGAGACACAAAACAAAGTACTAATAAAATGCAACTCAGAATTTCAGATCTCTTAACAATTCACCAAACACTCCTATATAACAGATATAAAAACTGAGCACTCATAAGTGGAAAATCACCACTGCATTTTAAAAACTCTACTCATTTTCACAGAGTGAAATCTGTGACTGAATAAACATCAATGGTTCTGTTTTGCACAGCTTTCCATGGCAATGAAGTGAAATTATATTTCTTTTAATTATGCTTTAGTGGTACTTCATTGATCTAAGTGTGTTCTCACAAGTGTGAAATTGATTTTTTGGCTCTTGGGCCAGTTCCCATGTGTCTACATCACTAAAAATTACCACTAGAATAGACACTAATTGTCAACCATGTTAGCAGCTCAGCAGAGAAGCCATTTCCTATTGGAATTTGGAAGACAGCCTAAATGTAACAGCCTGTACAGCAAAAATTATCACTAAATATGGCAACTGTCAGTAAAACAGCCATGCACACTGGACCCCTATGATTTTCAAACATCACTTATTCCTATATTAAAAGTTTCCACCTTATTTAAGATGACATTTTGCCCCAAGTTCCAAATGAAAAAAAAATCAGATTCTGCTAAAATAAACTGACAAGGCTACTGCTGACCTTGCCATCTGCAGGAATTACTTTAGCTTTGGAGTTTCATTAAAGATTTAGCAGCAAACCGATATGCCCCAGCTTTGCAGATTTAACCAATGGCGGCATTTCTAGATTCCTGCAGTATTAATTTGGAATGCTAAAAGTAAAGGAAAAGAAGAAGCAACCCCATCGGACATTCAATTAATCAAGAAGAAAGATTAAGTCTATGTTTTTAGAAGTGCAGCTTCTTTAAACTTCATTAAAGTTGCTTTCGTAGAGCTTTACAACTGTATTTACAATTCATATATTCGATAAAGAGAAAAACACAGTACAGGCAATAATCTTTGGTTTCACGTCAGTAATCCTTTTGGAGTACAAAAGCAACCAAGAATAAATGTGTTGTACATATATAGTAGGTTTCATCTAAGGATCTCAAAGCACTTTGCTAATATGGCTTGACTACACTCTCGGTTCAGTGGTGGCTTCTGTTTTTCCCCTTTGTTGATTTAATAGTAAAACAGAAAACTTGTCTAAGAGACCTGAATAAAGCATACAGCTTTCATTTCAGAATACTGCAGGAGTTGGTGTTTGGATCATCAGAAAAGAACAAACCAATAAAGAAGCTGGAGGAATGTGATTGGTGAAAGAAGAATGTGTTTGGTAAAAAGGAACTTGTAATGGAATATGATCCAATATATATGATTAGTAAAAGATTTTTTTCTTTTAATTAATAATGAAGTATTGCTGCTTTCCTATTAGTTATTGTATACATTTTTGTTTTTAGCCTTTGGCTCCTCTAGTCAGTCATTAACTGCCAGGAAATGCCTTCCACATCTGTCATCATTACTTAATTATTAATTACATGTAATGCTGAGAAAGGATTCAAGCTAATGTACAGGCATTCATTTTCTAGAATGATCTTATAAATGCCAATTAAAACTACAGCACCCATAAAAAAAAAATCTGTATGCCTACGGTTGTTTTCCTTTTTCATTATAAGAATGATGAGCTGACAAAGGCATGTGGCGTTGATTATTTATGCCTACCAGTGGTTGAATCTATTTGGGCTGGAAGACTCATACCTAAAGGGGATGATGATGAATATTAAAAAGAATGCTTTGTGTTTATAGTAGAGAGACCAGAGGGGTGAGGTAATATCTTTATTAGACCAACTTCTGTTGGTGAAAGAGATAAGCTTTCAAGCTACACAGAGCTCTTCTTCAGGTCTGGGAAATTTACTCAGAGCGGCAGTGTCACAGCCAAATAAAAAGGTGGAACAGATAGTTTAGCATAAGCAGTTAACACATATTTCAAGGGACTATTCAAAATGAAGTGGCCAGTTAACACCTCTGCAGTCATAGGACCAAAAAAGTGGGGTTAGCAGGTTATAGAGTATTGTAATAAACTCTAAATCCAGTGTCTTTATTAAGTCCATGATTTTTAGTGTCTAGAAAAGTTATGAATTTAATCTCCTAGACTCATCTTTTGAAACTGTTGGACAGGTTTCCTTTGAGGAGGAGGACTGAGAGGTCAGATATAGAGTGACTGTTCTGTGAAAAGTGTTCACCCATGGATGATATGGTGTTTTTGTCTTGAATGAACTCTGACAGAAAAATAAGAGTATAATGATAATCTCATTTCATTCACATAGTTATTAGGGCATTTAGTGCCCAGGATCACATGTTGTGATAGGCAAGTGTTGGACCCATGGATCTTCAAAAATGTGTTTGGAGGGTATTAATCATCGTATCAATGAAAATACATCTGCATGTTTTCTATCTGTTATGGCAGGGTCTGGTGCCACTTTACGTTAGTAGGTCTGGTCTTCCCAAGCTCAGGGCCAGAAGAGGGAGTTCGGGAAAGGTTTCTTTCAGAATGTTTCTATCGAGCATAGGCTGTCACTGAAGAGCAAACCCAAATCCGAGCAAATCTGTGGTCTCTACTTTCCACTAGAATTGCACAAAACAGTAACTGTCAAGTTTAGTGGGAACAAACTGGGGAGGGATCAACTGACCTAGGGCTATAAGCATTGGCCTTGGCCCTAGTGTACTCAGTTTCAGAGTACTGTGCACTGGTATGGACAAGAAGCAGCTGTATCCAATTTGTAGCAGCTGAATCAGTCCATAAGAATCATCACAGGAACTTTAAAATCAACACCTCTATTGGCTTGCTGTACAGGTCTGTCGCATCTTATGCGCATTTAACATGCGCGATTTCAGCTTTACACGGTCGGCAAAAACAAAACCAAAAAAAAGAGAAAAATAACAATTTTTATACTGTACTTGTAGTGCGGGCAATTCCGCCCGCCATTACACAATGTAATTTTGACGATACATGATTTTCGCTTTACGCGCTGACTGCGGAACGTAACCCCAGCGTAAGATGCGACAGACCTTTATTAGTAAACATCAAACGTCCAGCTATCCATCAAGATCGAGCCACTGAAAGAGAATTTAAATGTGCTGAAGACTACACAGAAATTCCCATCCAGCAGGTTATAAATATATGGAGATATATCTATCTCATAGAACTGGAAGGGACCTTGAAAGGTCATGGAGTCCAGTCTCCTGCCTTCACTAGCAGGACTGAGTACTGATTTTGCCCCAGATCCCTAAATGGCCCCCTCAAGGATTGAACTCATAACCCTGGGTTTAGCAGGCCAATGGTCAAACCACTGAGCTAGCTATCTCTCCCCCGTTATGTTATGGATAACATAACCCAAGAATACCTGAAATCACGAAAACCACTATGGGCAGCATGTCTCTGGATCCAGCCAGGGAATGACAAAGTGTCTGGACCTCATTTACTGCTCCAAAAAAGCACACTATTACTAACCCAACAAAGCCACCCTCCTGGTTTTGACCTGTGAAGCAGACTTTGGATCACACTGAACTGCAACTGAACAAACCATGGAAGATGCAGCTACTTGATGCACAAGTGGAAAAACCAAAGATTCCCCTTTGTGTGACTCTGGTGAGAACATCTAAACCATTGAACATGTAACACTGTGCCCCAAATATGGATTCACAGGTGAATTGGATAATACGCATAATGTCACAGAAGAGGCCTTGAAATGACTTATGGACCCACAACTGCATCTACAAAATGTTGCTCTGAAGATGCCACACATGCACAAAAGGGAGAGAATTGAAGAAGAGGGTCAAGTCACACCCATGGAACCCAGGAGGAAGGATACAAGGGTGTGCCTGATCATGTCTAGCAGACAAACAGATGTGGGTATGATGGACCCCATCACTCTGCCGATAGACTTAGTCATTACAAACACTAAAGGTTGTTCTGGGATTCTAATTCTGGGAATGTGGGAATTTATTTTTCTTGATGTGTTATTTTTTGTAATGATGTAACAGGGTTAAACCCAGAGGGCTCAGGTACAAGTTCGTCATGGCCAGACACTCACGGTCAAGGTGGTGAACTCACAGTCTACCCATCACACGTACATCCAGTAAAAAGAGCACTGATGAAGATGAACATGCAGTTTCAATAAACTAATTCTATATTATCAGGAACTACCTAATTACTGAGGATTTCTTGGAGATTAACAACAAGTTAATTACTTCACCTCCTTCCAGCCAGCCTTTAGTCCTCTGCCTAAATCAACAGTTCTTAAAGAATAAGCTATCATAAAGCCCCCTTTGCATTTCATAAATACTCACTTTGAAAACAACATTTTGCTCCAAAAACACAGGCTTCAGCCACTTGAAGGTTAAGTTGTACCTCCACTAGCTGTATAATATTGGGGTTTAAATAGCCTCTGCAACCAGCAATCACTCTATGTATATATATATCTCCTCAATATATGTTCCACTCTATATGCATCCGAAGAAGTGGGCTGTAGTCCACGAAAGCTTATGCTCTAATAAATTTGTTAATCTCTAAGGTGCCACAAGTACTCCTGTTCTTTTTTTAGAAGGCAGTATGATCACTTCCACTGTTGAGCAGGACTGAGTCAGACATCAGCCAGTACATTACAGCAGAACCATCCATCTCATTTGGGTCTGCATTTTACATATCTCAGCCTAATAAGAGCGGGGTTTCATTGCATGTTCTAAGACGTAGATAGGCTGGAATGTTCAACACACAGTTCCCCTGACTTCATCTCATTCACTAGATGATAAAATGTAATTTCATCCTTAATCAGGATAAACATATCAATCCACACATATCAATCTTTTAAGTAACAGTTTAATATATGAAAACATTCACAGATAACTGGTAGAAATATGCATAAAAAATCCAAAGATACAATACCTATTACTTTGTTTAGAAATATGACAGATTTGTATCTTGGTAATATTCTATGGCCTGTGTCATGGTTCCTAAGCAAGCTGTACCTCTGATCCCGCTTGGTGTCTCCAAACACACACCCCTCAAGGTCTTAGGCCTCAAGCAGTCACGTGTCTCTTAGGATAAAATCACTGGATTTTATCCTGGATTGCAGTCTATTAGTACTAACCATGATTTACCTCAGCAGGTTGGATTTATGCCCAGACCCTGCAATTCTGTTTCCTCCAAGAACAATGTCAGTGGTTAATATAGTAATCAAATAGCCTCCTTAAAGGAAAGTATTTATTTAGAACAAAAAGCATTTAAGAGAAACCATCTTAAACACAATAAAAGATACTACACAATTGACTAGCTTAGCAGGTGTTTAAACATCTTCTACATGGGCACTCACCCCAACTTTGCAGGAATTAAGTACTTTTAAATTGTTTATAGATCTTCTGATCTCTATCCTTCTAGCCTGTCAAAACAGCTGTGTCACTTCAGCCTAGAACCATGATGCATGCCACTATCTTTGCTGGGAGATTGCCCATCTGGGACCATAGTGTGGCCTTCCTGTTTATTCATCCCACAGCCTCCTATTAAGCTAGATCAGTGCATTCCTAGAGGCAAGTCTCATAACCCCAATATATAATTATTTCACCTTCCTGGCCAAGTCCCATAGTGTTCATAAAATTATTACATAGCACCATACAGCAGGTCCAGATAACTTGCATCCGAAAGTTTTAGAAAAGCTGTCTGAGGAGCTTGCTGGAACATTAATGTTGATTGTCAATAAGTCCTGAAATATTGGGGAAGTTCCGAAAGAAAACCAATCTTGTGCCAATATTCTAAAAAGGGTAAATGGGATGAGCAGGATAAGTATAGGTCTGTCAGTCTGACATCAATCCAAGACAAGATAATGGAGCAGCTGATACAGCGCTCAATTAATAAAGAACTAAAGGAAGGTAATATAATTGATATCAACATGGGTTTATGGAAAATAAATCCTGTTTAACTTGATATTTTTTTTATGTGATGACAAGTTTAGTTGATAAAGGCAATAGTGATGATATAACATAAATGGGCTTCTATAAAGCATTTGACTTGGTACTTCACACCATTTTCATTAAAAAAACTAGAATGATATAAAATTAACATGACACATTAAAGGGATTAAAAGCTGGCTGACAGACAGGTCTAAATATGTAACTGTAAATGGGGAATCATCATCGAGCAGGTGTGTTTCTAGTGGGGTCCTAGTGGGATCAGTTCTTGGCCTGATGCTATTTAATAATTTTTATTAGTGACCTGGAAGAGAACATAAAATCACCATCACCTACATGAGGTACAAATATTTGATAATGGACTGTTCAACCTAACAGAGAAAGGTCTAACATCAATCAGTGACAGGAAGTTGGAGCTGGAAAATTCAGACTGGAAATAAATAAAAAGTGAGTAATTACTCATTGGAACAATTTATCAAGTGTGGTGGATACTCCACCACTAACAATTTTTAAATCAAGATTGGATGTTTTTCTAAAAGCTCTGCTTTCGCATAGGTGCTGACTCTGGGAAAAGTTAGTGGGTGCTCTGCACCCTCCGGCACCCAAGCGCCCCTCACCCCCTGCCCCACCTCCTCCTCCCACCCTGAGCACACCGTGTCACCGCTCCTCCTCCTACCTTCCAACACTTCCCGCCAGGCTGCTGCCAAACAGCTGTTTGACAGCGTTAGCACACTCCAGGGGGAGGAGGAGGAGGAGAGAAGGTACAGGAACGTGGTGTACTCAGGGGAGGAGGCGGGGAAGAGGCAGAGATTTGGGAAAGGAGTTGGAATAGGGGCGGGGCAGGGCCTCATGGAAGGGGTGGAGTGGGGGCAGGGCTAGGGGACGGGTCAAGCACCCACAGGAAAGAGGGGAAGTCAGTGCCTATGTGCTTTCAGAATTATTTTGGGGAAGTTGTATGGCCTATGTTATACAAGAGATGAGATTAGATGATCACAATGGTCCTTTTTTACCTTGGAATCTATGAATTACACATGCACTGCATGTCTGTCATGGCTTGAAGCAGTCGGATATCCTAACTAATACAGCACCAGGTGACTTTTGAAAATGGGACTTCAGTGCTATTTGAAAATTTTAGTTGAGATGATCATAGTGTCCCTGCTTGCCTTAAAAAAATATGATCTATTCATAGCTTATCATATTCCATCACCTTAGTATCTGGACACCTGGCATTCCCAGTGTAAACCCACAGTAAGGCTTTGAATACAGAAACGGTATAAATCCTGCAGTTAGTCAGTGAAAATATTCATCTCTCCCACTCCCTATCTTAAACAGCTGGATGGAGAGTGGTCTTACCACTATAAGAAATGCTATAGATGTCTTTTCCATAAACATGCTTTCTGACAAGATTTTGAAATAAGTCTTATTCTCTTTCTCTCTCATGCACACACACTTGCACTCAGACACTTTTAGTCCCATCTGTCAATGAGGCAAGTGGTGGTTGATCAACCTTTCAAGCTCTCATGAACTGCATCCTTCTTATTGCGTAGAAACAGTCCCCTCTCTCATGTAATCTAATCCCATGAGTTGTAATAATAGTAGTAATATTTTAGTCTTAAAGTTGTTAATGTGAATTCAGATCTCATGAACTATTATCACTAAAGACTAAAATCCTCCATTTATTCAGATGTACCTTTAGCACCCTTGTGGCCAAAATAGAGTCTGCTCTGCGGGCAGCTCCGGCCAAGAAAAGGTATGCACAGGAAAGCAGCAGGGAAAGTCTCTTCCATCCTAGGGGCACCTGTTCCATATCCTCCAGAGTGAACACACACCGGAATAGTAGAATGAATATAGGAAATGGAAATATTAATTCAGAGGGATAAATGGAGAAACAGGGGAAAGATAAGGGGAGTGGTAAAACAGGGTTACATTCAACACAAGGGCCCACAGTCCCAGTGGTACCACAGTCTGAAAGGGCAGACTCCTACCAATGCATCTGCATTCAGAGTCCAGGAGTCCTGGGCAAAGTTCCAATCTGGTGGGGAGTCTTGGGTGTTCCTAGTCGTCTTCAGCATCAGTCAACTTTACCCAGCAAATCCCTCCAGTGCCCTCTTCTGCTGTTCTGCAAACCCACACAGAGTGGCAACCTCCCCACTTTACTAGCTACAGCCTCCCTCCTTATTCCCAATGCAAAGTCACAAGCCCCAATACACACGGCCCCAGGCAGATCTGGGCAGCAGTGATACTGGGTCCAGCTCTGGTTTGTTCTTCACGAGTGGTTCCTCCTTGCCACAGTACTCCTCCTGGCTCCTGTCCTGGGGCATCCCCAGTCGGCCACTCTGTCCCTTCCAGGCTTCCGGCAGATTCTTGGCCGCCTTGCTACATAAGGGCCTGCTTGCTGTGTCCTTCTGTCTGGAGCGCCAGACACACACACCCTCTCGGTCTCACTCTCTCCACGTTCTTCCCGCCCTCCAACAGCACTTCCTCTTCTTGGAACAATCAGCACTCTCTCGCCCTCAGGACAAAGATCTAAAGGGGCCATGCTCTCTAACCCCGAAAGGTGATACACAGAGACAGGGCCGGCTCCAGGGTTTTTGCCGCCCCAAGCAGCGCAAAAAAAAAAGCCGCGATCGCGATCTGCAGCGACAATTCAGCGGGAGGTCCTTCACTCCGAGTGGGAGTGAGGGACCGTCCACTGAATTGCCGCTGAATAGTTGGACCTGCCACCCCTCTCCAGAGTGGCCACCCCAAGCACCTGCTTGGCAAGCTGGTGCCTGGAGCCGGCCCTGCACAGAGAACAGGTATAGTGTGAGTAATGGTAACATAGGCTCTCCTATGCCCACTCCTTACTACCACCACATACCTACTGCCTGTCAGTCTGAATCCCCTGAATCAAGATTAAAGCAAGCTTCAGTCTCCAGGGTCATTCCATCCTTAGTCTCTGCTGAAGATACCAATAAGAGAGCTAATAGATGCTAGTTTTGGTGCTATTTTTGTGATGAGTCGGTGTAGCCTACTGAATAGAGCACTGAACTGGGACTCAGGAGACCTGGATTCTATTCCTGACTGTGTTATTGGCCTGCTGCTTGACCTTGGGCAAGAGACTTCCCCACTCAGTTTCCCTAAAATGGGGATAATGATAACTCCTTTGTACAGCACTTTGAGATCTATTGATGAAAACTCTATATGAGAGGTGAGTATTTTAAGTATTATCCATTGAGAAAGTTACTAAGACTACCAATTTATTTCATGGAGGCAACCAAATATGTAATGATCATAACAATCCTTGATCATTACTGGACTCAGTATTGCCAACCTCAAGAGCTCAAAAAAATCATGAGTCAGACAATAAAAATTAAAAAAACAAACAAACAAACAAACAAAAAAACCCTCCCCACAGCCACACACAAAGTGATTTAAAAAAAAAAAACATTACTAAATTGGGGTTTTCTGTCTTGATTTTTGAACTCCCCCTGCCCAAGAGACAATTAGAGTTGCCCACTCTCCCAAATTTATTGGGAAAGGTGATTTTGACTCCCAGTCTCACCTCCACATGTACCCATCCCTTGCCCAGCAATTAATTCTGACCCTCACCCCCACCAGTTCAGCCCCCCCACCCCGTCTCCAAACATTCACTTCTGTATCCCAATCTCCACTGTGTTAGCCCATTAGTTCTGTCCTCCCCAGATTGTAAATTCAACTGTGAAAAATGATTCAAAGTTCATAGAGTGTCACAATAACCTAGAGTGATAAATGTTGATTGGAAAAGCGGCAAAAAAAGGAAACAATGACTGATTTAATACAAACAAAGAGTCCTATAGATATGATCTTAACAGAGTCCTTGAATTATATCTGATAAAGTGTGGGACTAGTAATTGTGACAAAGTTCCTCCTCTATCTTGGTGGGTCCTGCGTTTATTGGCAGATTTTCTTGCCTCAGAGATTCATCATGTGGGTTGGGGAACAGCCCAGAGACCTTCCCCTCTGGGAGAACCCACAGTCCAGGTCAATTCGGAGGTTTGGGGGAACCCAGGCCCGCCCTCTACTCCGGGTTCCAGCCCAGGGCCCTGTGGACTGCAGCTGTCTATAGTGCCTCCTGTAACAGCTGCCTGACAGCTACAACTCCCTGGGCTACTTCCCCATGGCCTCCTCCAAACACCTTCCTTATTCTCACCACAGGACCTTCCTCCTGGTGTCTGATAACGCTTGTGCTCCTCAGTCCTCCAGCAGTACACCCTCACCCTCTCACTCTCAGCTCCTTGCGCCTCTTGCTCCCAGCTCCTCACACTCGCACCACAAACTGAAGTGAGCTCCTTTTTAAAACCCAGGTGCCCTGATTAGCCTTCCTTAATTGATTCTGGCAGCTTCTTCTTAATTGGCTCCGGGTGTCCTAATTAGCCTGCCTGCCTTAACTGGTTCTAGCAGGTTCCTGATTACTCTAGTGCAGCGCCTGGTCTGGTCACTCAGGGAACAGAAAACTACTCATCCAGTGACCAGTATATTTGCCCTCTACCAGACTCCTGTACCCCACTGGTCTGGGTCTGTCACATATCCCTCCCCCCTGCTCAACGCCAAGGGGTTGGGCAGCTTGGGACGCCAGACAGTGCACACGTGACAAGCCATCGGCGTTGCCATGATGGCTCCCTGCTTTGTGTTGCACACGGAACTGGAAAGGTTGGAGGGATAAGAACCATCTGGTCTCCCTTGTGTTCTTCTCCTTGTTCCGCTGCATCCATTGAAGAGAGGCATGGTCGGTCACGAGGACAAATCTGCGCCTGAGCAGGTGGTAGCGCAATGTTTCCATGGCCCATTTTACAGCGAGGCATTCTCTCTCCACCACTGCATATTTTTGTTCCCTTGGAAGGAGTTTCTGACTGAGGTATAGAATTGGGTGTTCCTCCTCGCTGACCATCTGTGATAGAACGGCCCCCAACCCTACTTCCGATGCATCCATCTGCGGGATAAACTCCTTGGTAAAATCAGGGGCTATCAGTACGGGGTTATTGCAGAGGGCAGTCCATAGGTCTGTGAATGTTTCCTCTGCTGCGTCAGACCATCTCACCAGATCAGGTCCACAGGCTTTCACTAGGTCTGTCAGGGGGCTTGCCCTTGTGGCAAAGTGGGGGATAAATCGTCAGTAATACCCCACCACACCTAGGAACGCCCAGACTTGTTTCTTGCGATTTGGTCGGGGCCAATTTTGGATGGCCTCTAACTTGTTCACTTGGGGTTTTACCAGACCTTTTCCCACAATGTAGCCAAGATATTTGGCCTCTGTAAACCCTACAGCGCACTTGGCAGGGTTTGCTGTAAGGCCAGCTCACCTGAAGGTATCGAGGACTGCCTCCACCTTCTCCAGGTGGGTTTCCCAGTCTGGGGTATGAATGACCACATCATCCAAGTAGGCAGCAGCATAACTGTTATGCGGGCATAATAGCTTGTCCATGAGGCGCTGGAAGGTAGCTGGGGCCCCATGTAGTCCAAAAGGGAGGACAGCGTATTGAAAAAGACCCTCTGGTGTAGAGAACGCAGTCTTTTCCTTGCGTCTTCTGCAAGGGAAATCTGCCAGTACCCCTTTGTCAAGTCTAGGGTAGTCAAGTACCAGGCATTACCCAGACGGTCCACTAGCTCATCTATGGGAGGTATGGGGTATGCGTCGAACTGGGATACTTCGTTTAGTTGCCGGAAGTCATTGCAAAATCTTGTGGTGCCATCAGGTTTGGGCACCACCACTGACTGTGGGATTCTTCAATGATCCCCAACTCCAGCATTTTTTTTACTTCTGCTTTTATTTCCTCCTTTTTTGCCGCTGGCACCCGATATGGCCTCATTGTTACTCTGGCCCCAGGGTTCGTGATGATGTGGTGATATGTCTCGGTTGTTCGACCCGGTTTTGTCGAGAACACATCTTGGTTCCGGAAGATCATCTCAGACACCTCATTCTTCTGGTCTGGTGTTAAATCAGGAGACACTCTCACCTGTTTGGAAGGCTTGTTTTCCTGGGTTAGGTCTTTTTGGACCATTGTGCATGCCTCTTGTGCATGCCAGGGTTTCAGAAGGTTAACGTGATAAATCTGTTCTTGTTTTCTGCGTCCTGGCTGCCGCATCTTGTAGGTTACTTCCCCCACGGGTTCAACCACCTCATAGGGCCCCTGCCATTGGGCCAGAAGCTGGCTTTCTGCCCTGGGTACCAACACCATAACCCGATCCCCTGGTTGGAACTGTCACACTTTTGCCTGGCGATTGTAATGGGTTCGCTGGGCCTCCTGTGCCTTCTCCAAATGTTCCCGTACAATAGGGGTAACCCGGGCTATCCGGTCTCGCATCTGCATTACATGCTCTATTATATTTCTCCCCTAATTGGGTTCCTCTTCCCAGATCTCTTTGGCGATATCTAGTATGCCACGGGGGTGACGCCCGTATAATAACTCGAAGGGGGAAAACCCAGTTGAGGCCTGTGGTACCTCCTGGATAGCGAACATAAGGTAGGGTAGTAGAGTGTCCCAATCCTTCCCATTCCGACTTACCACCTTCCTTATCATAGCCTTGAGGGTTCGGTTAAACCTTTCTACCAACCCATCACTCTGTGGATGATAGACCGAAATTCTCAGGCTATGTATATGGAGCAGTGTACAGAGGTCCTTCATTAGCTTGAACATAAATGGGTTTCCTTGGTGGGTTAATATCTCCTTCGGTAGCCCCATTCGGGCAAAGATCCCCACCAGCTCTTTGGCTATAGTTTTAGAGGCCGTGTTCCGCAGGGGGACGGCTTCTGGGTAGCGAGTAGCATAGTCCAAAACAACAAGTATATATTGGTGGCCCTGAGCCGTCTTCTCCAGGGGTCCCACTAGGTCCATGGCTATTCACTCGAAGGGGACCTCTATGATGGGAAAGGGTACTAAAGGTGCCCTCAAGAGGGGAGGGGGACTGTGCAGCTGACACTCCGGGCAGGAGGCACAGTACCTCCGCACTTCATGTACTCCGGGCCAGAAGAACCGTCGTAGGACTCATGCCAGGGTCTTCTCTACCCCCAAATGCCCCCCAAAAAGATGACTATGAGCAAGACTTAATACAGCATTCTGGTGTTTTTGAGGTACTAGGATCTGCTATACCTTCTGCCCCTGTACTGGTGTAAACCGGTATAAGAGATCCTTCTTCATTATGAAATAGGGTCCTGGTCCCTGGGTTTTTCCTTCCACGGGGACCCCATCTATTTCAGTCACCTCCTTCCTAATGTTGTCATACCTTGGGTCTTCTGCCTGGTCCCATCCAAAATTTCCTCTCCTGGGGCTAATCTGCCCAAGATCTAGGGGCCCAGTCTCTGTTGCCTCTACTGGTTCAGAAGCATTAGGGTGGGGGTCAGACTCAGGTGCTTCTCCCTCCTGTGTGGCCTCCTTTTCAGCTGCGCGGGTCCGCCTACCTACAAGAGCGACCCTCTGGCTTTGGGTCAGTATTCGGGTTCCCAAGGCCTTAGCTGCCCTTCTTTCTCTTTTTGTCTTTCTACCCTGTCTGGGAATGGAGAACAAATCTGGAGATAGTTCAGAGAAGATTGGGGATTGACAGTCTGCTGTGGATGCCTCATCAATTTTAGGGTCCCCATCTTTCTCCAATCCCCCTACTGGGAGTAAGTTTCCAAACCCTGGGAAGTCCCTCCCTATAAGCACCGGGTATGGGAGTTTAGGGACTACACCTGCTGTTACCTCAGTAGTGTTCCCTTGGATCTCGATTTTTACTGGGATGGGGGGTAGTAACTAACTGTCCCATGGACGCATGTTATCCCCGTACGTTTAGCCTGCAGCAGCTGACTACGCTTCACGAGCTTCCCTGAGATAAGCGTGATAGCACTCCCTGAATCAACCAGTGCTGTGGTCCCTACCCCATTTAGTTTCACTGGTCTGGTATACATATGTGGGTGTAGCGGGGCGGCCTGGCTTCCAGGCGCCCCAGGAAGCGATGAGCCAGAACAGCCGCCAGAGTGGGCGGAGCCACCGTGGCCTGTTCCCGCCCCCCGGAAGTCAAGGGGCGGGACAGGAAGTATAAAGGCCAGGCCACAGCGCTCAGTAGCTGGCCGGCAGCGGGAGAGGACAGACGCTGGTGCCCGAGCTCCCGTGGACCTAAGCCTGCCGAGAGCCCGGTATCCCGAGGAGGACTGGCCGAGCCTGCCGAGAGCCCGGTATCCTGAGGAGGACTGGCCGAGCCTGCTGAGAGCCTGGTACCCCAAGGAGCGGCCTGAGCTTCCTCCCGCCGAGGGCCCAGAGGGAGCGACAAACCTACCTGGTGCTCGGGGCCCGGAGGAGCCCATGATCTGCGACCCAGCCGACGGAACTCAGGAGGAGCAGGTACCCATGGAGGAGGAGATGGGAAGTGGCCCGGGGATAGCAGACCCTGAACCCATGTCAGTGTGTTGCGGTCAGGATCCCCACTGACTGCGCAGCAGACGGACTGCTGCGGATAGGGCCCCGGGCTGGAACACAGTGGAGTGGGTGGGCCTGTGTTCCCCCCCTGCCACCCCGCGCCGGGTGGCAGTCTCTCCTCCTCCTTGTCCAAGGGGCCTGGGCCACTAACTGACTATTGGTTTGCTGCCCCGCCCTGACCCAGGGCCGGAGCTGTTAATTGTATGCTCAGTCCCTGCATAAGGGCCTGGGCTCTGAACTGTTAATTGTATGCTCAGTCCCTGCATAAGGGCCTGAGCTCTGAACTGTTAATTGTATGCTCAGTCCCTGCATAAGGGCCTGAGCTCTGAACTATCAATTGTACGCTCAGTCCCTGCATAAGGGCCTGAGCTCTGAACTATCAATTGTGTGCTCAGTCCCTGCATAAGGGCCTGAGTTCTGAACTGTTAATTGTGTGCTCAGTCCCTGCCCAAAGGTCGAGCTCTGAACTATCAATTGTGTGCTTAGCCCCTACCCAAAGGTCGGGGCCCTAACTGTTATTTGCTTTGTAGCGGGGCGGCCTGGCTTCCAGGTGCCCCAGGAAGGGACGAGCCCCACCCTGGAACTACTACAGTGGGGTTAGTGAGACCCCCACAAGATGGATGAGGGAGCATGGATTTGCCCAGTTCCCCAGGTTACACTGCATAGGCTCCTCAGCATTGGGACACTGTGCAGCTATGTATCCCCACTCCCCGCAGGCATAACATCTGTATGGAGCCCTAGGCGTTCCCCGGTCTCTTGGTTTGGGCAGTCTAACATCATGATCCTCTTCTCCCTCAGTGCTCCGACTCTTTGTGGCCTCTAATGGGCCTTCAGCCTCTCTCTTTTTCCACTTGGGCCCTCCTGGTGGCCCAGTCACCTGAACTTTAGGGCTTGGTGTGCTAGTTTAACCCGGGGTGCCTCTTCCTTAACTTGTCGGGTCAGCTCCCTTGCTGTCCTTCGCCTCTTTACCAGGGCGACAACCTCATCATAGGTGGAGGGTTCGTTCTGGCTTACCCAGGCACGAAGGTCTGGTGGTAGTCCCCTCATGTATCGGTCAATGACCAGAACCGCTAGTATCTCTTCCGGACTCCAGGACTCTGTTTGCAACCACTTTCGTGAGAGATGGATGAGGGCATACAATTGGGACCGCGGGGTTTTGTCTTCCTGGTACCTCCAACCGTGATACTGCTGGGCCCGCACTGCTGTCGTTACCCCAGATCTGGCCAGGATCTCTGCTTTCAGCTGGGGGTAGTCTGCCGCAGCCTCTTCAGGCAGATCATGGTAGGCCTTCTGGGACTCCCCACACAGGAATGGGGCAAGGATGCCAGACCACTGATCTCGAGGCCAGGCCTCCCTTAGGGCTGTCCTCTCAAAGGCCAGAAGGTGTATGCCTCTACATCATCCTCCCGTGTCATTTTCTGCAGCCAATGGCTGGCCCGTATGAGCCGTGTCCCATCATGGCCGCGATTCAGCTTTGTAAGGGACTTTACCTGGTTTACCAGTTCCCGCAACATAGCTCGGTCTTGAGCAGCCTGGTCCATCAGCAGGCGACTAGTCTCTTGCTGCAGCCGCACTGCCTCCTGTTGGGCAGCTGCCTGGACACGGGTAGCCTCCTGCTGGGCTGCCGTAGCTTGTATCAGTGCCCGCACTACATCATCCATTGTGGTGAAAAAAAATAAACCCTCTCCCTTTTTTTTTTGTTTTTTGTTTAAATCACCCTCCTTCTTCCGCTGCGCTGTGCACCCCATTATCCCGCCCCTGACACCAGTGTGATAAAGTTCCTCCTCTATCTTGGTGGGTCCTGCACTTATTGGCGGATTTTCTTGCCTCAGAGATTCACCATGTGGGTTGGGGAACAGCCCAGAGACCTTCCCCTCTGGGAGAACCCACAGTCCAGGTCAATTGGGAGGTTTGGGGGGGAACCCAGGCCCGCCCTCTACTCCAGGTTCCAGCCCAGGGCTCTGTGGACTGCAGCTGTCTATAATGCCTCCTGTAACAGCTGCATGACAGCTACAATTCCCTTGGCTACTTCCCCATGGCCTCCTCCAAACACCTTCCTTATTCTCACCACAGGACCTTCCTCCTGGTGTCTGATAACGCTTGTGCTCCTCAATCCTCCAGCAGCACACCCTCTCACTTTCAGCTCCTTGCGCCTCTTGCTCCCAGCTCCTCACACTCGCACCACAAACTGAAGTGAGCTCCTTTTTAAAACCCAGGTGCCCTGATTAGCCTGACTTAATTGATTCTAGCAGCTTCTTCTTAATTGGCTCCAGGTGTCCTAATTAGCCTGCCTGCCTTTACTGGTTCTAGCAGGTTCCTGATTACTCTAGTGCAGCCCCTGCTCTGGTCACTCGGGGAACAGAAAACTACTCATCCAGTGACCAGTATATTTGCCCTCTACTAGACTCCTGTACCCCACTGGTCTGGATCTGTCACAATACTTATCTTGAGTAATTTTGTATCCTCTGTAAATTTCGCCACCTCCTGGTTTACCCCTTTTTCCAGGGCAAGTTTGTGGGTCGCGCCACCTGTTCTACTACAATGTAAGAGTCTATCTCTAAGGATAATAAGCTAAAAATACTCTAATCCTGCCCAACTTCTCAGATGAGATAGGGCTAACCCTGCTGCACTGCCCTAATAAAACTGGATTGAGGTAAAGGTGCCGCAGAACCAACTGGAAAACAGCCTTACTCTTGTAGGTTAGCTTCTCAGCCATAATGTTATTTTAATCTGGGTTGTAAGTACGTGTTTAACGAAATACCGGATGCATAATGATCTGACTTCAGTCATGACAGCAACAACCTACTGCAATGCTTGTAATTATAATTTATTCCGTGCCACAGAACAGGTCTAATTAGAAGTTGACACAAGCAGGCCCAGCAATCTGAAGTGTACCTGACACGATTATTTCACTTCCATGCACTGAATAATTGCATGCTCCTCCATCTGTATTTCCTGTTATGTCCTAGTCTGTATAGTTAGAAATGAATTTCTGGTAACACAAGCCACCATCAAAAACAAACAGATAGTTTAAGAAATAAAAAAATTCCATTTATCATTTAAATTCCACTCCCTACTTAACTTAAGAGACAAGAGCAGATGACTGTTGCCTCATCCACTCCATCAATAACGTTGTCACGGACTCACAGATCGTGCCCACTCTTGGCCCTGTGCGGTCTGTGGGGGGTGCCCCTTTCAGTGCGACAGCCCTTCTCGGGGGTCCACTCTCTCTCGGGGTCAGGCTCCTCCACCTCCTGGAGCCGCACCTCTCTGAGCCTTAGGACGTCTGTCTCTGCCGTGGGCCCCCTCAGGGAGTCCACTCGCTCTGGACCCCCGGGGCCTCCACCCCCGAAGGGGTTGATGCAACCCTGTTCTCTAGCCTGGAGTGACTCTCAGCCAGCATAAAACAGGAGGATTTATTGAGAGTTGAACACAGCACAGGAAACTCTCAGGGCCTCAGGCCTGGCCTCCCTCAGCCCAGTACATCCCAGTCTCTCTGCATCCAGGTGGGCTCTGCCTGCTCCCCCTCTCCAGCCCAGAGCTCCCCTGCTTCCCAGCTGGGCATCTGAGATCCTCGGCCCCAAGTCCCCTCTGTCCATTGTCTTCTCTCCAAGTAAACACGGTTGTAAACTGGGGCCTCCTCTCCTCGCTTCTGTCCTCTGGCTGGAACCGGCTGGTTAGGTCACTGGGTCCTCACTCTGCAGGCCATTGTCCTCCCACTGGCCAGAACCGGTTGCATCTCCTCAGCTGGGCCTCCGGATCACCAGGTCGCCAGGTCACTGGTTGCTGGGGTATCCATCCTCCAGGCCATTGGCTGGGGTCCCACGTTCCCTCTCCGGTCCTCTGTAACAGCAAACTCCCTCTACCCTCACCTCGTTAAACCAGTAACACCCAGGGAAACTGAGTCCCACCCTTTCTGCATGCAAACCATTGAAACCCCATCGAAAACAAACAAGAAAATCCCCCACTTCGTCACATCCATCAACCTTGACCACTGATCTGTTTGCTTCTCCCACTGCTGATTTCACTTTTCCTTCCATGCCACTTCCTAGTCAGGAAACACAATCCCTGAATTTATTCCTAATTCCACCACCTTCAAGCCTCTCCTACTATGAAGCCCACAGAAAGTCAGTCAACAAATTAGTTCAGTTCAGTAGAGGAGCTTTGTTTTTTAAAAGCCTGACAGCTATATACAGTAATGCTTTCTACTAGCAGCATTCCCATTGATATCTTTGGGAATTGTCCCCTGGATCTATGTACAATACAGAAGCGCCACCACGAGGCTCCACAATGTCCAAGTATAGCATAGTGTTGCGCTTGAAAACAAAAGCCAGTGTCTTACATGACAACAGAGAGTACTGCCCGTACATGTCAAGTCAGTAAGTTGTCTTAACCAGTACTGTGTACAACCCTTTTTTCTGTGATACATTTATCTATGATGTAGTTGTCATAATGAAATGAGGGAAAAGTTATGTGGTACATAGTTTGTAAAAAAAAAAAAAAAAAAAAAATTAAAAGAAAAGTATTATTCTAATACTTGCTTGTCATACACAAGTCAAGAGAAGTTTAAACTGCAAACAGTGCAAAATTATATTTAATCCATACTGATTCTGAAGCCACAAACTGAAACCCTCTGCATTTTGGGAAAAGTCAAAATTAATTTCTAATTCTGCATCCAAAGTGCATGGCTTGAGCCCATCTCCAGATGTAAAATAGCCTCCCATGCTGCTTCCTAGTGAGGCAGTGCAAGACAACCTTGTCCTGTTCCAGGGCAGCATAGCCTTGTATTTAAGGCAATAGACTAGGACTAAGAAGACTGGGTCCAATTCCCAGCTCTGCTACAAGCTTTTTGTATAATCTTGAACAAGTCACTTATTTTTCTGTAGCTCAGTTCTCCAGCTAACTCAAAGAGGTACTGAGAATATAAACTCAGTCTTTGCGAAGTGCCCAGATACTACAGTAATAGGATCCATAGAAGTATACCAGTAGTCACTGGAGTCAATGGATATTGATCTCTGCCATGTGACAGCAGTCTAGCCTTTTGTAACTGACCTATGTCATGCAATGGACCAGGAAATAAAGATTTTACCAGCATTCCTGCATATCACACCCTTATTACAACAAGTACATAGAAACCACTGCATTCAGCAGTGCCAATCTAGCCCCTAGTCAAGTGAATGAAGCTCACTTTTTCTGTACATATTGCATTTGTGAAAAATGCACAGCTGCACTCAGAAACAGAGACTAAACTAAAATTAACTTTCCCTTCTGTTGATCATTTCCTAATTACTCAAAAAAAATTCTCACATTTTGTGAACATGTTTCCTTTGATTTGATTTGCAATTTATAAAAGCTGTCAAGCTCATGCAATATTTAAATGTTTTCTTCCAGTCCTCCTGCTGGAAGTTTAGTTACTCAATCTGGAATATGAAGTACAGTATCTGCATTAGTATTCACCATGTGCTTTGCCACACTTTACTATTGTCTCAAGTGGTTTTACTATCCTAGAGAGATGTGGATTAAACTCCATGGCAACATAGAGCTTAAATTGATAGAGTGATAAATGATGAAAGGAAGACGACAGATTAAAAATAATTAAAACAAGATCACATCATATTTTACCACTGACCCATATTAAAAAAAGTCTCACTGTAATAATCAACAGTTTACCATATAATAAGCAACTATTATTCAGAAAGTTTAGTGATTATTAAATGATAAAATGTTAAAAGAAATCCATTATAAAGAATATCAGATTTTTAAAGGATATTAGATTTTTTTTTAAAGGATATCATCAGATTTTTAATCTAGCTCCTAATTTTTTATATCAGTCATTTCAGAGATAGGTCTAATGGCTAGACCCGTGAGAGGACTGGGGAATCAGGAGAACTCTGCTCTATTCTGACACCAACCGGGTGTTTGACGCAGGACATATCACATTTGGCCACTTAAATGGCCAGATTGTCTCAGATTTTGAGCACCTACAATCTGCAATTGAAGTCCAGTCATTAATTTAGATGCTTAAATATTATTTCAGGGGGCTAGTTTAAAGTTTATGGCACAGAGAGTTTGGAGCCAAAGTGTCCAATGTTATCTTTAAAAGGAAGATAATACAAAGTTGTAACAGTAACCACTGAGTCAGTTGATACTGACCTCTGCCATGTGACAAGAAGCACAGACAGTTGCATAATTTTGGGGATCTGACTCATGATTTTGGAGCATTCAGCGGTGGCTGTACTGAAGAGGCCTCCAAGAGGTGAGTCTGACTTACAAAATTCAGATCCTGACCCAGAACTGTAACAAAACTTCCCTAAAATCCCTCCACAGGATCCAGGGACGGGAGGGACAATGCTGCAAAACCAGCTGAGCCACCACTTCTGCACAGAAGCAGAAAAATCCATATGGAGGATCCCTTATGTACAATATATAGGGAGCATGATCTGGAATAATAATATTGTGAGTGTTTTAAAATTTAGAAAAATCTTATTAACATGAAAGGGTTACTTTCAAGAAATTAAAAAGAATTGTCAGGCCTATTTCCAGTTCCTTCCTAGAGGCACTGGAAAAATTCCTACTTCTCCCACACACAAACACAGTAATCTCTCAGGATAATTTCAACTGAGAATACTTTATTTAAAACTTTTAAAAGTTAATCGGGGCCGATATGAAATAGATTATTTTCCAGCTTGTCATTGCTGCAGACCTTTGTTCATATCCTGATAAGGTCACATATGAAAGTTGAGAGGTCACCAGGCCCATAGGCGTGCGCACGGGGTGTGCCGGGTGTACCCGGGCACACTCTAATGCCTATGGGCCGGATCCGGATCTGGCCCTTCAGGGCTTTGGATCCGCCCCGCGGGATTTGCCCCCCGTGGTGCCGCAGGCCCCGCACTGCTTTCAGAAGCAGCCATCAGGGCACCATGTCTCTGGGGCCAGGGGGTTGCTCCAGGCACTGCCTCCCAAAGCTCCCATTGGCCGGGAACGGGGAACCGCGGCCAAGGGGAGCTTCAGGGGAGGTACCTGGAGGCGTGGCAAGGGCAGCATGCAGAGCCCTGTGCCGCCCCTCTCCTTCCCCCAGGGCTGCGTGGGGACATGGTGAGCGGCGCGGCATGGGGCACTGGCAGGCAGGGAGCGTGCCACTGTGGGTAAGTGGCGCCGGGCCGAGCCGGAGCCCGAACCCCTCCTGCACCCCCGCTCTCTGCCCTGAGCCCCCGGCCTGCACCCTGTTGAGCCGGGCTCCTCTTCCCCAGGGCTGGGCTGGCTGCTTTAACAGCCCCATGTGCTCCCTGGCAGCCTCACACCTGGCAGCACCAACACAGCCGCTTAAGGTGGCCCGCAATGTTCACGGGGATCCTGCCACAGCCCCCCACCCCCAAGGCAGCTGCCCCCCTCCAGGGCCCCAAACCCGCCTGCGGCTCCCCGCGCTGACCAGGGGCCTGGGCACCACCCAGGGGGATCAGGCTGCCCCTGAGCCCAGCCCACTTTAAGTGGGGCCCGGGAGCCAGCAGGCCTGGGGCAGGGGGTGAGGCTGACCCACAGGCCCCCGCGCAGCCCGGCTGCGAGCTCAGCTCCCCGGCGCTGTTTGGGGGCTCTGGCCCGGCACCCTCGGCCTTGAGTCCAGCCCTGGGAGCAGCCCGGCCCCTCTGCGATCCACCCAGGCTGCCTCTGCCCGGCCTGGCCCCAAGCACCCATCCCGGCCCCCGAACCTGCCTGCCGTGACAGGGGAGCCCAGATCCCCAGCCCCGGGCCTGCCTGCAAACAGCCTACCTTCCTGCACCCCAATTCCCTGTCCTGAGCCCCCTGCCTGCACCTCTCACCTCAACTCCCTGCCCTGAGCCCCCTTCCTGCCCCCCAACTCCCTGCCCTGAGCCCCCTGCCTGCATCTCGCACCACAACCCCCTGCCCCACAACTCCCTGCCCTGAGCCCCCTGCCTGCACCTTACCCCGCAACCCCCTGCCCTGAGCCCCCTCCTGCCCCCCAACTCCCTGTCCTGAGCCCCCTGCCACACCTCTCCTGCACCCCAACTCCCTGTCCTGAGCCCCCTCCTGCACTCCGCACCCCTCCTGCACCCCAACCCCCTTCCCTGAGCCCCCCTCATATACCCCTCCTCTGCCCCAATCCCTTGCCCTGAGCCCCTTCCTGCACACAGCACCCCCTCCCACACCCCGCACTCCCTCCCACACCCCAACCTTTATGATGTTCGCCTTTAAAAAAAAAAATTCCCTGGGTGCACACCCTAATGAAATGTGCTGCGGACGCCTATGACCAGGCCCTTGTCTCACATGACTCCCTATTGCAGTGTTCTTTACTGCAAGGTCTGCGAGCCAGTGGTGGTTCCCCTGGACCCAAAGTGCGGCTCCCTGTTGATTGCACTCTCCGGTGGCAGTGGGGCTGCAGCTAAGGCAGGCTCCCTGTCTGCCCCAGCCCCATGCCGCTCCCGGAAGTGACCAGCATGCCCCCGCGGGGTAAGGGGGGAGCAGAGGTCTCTGCACGCTGCTCCTGCCTGCAAGCACTGCCCCCACAGCTCCCACTGGCCAGGAACGGGGAACTGTGGACAATGGGAGTTGCAAGGGCAGTGCCTGCAGAGAGGGGCAGCTTGCAGAGCCACATGCGCCCGCAGGGGCGCGTTAGCCCCTTCCAGGAGTGGCGTGGAGCCGGGACTGCCCAAAGAAAGTGCCATTCCCTTCAATGGGCAGGTTCTGAATAGCTCTTCCACCACCCAACCTGCAGCGTCCTGGAGCCAGCTCCCGCATACCCCCTCTTGCACCCCAAGCCCCTACCCCAGCCCTGTGGCCCCTGCCAGAGCCAGTACCCCATACCCTTTCCTGGAGCCAGCACCCCATACCCCCTCCTGGAGCCCAAGCAATATTACCAATAACAGTAATATTACCATATCAACCAACAAAGAACTCGGAGTGTTCAACCATCTGTATTGGGTTGCTGTGGCGCTCACATTGAAGGCTTTTTGCCAAAGTGTCCCCCACTTCAAAAATAATGAAGAGCACTGCCCTAGAAGATGAGTAGCCATTCTCAAAGGATCAGCCTTGAAAAAGGTTTGGAGCTTAATTCAGATGAGATAAGCATCTGAAATTGTGATTGGCAACTATGAAAATCAATCTGGTGTCTTTTAACAGTACCAGCTTTCTTTTTAAAAAGGGAGGGAGGGGGAGAGAGAAGAATGCTGCATATATCACAAGATAAACAGTTGCAGATGTCTAAGAGCCACTCAGTGATCTATTACAGACCAAAGGCAAAGCTAGTGCCCATGAATTATATGTATAGTTCACATAGGCAATAGCTACATGGAAGGAATCACATCACGTACCTTCCTAAACTCTATAAAGGGTGGGCTGAAGTGACTTAGGTAAAGTGTGATAAAGGTGGAAGTCAGGGGCGGCTCCAGGCCCCAGTGCAGCAAGCGAATGCCTGGGACGGCAAGCCGCGGGGGGTGGCGTGCCAGTCGCCGTGAGGGCGGCAGTCAGGCAGCCTTTGGCGGCGTTTCTGCGGGAGGTCCGCCAGTCCCACGGCTTTGGCGGCAATTCTGCGGCGGGTACCCCGAAGACACGGGACTGGCAGATCACCCGCAGAAACGCCGCTGAATCCGCATGACCGGCAGACCTCCCGCAGAAACGCCGCCAAAGGCTGCCTGACTGCTGTGCTTGGGGCGGCAAAAAACATAGAGCCGCCTCTGGTGGAAGTAGAAACAGTTCAGGGCATTTGCTGATACCTATTTTTTAATTATAACAGTTCCCAGATACATCTTTATAGTTTAAGTTGAAAAGTGTTTAAATTATAACCCTGTTTTCACATACTGTACTTAGCTTCAAAAATTAGGTCTTTTCCCAACTTTCCATGCTTGATATCCACCCCAAAGTGAATCTTTAACCAAATTCCCCCCAACCCATACATTTTCAACAAAATTTAAAAACATATACTTTTTGATAGAACTGAAGTTTGAAACATGGTCTGGATAGTCCATAGACCTCATTGAGGTCTGGCATCTTTGCTAAGTTTAGAAAAAAAATCACTGTTACTTTGGTTGGTAAACACATGAGTTTCTTAATAAAATCAAATAGAAAACTCAAGTAAATAATGTATAATATCACCTTCCTCTCTCAATCTCAGAGCAGTTTTACAAATCTCAGCACCAATTGCCTGCTATTTCTAATGGCATTTTAATGGCTCTTTCCTCAGACAGTTTTGTTTTTGAACAATGGGAGGGTGTAAAGATTTGGACACTCCAATTCAATAATTAGGTCAGATACAATAACATTGTGCTGGAGACTCAGTATGAAATAAACCGCAGGGTGTTCCTGAGCAGCACTAAAAGCAGCAGGGAAGCCAATCTGTCCCTCTGCTACATCAGCCTAGTCATCAATTAACAAATTAGTGGAGTCAAACCAGCACATTTCCCCCCAAGATATTGCACAGAGAAAATGGAAACTGAGGAGTTATAGGTGTGGTGAAGTATTTTCAAATATTGTTTTCTTATAAAAAAATCATTCACAGTAGTAATTAAACTGTCTTCTTACATTTTTATTTTTCTATGAAGAAAAATATTTATAAACCTTTATCTTTTCAAAGGGTTAAAAATGCACTTGGAAATGATAATACGAAACAAGAGTTTAGGTAGAAACTTATCAAATTAGAATAGCCTAGAGAGCAAGTTATATTATCATTCAAAATCCAACATAATTTGATAGGAACATAAATATAAACTTGAACTGTCTCATCTTATCATAGCTTGGACTTAAGAACATAAGAATGGCCGTACCGGATCAGACCAAAGGTCCATCTAGCCCAGTATCCTGTCTACTGACAGTGGCCAATCCCAGGTGCCCCAGAGGGAGTGGACCAACAGGTAATGATCAAGTGATCTCTCTCTCCTGCCATCCATCTCCATCCTCTGACAAACAGAGGCTAGGGACACCTGGCTAATAGCCATTAATGGACTTAACCACCATGAATTTATCCAGTTCTCTTTTAAACGCTGTTATAGTCCTAGCCTTCACAACCTCCTCAGGTAAGGAGTTCCACATGTTGACTGTGCGCTGCGAGAAGAAGAACTTCCTTGTATTTGTTTTAAACCTTCTGCCTATTAATTTCATTTGGTGACCCCTAATTCGTGTATTATGGGAATAAGTAAATAACTTTTCCTTATCCACTTTCTTCACATCACTCATGATTTTATATACCTCTATCATATCCCCCCTTAGTCTCCTCTTTTCCAAGCTGAAGAGTCCTAGCCTCTTTAATTTCTCCTCATATGGGTCCCGTTCCAAACCCCTAATCATTTTAGTTGCCCTTTTCTGAACCTTTTCTAATGCCAGTATATCTTTTTTTAGATGAGGAGACCACATCTGTACGCAGTATTCGAGATGTGGGCGTACCATCGATTTATATGAGGGAAATAATATATTCTCAGTCTTATTCTCTATCCCCTTTTTAATGATCCCTAACATCCTGTTTGCTTTTTTGACCGCCTCTGCACACTGCGTGGACATTTTCAGAGAACTATCCACGATGACTCCAAGATCTTTTTCCTGACTTGTTGTAGCTAAATTAGCCCCCATCATATTGTATGTATAGTTGAGGTTATTTTTTCCAATGTGCATTACTCTACATTTATCCACATTAAATTTAATTTGCCATTTTGTTGCCCAATCACTTAGTTTTGTGAGACCTTTTTGAAGTTCATCACAGCCTGCTTTGGTCTTAACTATCTTGAGCAGTTTAGTATCATCTGCAAACTTTGCCACCTCACTGTTTACCCCTTTCTCCAGATCATTTATAAATAAATTGAATAGGATTGGTCCAAGGACTGACCCTTAGGGAACACCACTAGTTACCCCTCTCCATTCTGAGAATTTACCATTAATTCCTACCCTTTGTTCCCGGTCTTTTAACCAGCTCTCAGTCCATGAAAGGACCTTCCCTTTTATCCCTTGACAACTTAATTTACGTAAGACACTTAGTCATCAATATTACATATTAAATTAAAGATGATTACACTGCTCTACAGCCAAAATGCTTCTGAAATAAATGTAGTCAAACTTTACTAATTCTGGGTCACTGAGAATGAAAATGATGCTTAAAATTGTTGATTGGCTCTAGTTTTCAAGATATGCTATTGGGTCAGTATATACGACCCTTGACTTGGGAATGGCGGAGGATAAGTGAGTTATAAAGGGAAGGGATCTCAATTTAAACCAGAAATGACTAAAATACATCTTTGACTGGATCTATGAATAAATCTATGACTGGGTTTGGACAGTACTTGCTTTTTAGGCAAAACAATGAATGATGCAATCTGAAGCTGGTATTGCGTCATACATGATATGAATTGCATCATGTTATTCCTAGAAGTCATGGATGATGCAATCATAACGAAGCTTACATCACTCTGCTGAACAAATTGCCCTATATCAGCTCTAGAAATCATACAGTGTCGTGCTTTCTTATTTGTCAGTGTTTGATTTTGCAAAGGGACACATTTCTGTTTAGCCAAAGTGAGCAGAGATGCCTCGTACTTGTGTGAACAGTGCAGATAACTTCTGCTACGTTTGTGGCGAAGTGACTTTTGCATCACAAAAGCGCAGTATAACCACTATGGTTAAGAAAGCCTATCGCCTTATTTTGGCTGCAAAACTGGAGATCAGGACAAGAAGTGGGCCCCACACATATGCTGCAACACTTGTGCAACAAATCTTCGCCAATGGTTGAACAGGAAAAGGAAATCTATGTCTTTTGCAGTGCCAATGATTTGGAGAGAACCAACAGATCATACCAGCAATTGTTACTTCTGCATGGTGCCTCCAGTTGGGAAAGGTGTGTCAAAGAAGAAAAAGTGGACTGCGCATTATCCAAACATTCCATCAGCTATACGCCCAGTACCTCACGGAGAAGGACTGCCGGTTCCTGATGCACCAGAATCATTCTCACTTGAGTCAGAAGAGGAAGAGGATGAAACTTCTGGTCCTGAACCATCAATGTCACAGGACCCACATTTTCTCCCATCCTCCTCCTCTGAACCACACCTCATAACACAAGGTGAACTGAATGATCTTGTCAGGGATTTGGAACTACCCAAGAGTAAGGCAGAGCTGTTGGGCTCCAGACTATAGCAGTGGAATCTCCTGGCAGGTGATATTAGGGTTTCCATGTTCCGTGACTGTCAAAAGGATCTTGTCCCATTCTTCTTCATGAAAAGTGATCTTGTAACCTGCAACAACATAGATGGTGTGATGGCAGCCCTCAACATCGTTCATGATCCAGATGAGTGGAGACTGTTCATTGATTCATCGAAGACGAGTCTTAAAGCTGTTTTACTGCATAATGGCAATGTTTTGCCATCAATTCCAATTGGTCATGCAGTCCATATGAAGGAAACCTAGGACAACATGAAACAACTTTTGAGGTGCATAAACTATGACCAACATCAGTGGCAGCTTTGTGATGATTTGAAGGTTGTTGCGCTCTTGTTTGGTCTGCAGACTGGATACACAAAGTACTGCTGTTTTCTCTGTGAATGGGATAGTCGTGCAAGAGATTCCCACTACAACAAGAAAGATTGGCCACTCCGACAGTCATTGGAGCCTGGGAGGAAAAGTGTTCAGCATCCACCACTTGTTGAATCAAGGAAGATTTTGTTACCACCCTTACACATCAAGCTGGGTCTGATGAAGAACTTTGTCAAGGCCATTGACAAAACACAAGCAGCTTTCAAGTACTTCCGTGGAAAATTTCCAAGGTTAAGTGAAGCTAAGATAAAGGAAGGTGTCTTTGTTGGTCCTCAGATTCGTGAACTTCTTCGAGATGATGCATTTGACCATGCACTGCATGGCAAGGAAAAGACGGCATGGAAAGCCTTCCAGTTAGTGGCAATAAATTTTCTCGGAAACAACAAGGCAGACAACTACAGGTTGTTGGTGGAAAACCTCCTCAAGGCATACAAAAGCCTTGGTTGCAACATGTCACTAAAGATACATTTTTTGCACTCTCATCTAGATTTTTTTCCACCGAACTGCGGAGCAGTAAGCGACGAGCACGGCGAACGATTTCACCAGGACATTGCAACAATGGAGAAATGCTATCAGGGCAAATGGAGCCCATCAATGCTTGAAGACTATTGCTGGACAGTGACAAGAGATGCTCCATTTAATGAATACAAGAGACAAGCCAAGAAGTGCCAAGTAGACACTGAATAGGACTAAACTATGTACCTTTTGTTTCATAATAAATTTTATTTATATAACCCTTTTGCTGATTTTTAAAGTGTTACATAACAGGACAGGTGAAATATTATCATGTAAAGCAATCATAAACACATGAAAAGACCTAGGTGTACAATTTATGATTAAAACTCTACTATCTACACAATATACATAGACATAAAATGTAAAAACTTAAATATCTTAGAAACAGTAGCCAATCAGTTGTTTTAATTGTCATATTTGAATTTGGCACATCAAAATACATAATAAATAGCACATTTTATCTCTGAAGCAGACGACTTCTCAAAAATTGTAGACCAGTGTTATAAGTTCACTTTCATGCCCGATCATAAGGTGGTAATGCAGAGCTGACACTTGTTAAAGCAGGGGTGGGAAAACTTTTTGGCCTGAGGGCCACATCGGGGTTCCGAAACTGTATGGAGGGCCAGGTAGGGAAGGCTGTGCCTCCCCAAGCAGCCTGGCCCAGGCCCCCGCCCCCTATTTCCCCTCTCCTACTTCCCGCCCCCGTCTGCCTCCCTCAGAACCCCCAACCCATTCAACCCCCCCGCTCCTTGTCCCCTGACCGCCCCCTTCTGGGACCCCCGACCCCCTAACTACCCCTCTGGACCCCATCCCCCCCGCTCCCTATCCCCTGACTGCCTGGACCCCTTTCCACACCCCCTCCCCCTGACAGGTCCTCTAGGACTCCCACATCTATCCAACTGCCCCCTGCTCCCTGACTGCCCCGGGACTCCCTGCCCCTTATCCAACCCCCCCCCCCACCGCTCCCTGCCCCCTTACCATGCCACTCAGAGCACCAGGACTGGCAGTGGCGCCGTCTGGCCGGAGCCAGCCATGCCACCGCGCAGTCTAGAGCACCAGGCAGGCCGGCAGCTCTTGCAGCCATGCTGCCCAGCAGGAGCTCGCAGCCCCGCCACCCATAGCACTGGCGGCATGGCAGGCTGAGGCTGCGGGGGAAGGGGGATACCAGGGGAGGGGCTGGGGGCTAGCTTCCCCGGCCAGGAGCTCAAGGGCCGGGCAGGTCGGTCCAGCAGGCCGGATGTGGCGCACAGGCCGTAGTTTGCCCACCTCTGTGTTAAAGCATACAGCTGTTGTTTCCATGTAATATTTATTTAGATACATAAGAAGCAGTAAATGCCAGAGCCCTGTGATGATAAGTTTATTTTCAAAAGGCACTCATCTTAAAACAAGGTCCTTCTATCCAGGATATAAAAAAACCCTGCATATGGAAGAATTTTGGCTATATTTTATTCTTACATTTCATCTGGAAAATTGTTGCTAATGGATCTACTTCCTATGATACCTTCACCCCTTCCATGAATGTTCTCTAAAGGCTTGTCTACACTTAGAAATTTACCAAAATAGCTATACCAGAATAGTTATTTTGGTGTAAAACCCCACATGGAAATTCTTATTCCAAAATAAGAGCTTCCACATGAGGAGATATACCAAATAATTATTCCAGAATAGCTATTTCAGTACATTTCCAAGTGTAGACAAGCCCTGAGAGAACATTCATGTAAAGCAAGTTTGGAACATGCAGTTCAAAATAGTAGCATTTGTACTGAACACTTTTTTATGACAACAGTCATAAACCAACTAGGGGCAGAGCTCTTCTTGACCTGCTCACAAACAGGGAAGAATTAGTAGGGGAAGCAAAAGCGGATGGGAACCTGGGAGGCAGTGACCATGAGATGGTCGAGTTCAGGATCCTGACACAAGGAAGAAAGGAGAGCAGCAGAATACAGACCCTGGACTTCAGAAAAGCAGACTTTGACTCCCTCAGGGAAACTGATGGGCAGGATTCTCTGGGAGAATAACATGAGGGGGAAAGGAGTCCAGGACAGCTGGCTGTATTTTAAAGAATCCTTATTGATGTTGCAGGAACAAACCAGCCCAATGTATAGAAAGAATAATAAATATGGCAGGCGAGCAGCTTGGCTTAACAGTGAAATCCTTGCTGATCTTCAACAAAAAAAGAAGCTTTCAAGAAGTGGAAGACTGGACAAATGACCAGGGAGGAGTATAAAAATATTGCTCAGGCATGCAGGAGTGAAATCAGGAAGGCCAAATCACACTTGGAGTTGCAGCTAGCAAGTGATGTTAAGAGTAACAAGAAGGGTTTCTACAGGTATGTTAGCAACAGGAAGGTGGTCAGGGAAAGTGTGGGCCCCTTATTGAACGGGAGAGGCAAACTACTGACAGAGGATGTAGAAAAAGCTAATGTACTCCATGCTTTTTTTGCCTCTGTATTCATGAACAAGGTCAGCTCTCAAGCTACTGCACTGGGCAGCACAGTATGGGGAGGAGATGACCAGCTCTCTGTGGAGAAAGAAGTGGTTCAGGACTATTTAGAAAAGCTGGACAAGCATAAATCCATGGGGCTGGATGCACTGCATCCGAGAGTGCTAAAGGAGTTGGCGGATGTGATTGCAGAGCCATTGGCCATTATCTTTGAAAACCCCTGGTGATCGGGGGAGGTCCCAGATGACTGGAAAAAGGCTAATGTAGTGCCCATCTTTAAAAAAGGGAAGAAGGAGGATCTGGGAAACTACAGGCCAGTCAGCCTCACCTCAGTCCCTGGAAAAATCATGGAGCAGGTTCTCAAGGAATCAATTTTGAAACATTTAGAGGAGAGGAAAGCGATCAGGAACAGTCAGCTTGGATTCACCAAGGGCAAGTCATGCCTGACTAACCTAATTGCCTTCTATGATGAGATAACTGGCTCTGTGGATGAGGGGAAAGCAGTGGACGTGTTATTCCTTGACTTTAGCAAAGCTTTTGATACGGTCTCCCACAGTATTCTTGCCAGCAAGTTAAAGAAGTATGGGCTGGATGAATGGACTATAAGGTGGATAGAAAGATGGCTAGATCATCAGGCTCAACAGGTAGTGATCAATGGCTCCATGTCTAGTTGGCAGGTGGTATCAAGCGGAGTGCCCCAAGGGTCAGTCCTGGGGCCGGTTTTGTTCAATATCTTCATTAATGATCTGGAGGATGGCGTGGACTGCACCCTCAGCAAGTTTGCAGATGACACTAAACTGGGAGGAGTGGTAGATATGCTGGAGGGTAGGGATAGGATACAGAGGGACCTAGACAAATTAGAGGATTGGGCCAAAAGAAATCTGATGAAGTTCAACAAGGACAAGTGCAGAGTCCTGCACTTAGGATGGAAGAATCCCATGCACTGCTACAGACTAGGGACCGAGTGGTTAGGCAGCAATTCTGCAAAAAAGGACCTAGGGGTTACAGTGGATGAGAAGCTGGATATGAGTCAACAGTGTGTCCTTGTTGCCAAGAAGGCTAACGGCATTCTGGGCTGTACAAGTAGGGGCATTGCCAGCAGATCGAGGCACGTGATCGTTCCCCTCTATTTGGCATTAGTGAGGCCTCATCTGGAGTACTGTGTCCAGTTTTGAGCCCCATACTACAAGAAGGATGTGGAAAAACTGGAAAGAGTCCAGCAGAGGGCAACAAAAATGATTAGGGGGCTGGAGCACGACCTATGAGGAGAGGCTGAGGGAACTGGGATTATTTAGTCTGCAGAAGAGAAGAATGAGGGGGGATTTGAAAGCTGCTTTCAACTACCTGAAAGGGGGTTCCAAAGAGGATGGAGCTAGACTGTTCTCAGTGTTACCAGATGACAGAACAAGGAGTAATGGTCTCAAGTTGCAGTGGGGGAGGTTTAGATTGTATATTAGGAAAAACTTTTTCACTAGGAGGGTGGTGAAGCACTGGAATAGGTTACCTAGGGAGGTGGTGGAATCTCCTTCCTTACAGGTTTTTAAGGTCAGGCTTGACAAAGCCCTGGCTGGGATGATTTATTTGGGGATTGGTCCCTCTTTGAGCAGGGGGTTGGACTAGAAGACCTCCTGAGGTCCCTTCCAACCCTGATATTCTATGAATCAGAGAACAGAATGCTACATGACCTTTACATACAAGCAAAGCTAAGCAATGCCATTTAGATTTCAAATAGAAACTGTTTACATACAATACAGTGCTTGTGAATAATCTGCAAATCAAGAATTATTGGCTGAGTTTATTCTGTGATTAAATTTTACTAGCAACTAGAGTTGGCGGGGGGGGGGGGAGCAAAAATGAATAAATAATTGGCTACACATTGTTCTATCTCCTCTACCTGTTACCTTATTGGCAGTTTCAGCAGAGACTGGTCTATCCAGTTCAGGGGTGGTGTATGATGATAAGACCCATACAAGAATGCTTAAGCGGGCACAATCTTTTTTATGGATAGACAGAAGATTCAGGCAATCAATCCTCCACCTTTAATCAGCAGTGGAGTTTAAAATATGTTTTAAAAATAGCCCCACATTTCACAAAAGGGAAACAATATGCCAGTTATTTGTTTCACCACCTAGATTTATTTAATTCTGCATTGCAAGCTGACAGTAGCTGGAGACACCAAAGGAGATTATAAACTTGATTTTGAAAAAACAACAAAGAATTATAGCATATTACACACTCCTTTCCCTCCAGTTCCACAGAGCCAAAAGTTAGTGACAGCTACTTGGAAGCAGCCAAGCACAGGAAAGATGACAATGTGAAATCAAAACTGCATTTGTGGCATTTGCTTCATGACAGTGATTGCCTGGGTCTATAACTCATACAATTTTGAAAAACTAAAACTTACGTCATGCAAGTGATCAAAAAGGCCTGGTTCTTATTTTTGTGATGTTTGACCAGGTTACTGAAATTCCTTGTTTGTGGATAGAATACAGCTTGCTTTTTTATCAGTGCCACTCAAATAAACACTTTCATATTGAGACTCACTTCTTAAGGCAGAGATTCTTTGGTAGACTTTTTCCTCACCCCCCCAACCTCCTGATCCCACTACTTTATGGCAGTACTGATCATGCTTGGTTACATGAAATAGCAATAATTTAAATGAGGACACAATATGAAAATAATCTTGATTTAATATGATGGATATGACTGCTTGGTTATGTCCTCCCATTTTCAATCTGTGCTATTTATTTGTGCTAAATTCATACATACTATAGGAAATCATATTTTATTAATACTAAACCTTTCTTTTTTGTCTTTTCAACCCCTGCTGCTCTATGGGGAGATTTTTGAAGGCACAAATGGCAGTTGGGTGTCTAACTGATATTTATGTCTTTTTAAATCCCTCCTCCCATCTCTATGGGTCATTTTGCAGCTTGTTTCTGTCATCCTGTACATTTGCTAGCCTTCCAGTTTGTGTGAGTGCACAAGTTTGATTCCAGTTGAATATACACTAAGGAAACTCTTGACAAAAAAAGATATAAAGCTGCTATATGCAGTGCTGAGAAGAGCCTGCATTATTTATTTTAATAATTAAAAAAGCATCTGGAAACTAAATAGTGTGAGAATGAGCAGAGCTGGCAACTAATTATCACTTGTAGACTTACTGAGGCTTTATCATTGTGAGAAAAGCAGCTCCATGAATTGGGCCATGAACAACAGTTTGAGAACCATTATATCACTGACCTGAAACAGTACCTTATCCCTACAGGTTTAATTTACACCCATTCCTGTTAGCAGAGTGGAATAAGGCTCTAGCCTTTTACTTCTGAAGATATGTTCAGTTGGGCTTCAGGGTAGGTTACAAGTGAATGTGAATTTGATCATTTCAGTGGCTGCTTGTCTAAATGAAAAACATAATTTAACATGAATGACAGCCTCACCTCAGAAAAGGCTCAGAACTGAACTATTATGGTGGGTGTGTAGGCTCTTATGCGAGCTTTCCCACCCAGCACATTCCTGCAATATGACCACCATCCATCAGTCTCTCTCATTTTTATGGGCACCAAGTTCACCTCCTTATTACATTTTTAAAAGGACCACCCAATGCCTGTGGAACAACACATTGATTTTATGATCATACACTTTGTTTTAGAGCAACATGCATTCGGTTTGAGTACAAGTTGTGGATTCCCCATGTAGATATATCTTTGTTTCACTAAAAGCATGCAATACTATATTTTTCTCATTTTGTTGTGGGTCAGACTGTACAGTTAAAGTACAGGTATAACCCCACTCCTCAGTCACAAGGGGGAACATTCAAGATAATACAGTGTACTCCCCCTTCCACACCCAGCCAGGTTACTTGTGGAATATTGTCTCGGTCTCTTTCCTCACCATTTTGTAAACAGTGTGCACACCCAGGATGCATGGAGGCAGCAGCCCCTCTGCTTCACCAGGTTTAGGACTACAATTGGCCCTAGCCCTTGCACAGAGAGAGATCTTTTGTGTCCTTCCACCTCCACTAATGCAAATGCTAAGGCCAATCTGTCCCTATATAAATGTACTTGCAATTTGTAGTTTGTCTCGGATGACCTGGGTTGCACGTCTAGTGTCTCAGAATGAGTGGTCTTTAAGATGGCTGCTATAAGTTCCAAAATGACCCCAACATCAGAGGTCAGATTTGAGTTCTAGTGTTATAAACAATTTGATTGTAAGCTCTTTTGGGTAGAGACTTTCTTTTTTGTTATATAGGTGTAAGGCACCTAACACAGGAGGGTTGGGGTGGGACTGATTTAGACCTCTAAGCATTCCTGAAATACAAATAATTACAGTGCTCATTCAGAGATAGGGAAACTGAGACCAGGAGGTCACATGACTACTCAATCCATAAAAAGACCGCGTAAGAGATTACAGTTCAGGATATTCTGGCTCCCAGTCTTGTGCTCAGATGATGCCCCTCTCCGCCACACTCTGAGGATTCAAAATCAGCCCAATTTTCATGATACTTTCAAGCTAAAATGGGCTGACTTTCAACAAAGTATGTTTGTTCTTGTTGACGGAACCTTCAGCATTATAACTCTGAACGGCACTTTTTCAGAAAAACAAGATTGGGGAAGAGAGATGAACATTTTCTCAGCTATTTTCAGAAATCTATAATTTTGCAAAAAATGTTCTGCAGTTTTGCTCCACCCTAATTTCTAAGTTACAGCACAATACATTAGCAAGAGGTCACCTCGCCACAAAAAGAGAGAAGGAGTTTGAGAGCCACTGAATGCCGCAAATTATCATATTGCAGTCCCATCAAACACCCCATTTCAAAGAAATGTGCGCAAAGGCCCTTTTCTTGTTTCACTCTTTTGATGAATGAGGCTTCTTCCCAACGTCAAAGAAGACATCCATCTGGGTTTTGGAAACTTCTTTGATTGTTCCCTGGAAAGATTCACCAGTTACCTTTCTCTTTCCACTTCTTGCACTTTCCAGCTAGAGAGGCTTCCTTTCAAAGATCACAATTCTACCAAATTCTAGTGAGAAGGGGAATATTTTGACTTCCACCTACATAACATTTTTATTAAACTATAAGCTCGTTGTTTCTTCCATTTCCCAAGCCTAAAAGAAAGCAGGCAAGGAGTCTGTCATCCACAGTAACACACTGTCTTTCTCTCTGTCCCTTTGTTATTTATGGACCGTTATCAGGCCATTATCTTCCTGGAAGTTTGAACTGTCTCATCTCATGATCTTTCCTGTGAGATAATTTTTGTACCAACGTGTTGATATGTGCATATATTATTTGAGATAAAAGATTTGACTCAAATTTCCTTAAACATTTTGCACACAAGTCTTCTTTACTAACTTCCTGTTAACAAACATCAAGAGAAACACAAAGGTCAGGGCTATCTACCATCACAGTGCAATTCTGGCATATGCCATTTCACTCTTTCAGTGGCTTTGAATACATATGAAGAGCCTAGTGGATGGGTAACTGTTTTGTTACATCTGCTTGGCCTAGTTAATTTTATAGTTGCTTATTGGGATCTTCAGACTAGTTAGGTACATTCAAACTGAGTGGGGAGAATGTAGCCAAGCTGTTATATCCATCCTATTCAAGTGAATTTACCTTCATATCTCCTTAATACTCACCTGACATTACTTTTTCCATGCACCATACTCAAATACTACAGCAGCTACAGAAAAAATGTCATCGGATCATGAGTTTAGGCTGTACTGTGCTATCAGATTTCAAACAGACCTCTCCACTGAAATCAATAAAACACACTGAAATCAACAGAAAGCTTTGCTTACAATAATAATAACACAGTATGACCCTGTGGATTAATGCATGGTCATTTTTCACTGTATAATCACTGAGTTATTACATGATTATTGTGCCCTGTATAATATAACCATGCCTTCCTTTGGAAATATTAGCAAACACACAAATCAACATTTTTGTTATTAGCAAATTTTTCTAGCATTTCCATTTTTTTGAGTTTCTGAGACAAGACTAAACAATTTTCACTTCCTAAAAATCACCATTTTAGACAGTTCATTTCTCAAACTTTACTGTGAGAGAATTAAAAAAAAAAAAAGATTGATTTCCCAAAACATTATTATATTTTGCCTAAGCCTTAAAAATGGATTTTTGTATCATATTAGAGTAAAATCAAAGGAAATGCCATACTATCAGAATTAAATCTGAAGCTGAAGCTACTACAGTAATTAGAAGAACTTAACTGTGACCATCAACAACCTTTCCTCAAAACATCTGCCATTAGCATCTGAGAAAGCACTAATCCACATTACAGCAGTCTATGACTATTACTGTCACTATAGATCACACTCAGTTCTGTATGAAATGTGTAGCACAACTTAACTTTCTGCCTAATAAACTTTTCTAAGGACTTTGAACACTCCCGGCGGGTTCTCTGTGAGAGATCGGGAAGAAAAAATTACATAAAAACAGGATCTTCTTTTATTGTACAGCAGCTAGTAAAGAAAAAGGGCAACTGAACAGAATTTGCCTCCAATTACAGATAATGGGCAAGTTGGCCAAAAGGAATATAAGGTAAATGGAAGCATTGGTGCCACAATGATCCAAGGTTTATAGAAATTAGAGAATTAAAAACGTAATTAAGAAAATCAGTTGCAATTAAAGAAGAAAAACACTAACACTATTTCCTTCAAAGTCCTGCCTTTCAATGAAGTGAGAGTTGCAGCATTTTTTCCATATCTCAAGGTTATATAGTGTGCAAGCCATGAACATTTCACAAGTCAATTTCTATAATGTAATGCTGTTGATGTTGTCAAAATGGTTAACCTCCCTCATCCTGCAATTCTATTCCAGCTGCAACAGAGAGATACACTCCCACTGCACTCTCACCTGAATATGATAGGCAAGAACTTGTACATTATCATTTACACTGCAGTAGGGTCCCATTGTAAAAACCTTGTACAATATAATTATTTATTTAGCTTCTGCTTAGTTGTCTAGCCAAGCGATGGTATCTTCAGTGGTGTGATGCAGTTCTTCTAGGCCACCGCTGAACCTAGTCAGCAGGCATTCATCGACAATGGATCAGCGTTCCTCATCACGCCACCCGCCAGTACCTGACGTCAGTCAGGGAAGCTAATGATCCAACCAGCAAGACGAATTCCATGAGCACCAACTCAATGAATCCCGCCGCTGTCGTCACTGACAACCCCATCGTGCAGCCCGGTGATTTTTATGTTGTTGGTCCAGCTCTATGGGTGTTACAACTTAATGTGGAGTGTTTGTCAGTTGCCAAGCGTGACTGACAAATATAATAAATGACAGTCCCTGACCAAAGAGCTTATCATCCAAGAGGCAAGAGATAACAGATGGATAAAGTTAACAAATAGATGGAGAAAGAAGAACACACTAACCAAAATAATAAGATGTTCTAGCACTGACTAGCTGTGTGCACAATTTGTAGTCAATCAACAGCAGTAATCACAAAACTCAACACATACCTAGCCAAAAAGTTTACCACACATCTACTAGCCCAATGACTAATCCCACTCACCAGGTCAAACTACACTGGTAAACCATCCAAGACATGCCCCGTCTTGCTTGGTCTCTCGTTGGGACAGGTAACCCCCTCTGCTTGGACCTAAAGAATCTGACCTCCCACTATGAGCTGCTAATTAATGTTACATACACCCCCAACACACCCACCAAATCAATTAAAGCTGGATTATTCCCACTCCACCAAATGAATGCTGGGCAGCCTCCCCTAATAAATCCATTAACACTAAGATCCTCCCACAATAAATTAATGCTGGCCAGTCTGCCTTTCACCCCTCCAATACATCAATTAATGCTTCTCTTCTAACACCTCCACTTGATGCATTCCATCCCATCTCCTGATGTCCCTCACGCCCACTTATCTCCTCCCTAACTCTTCTCTTTAACCTCTCACTCTCCTCTCTTTCCCCTCAAAATTCAAGAATGCTTTAGTCTTTCCCATCTTAACCCCACCCCCCCAAAAAAATTTACTCCATGTGCTTCTCCAACTGCTACCGCATCTCCCCTCTCCTTTCATCTCTAAGCTCATTGAACACCTTGGCTACAATCACTGTCTGAAGTTCCTCTCCTCCAATTCCATCCTTGACCCTCTTTAATCTGGTTTCCCTCCCTTGCACTCCAGTGAAACTGCTCTTGCCAAAGTCTCGACCTTTTCCTAGCCAAGTCTCAGAATCAGTTCTCCATCCTCATCCTCCTTGACCTGTCAGCCACTTTGACACTGTCAACCATCCTCCTCCTCTTAAAATCTTGTCCTCCCTTGACTTTGGTGACTCTGTCCTCTCCTGGTTCTTCTCCTACCTCTATAATCACTCTTTCACGGTGTGTCCCTTCCAGGCTCCTCCTCATCCCCCTTCCAACTTTTTGTGGGGATTCCTAAGGGCTCTGTCCTTGGTCCCCTTCTCTTCTCACTCTACACCATATCTCTTGGAAATGTCATCTGCAAACACAAATTCAGCTACCATCTCTACACTGACAACTCACAAATCTATCTCTCTACTCCAGACCTGTCTCCTTCTGTCCAAACTAAAATCCTTTCTTTCTGACATCTCCTCATGGATATCTATCTGTCATCTCAAACTCAACTTAGCTAAAACAATATCATAGAATTATAGAATCATAGAATATTAGGTTTGGAAGAGACCTCAGTACGTCATCTAGTCCAATCCCCTGCTCAAAGCAGGACCAATCCCCAACTAAATCATCCCATCCAGGGCTTTGTCAAGCCTGACCTTAAAAACCTCTAAGGAGGGAGATTCCACCACCTCCCTAGGTAACCCATTCCAGTGCTTCACCACCCTCCTAGTGAAATACTGTTTCCTAATATCCAACCTAGACCTCCCCCACTGCAGCTTGAGACCATTTCTTCTTGTTCTGTCATCTGCCACCACTGAGAACAGTCTAAATCCATCCTCTTTGGAACCCCCCTTCAGGTAGTTGCTATCAAATCCCCCCTCACTCTTCTTTTCTGCAGACTAAATAACACCAGTTCCCTCGGCCTCTTCTTGTAAGTCATGTGTCCCAGTCCCATAATAATTTTTGTTGCCATCCGGTGGACTCTCTCCAATTTGTCCACATCCCTTCTATAGTGGGGGGACCAAAACTGGATGCAATACTCCAGGTGTGGCCACACCAGTGCTGAATAGAGAGGAATAATCACTTCCCTTGATCTACTGGCAATGCTCCTACTAATACAGCCCAATATGCCGTTGGCCTTCTTGGCAACAAGGGCACACTGCTGACTCATATCCAGCTTCTCGTCCATTGTAATCCCCAGGTCCTTTTCTGCAGAACTGCTGCTTAGCCATTCTGTCCCCAGCCTATAGTGGTGCATGGGATTCTTCCTTCCTAAGAGCAGGACTCTGCACTTGTCCTTGTTGAACCTCATCAGATTTCTTTTGGCTCAATCCTCCAATTTGTCTAGGTCACTCTGGACCCTATCCCTACCCTCCAGCATATCTACCTCTCCCCCCAGCTTAGTGTCATCTGCGAACTTGTTGAGGGTGCATGAATCCCATCATCAATAAAGATGTTGAACAAAACCGGCCCCAGAACTGACCCCTGGGGCACTCCACTTGATACTGGCTGCCAACTAGACATCAAGCCGTTGATCATGTCAAAGTTAGACTCAGGACTCAGTTTGTCAGACCACTCTGTTTTATTAGCACAGCGCTCTGCTAATACATTCAGATAATGTGAGCCTCCATGCAAGATTCAAACAGTCTTATTTATACAGATAAAAGGGTGCGAACTAAACAAAGGGACAGAGAGAGCAAAATTGTAAAATATGCATGGAGCATAATATGCATATCCTGCTTCCTTGTTAACTCTTATGGATCTAAGACTAATGCTTCACCAATTGCCCTTAAGTGGCAAGTTAAGCAGTTAATGTCTGCTTTCCTGCCCCCCTGGCTTGCAGCATTTCTCATTTCTACTTAAAGGTACATACAGCATTCTTTAATTCATTCTATTTCTTTAATATAATTCATTTCACTTTCACAATCCCTCCTTTTGGTCAAGCTTACGCAAAGACCAACAATTACTGGGTTCCACATATTAATAGTTCTTTATCTCTTCGTTCATCAGTGATATTTAACATCATCATATTAGCACTCTGTTTTGGGGTAGTCACCTGGGTGGCATACCTTACACAATTCTGGATACAACAGGAGATTAACTGAAAACATACAAAAATCATTAGGATTCCAAACAGGATAGTCAGGGCTCCCTGAAACAACCAGTTTCCTGTGCCAGAGAAATTGAATAGGTTACTTAGCCACTTCCATAAAGAACTTGGCTCTTCATGGGGAAGATATGCAATTTGTTCTAAGTGACTAGCACGATCTATTACCTCATTGGTGTCGTCAGGTATGAACACACAACATTCTTTCCAATGAGAGCACAGGTCCCTCCTTTGGCCGCCAGCACTATGTCCAATGCCTGACGGTTTTGGAGGGCCATCTGTCAGATCACCCCTGTTTCTTTGGCCAGGGTCTTTAAACTCTCTCCGGTTTCATTTGCCATTATTTCAACTACTGCTTGTAACCTTAGGAGCCTTTTTGCATGGTGTATTACTCCCCCAAGTGGGATAAGAGAACCGCCAATGGCCTCTTCCCAGGTCAAGGGGCTTATGTTATTTACATACCATTGGGCATCTGATAAGTCCCTTCTTCTTCGCCTGAAATTACGGAGGCGTTCTCGTGGGAAGGACCCTAGCACTCGGAATTGTGGGAAGAGTCAGGCGGGATAACAAATACCTGACCAGTTAGCTGGTAACACAGTATAAGCTTTGGTTCCATGAACCCAATGATGGCCTATTAAGGCTGGGAAGGGTTGGTTGCACCCATTTGTCACATAGGTGCCTACAAAGGAGGAGTAATATCCTCCGAAGGGCACAGGGTAATTCTCCTTACGAGGAGTGGTGTTATTTGCATGGCATTGAAAGATTGTATTGTTTTCACTAAGGTTACTGTAGGGGGAACATGAGCTTGATTTTTCTGTTTGATCCCAGGTTGAGAAAAAAATTCATATCCCCATACCCGGCCCACCACTCTTTAGTTTTGTTTGAATAATCCCATACACCATTGGCCACAATATGCTGAAGGCAATGACTTTTTCCCAGATCCAGCCCTGTCCCATTACACACCCAACACCAATGACCTTTTTCCCTCCACCACACTTATCCATTTAGATACATTTATTCCCACTGCTTCCCAAGTGTCATTATTGTTCCATGTTCTGTTAAACGGACGAGGTCCTTCAGTGAGGTCTGGGGAATTGAGTGGGATTGCCAGGACAGGAACACCAGCTTGAGAGTGGGCTGGGATGTGGCTGCAGACCCAGCCATTAGAAATATTAAGAGTCTGAGCTATCCACACTTGCTGCTGGATAAAAGAATTATCATTGTGGACTCCCCAGACCTTAAGACACCAGCAGCTGAGGAACAGGCGCCACCAGAGGCACATGTTGCAGGCAAGGCCCTTCCGGTTCTGACAACCTCAACTGAGGGAACTGCAGTCACGGTTTTACATCCACCAGGCAGCAGGCGCTAGGCTCACTACTGCTTCTTTTTGGGCCTTGCTTTAGGTCCTTGTCTGCTTCTGGCAACCCTTACGAGAGCGTAGATGGTAAGGTATTGCAGGCTGTTCCTCTACGTCTTTTTCTGGAGTCAAAATTGACTCTGCGTGGTCCTGAGGTGATTGGTTTGCTGGGGGGGTGCCTTCTTACACTGCTAAGCATGTATGCACACTGTGATGCCAGACAGTTTAACAGCCATCTGGATAGTAAGCAGTACTTGATGATTTTTTGATGTCCTTTAAGTCTCTTTACTTCTTCTTCCTTGACTCTGGCTATAACAATGGCCTTCACACCTTATCTTTTCCTGATGCATACATTCCTTATTCACACAGATTGAGAATACAAACAGTAGTATTTTATATGGAGCAAAAAGGCATTGCAAATTAAACCTTGCTAAGTTTTACAATCAATAACCAAGACAATTTACATTGAGACCCAGGCCTTCAATGTTCCTCTAATCTACTTAACATAGACACAATAGAGAATCCTGTTTCTTACTTACTAAACCTTAAAACAAAGAAATGTATATTTAACTAGAGGCCTACTTTGTAATACATATAGGAAACCATAGTAGACATTATAACTTATTCTAAAACAAAAGGGTGACCATAATTAGTCATAAGGATTGTTCTGGTCTGTCATTCCTTTCTGCTATTCAAAAAGGGTGGCTGACAGGGATGAAATCAAATCATACATTAATTCCTATGGGACATTATAAGATCCTGCTCCTACATATCCCCCTTTTGACACTAAGATTATTAATCGCCAGTGTCACTTCTTATTTAGTCCACGTAATAGAAAATACTGGGAGGTGATTTGGGCCTGTGGCTCTAGCTTTGCATACATTTGTTTTATCCAACAGCACATTTTAAACGTTACAATTAAACACATACAATTTAAAATCAAAACCAATTAGGGTTAGTAACATTAGTACGCCAGTAGTTGTGGGAGACCATTCAGAAAATACATTATACCAATGGTAAGCTGTTATGTCTTTCTGCAGTGGCAATTCTTAACATGTTGCCATTTGCATGTATAATATGAATGGTTTGGTTTCCCACATTGCCCTTTTGTTTGTTTTAGGAACTATATTACCTTTTTATCTTTTGTAAACACAGTACTTACATTACATTTACATTTGTCTATTGGAAGGTTGCTAACACTTCCATTCTTTTAAAACACTTTTCCCCCCCAAGAATTAACACATACACATAGCCCATTATACAGTACTTTGGTCTCATTATTCATTTTATCCCACATACAGGATCCTAGTGAGATGTCTTTACTACAGGGCTTTGGAGCAACAGGCATGGATAAGCATACCCACTTTTATTTGTTTCTTATTAGGTTGTCCTGTAGCTGATATTAGCTCTTCCTGAAAGACAAACATAATATTTTTTCTACCCCTTTTGGGGTGGCATTCATTATTGCTTAAAATATTCCTTTCTTTTACAAATACCCTTGCTGATTGCAGGCAAAACAAGAGGAATTACCTCCATATTTTCCTGTGTTTTTGTTCTATAGGCAGGCCAGGTTTTAATGGCTTCTATCTTTTAAGAGTTATGGGGAAATTATCCCACTGTTCAGTCATTAAATCCATGAGGTGGTGTACCTCAGTTTTCCCTTTACAGCAGACCAAGGTTACAATGTCTTTCCTGCTGTATTAAGCTTTAAGTTTGTTCACAGGTAACAGCTGAAAAGCATCATTACCATATAGGATTTTTTTTTCTTCAAAAATCATACACACTATACATTGTTACAGGGGTACGTAGTAACATTAAATTTATTTTAATTAAAGGTATCTTGTTATACCGTGCCTTTTATTTAGACAATTTGTTTGCTGACCAGGTATGTTCTTTATCTGCAACTTCTTTGTGCTGGCAGTTCTCTCACTTCCTTTATCAGTTAGATAATTTGCATCCACACAGGCTTGGCTTTTGGATTCAAAACCATTAGCAGAGCTCAGAGACTCTGTCTTAAAAGGAACACAATTAACTTTTACCAGAGTTCTGATTACTTTTAACTCTTGCTTCCAAAACACACATAGATCTGAAAAAGAAAACACAGTCTATTGTGGCTCCTTTGGAGCCCTAATAGGATTTTAATTAAGTAGCATGTTTCGTTTGCATTTCTTTTACCCCCTCTATAATATACACTGCACACGTCTGCACATTCCTTCTATACTTTAACTTTTAAAACATTAGCCATATTAATTTTTACATAAGTGTAACTGTTTCTTTTGTTCTTACAGAGTTTTATTTACCCTTATCAAAGTGACAGTCTGATTACACAGCCATTTTAAGGCTCAGTGTTTCTAACATTTCTTCTTTTTGTTTTGTGCACCTCACCCCTGCTCTTGCTTCAGAGGGCCACTGTCTTTATTCTTTTCCTACAGCTTTCATTTGCTATTTTGTTACAAAAACAAACAAACAGAATCCAGAATCTCTCCCTATTTTTCTGATTTTGACTGTCCTGCTGCAGTCATGACTTGGTCTTTATTTGAAAACATTTAAATTTTGTAAAGAATCAAGTTACCCCTTAAGGGTTAAATACCAAATCTCAAAGTCAACCAACACTGATTACCTGTGTCTGGCAAAAAGGTCTGTCAGTTTTGCAGCTTTGAATTAAAGAGTCAAATGGATTTTTAGTGGCATTATAAACAAAACCAATTTATCTTAAACTTACAAAACAGGAGTTTTACAAACCTCACATATTCCCACAGACAGATACATACACATTTTCTCTCCCTTAACATCCCTCTTACACTGCTTTGTTTTTACATAGCTGTACATAGATTACATTACCTTTATACATTTGGGGCAGTTAAGTTCCAATAGAACCCCCCCATGTTCTTGTAGCAAATTTGACTCAATTGTCCATAGTCAAATGATTTTAATTAGATAGTCTCTTTACCTGGATTATTTACAGACATTCCTCTGGAAAAGGGCCCATTTTTCCTTTAGAATGGCTGCAAAGAAACCAAGAATTCTTTTAACAAGATCCTTTTTAACATTTTCACAAAGTTTAACTGTTTAATTCTCTCCAGTCTCTGTAGAGTTAACTTTTCACTCTCTTTCCTTAAATCACTTGTTTATTTCCCAAAATGACACCTTTATCAACTCAGATTTCACCATTTTAAGTATTGGTCCAGGGGTTCATACTTGCACTTACTCCTGACACTATGCCCTTAGGGCTTCCAACCTGTTTTTTTTTTTAGTTTCTTTATCTGTTGCTTGCCTGCTTGTCTGGGCCCAATCCTGCTTTTCCCAATGAACCATTTTTGTGAGTGATATTGTGGTCATTTCACAATTTTGAAAGAAATGCTTAAGGAAAGGGCCCAGGAAGGGTGGGGGCTAGTTGAGGAGCCCACCCTTCTTGCTGAATTGGTAATGGAACACTAAAGAATCAGTTTCTGAGGCAGACAACGAAGGGGAACAGAACAAGGGGCATTTTATCCTTTTTACAATGAGAGGGGAGTATGAAGGGAGTTGGGATCGATCCGGGGTTGTTGTTGTTGTTGTTGTTTTTTTTTTGTCAGAGAACAGGGTGAAGGGGAGCGCTCAGTCTGGTGGTGGGAGAGGAGGCTTTTAATAAAGCTTTTAATTTATTATTTGAATATTTGAGAGAGGTGAGTTTTGATTTTGTCCACCTACGATTTGCCTCTTCCCACCACTGCATGAAACAATTAACCTCTCCTTTAGCCAATTTAGTTTTAGGCTGACCGAGTTTGTTTTTTTTTAAGATGTCCACTCGATCCTTGTTCCAAGGTTTTAACAGTGGCCACTGAGTTTTGGGATCTCCCTGAGTTAGCCTAGACCATTTTTCCAGAAATTTACAGGAGTCCGGACCCTTCCTAAAACTGAGCTGGCGTTCCTTTAGGGAACTGTCCCGACTTAGACGTCTGGTTACCAATACAGGAGGACTTTACACACACCAATCACATAAGAAGGAAATTCGGGTTCGTCAGAGCGATGCCCGGTGCAACACACAAAAGGAGCCCACAGGCTACTGACTCAATCGCCCTTGCTTTCACACCAAGAGTTTTACCCAAGGTGCGGTGCGGCTGCGATTGTGCAGATTTCACTCACTCAGACCGCGGGGACAGGAGCCCCTTGGTCGGCCGATCCCCAGACGGAGATGGCACCCAGACTCAAACACTCCACAGGAAGACGGATAGACACAGAGACAGAACAGTCCTCAGTCCGGACAAAACACAGAAATAATTACCTGACCAGATTCCTGATGTCAGATCCCGGGATCCCTACCAGAACAGAGTGGGAACCAACAGGTTCGATGGCGTAGACCTCACTGTGGTCGTGCACCCTTCCGTTCAGGAGGAGGACCGCTCGGGCCAAATGCCCAGGTGCCGGCTACCATGGTCGTCCTACAAAAACGTTCAGGAATCACACAGCCCCAGTGAAGACGGTTGCCATCTCGGTGGAACCTCCAAATTGTCAAAGTTAGACTCAGGACTCAGTTTGTCAGATCACTCTGTTTTATTAGCACAGCGCTCTGCTAATACATTCAGATAATGTGAGCCTCCATGCAAGATTCAAACAGTCTTATTTATACAGATAAAAGGGTGCGAACTAAACAAAGGGACAGAGAGAGCAAAATTGTAAAATATGCATGGAGCATAATATGCATATCCTGCTTCCTTGTTAACTCTTATGGATCTAAGACTAATGCTTCACCAATTGCCCTTAAGTGGCAAGTTAAGCAGTTAATGTCTGCTTTCCTGCCTCCCTGGCTTGCAGCATTTCTCATTTCTACTTAAAGGTACATACAGCATTCTTTAATTCATTCTATTTCTTTAATATAATTCATTTCACTTTCACAATCACTACCCATTGAACCTGACAATCTAGCCAGCTTTCTATCCACCTTATAATCCACACCCCTCAAGTCATCCCTGCTACCTCCTTTCACTATGGACAACACCACAATCCTGCTTGTCACTCAGGTCCATAACATGTTTGTCATCTTCAGCTTAGACCTCTCTCTAAGTCCTCATATTTAGGCTAGGTCTAAATCTTGCCAATTAGTTCTGCATAGCATCTCTAAAATACAGCCTTTCTTATCCAGCCACACAGCTAAACCTCTTATCATCTCATATCTTGATTACTGTAAAATTCTTCTCTCTGGCCTTCACAAATGCAATCTTGTCCCACTCATATCCATTCACAATATTACTGTAAAGATAGTTTTCCTAGTCCTTTACTTTGATCATGTCACCCTTCTCTTTTCATCTCTCCACTGGCTCCCCATTCTCTACAGCATCAAACATAAGTTATTTGTCTTCTCTTTAAAGGCCCTTCACAGAACAATAGATTCCAAGGGTGCTGGAACAATTTTTATAGTGGGGGTGCTGAAAGCAGAAACCACGTATTTGGTTATTACTACTTCAAGCCATGGGGTGCTACGGCACCCCCAGTACCGCCAATTTCAGCACCCCGATAGATTCCGCTTCTCAGCAACCCTTTGGTTGCCAGCAAAGAGTTGCTATTATCTGTCACTTACTAATAAGCGGAAGGCAGGTTTGCAAAGCAGAATCCAGGGAAGGAAGAGCTGGGATGGTCTTCCCTGGCTGCAGCCCTGCAAACCTGCCTGCAGATTGGGCAGCAGTGGGGAGGGAGCTGCAGCCTGAATGCCAGGGCTTACTATGGGGAACAGGGATGCTGCGGACCCCGTAAGGCTACATCATACCTCTCCCTGCACTCTCCAGGGGCCAGGGCTAGGCACATTCCAGCGCTTCCTTCCCTGTGGGCTGTTCCCTGGCATGGTGCAGCACTGGAGAGTGGAGGGAGAAGTATGGTGCCACTCTGACATTTGGGCTACAGCCACCCCTTTCTGCCATTGCGCTCCCTGCTCCTCCCAACCCTGCCTGCAGCATGCAGGCAGGTTTGCAGGTCTTCAGCCAGCGAAGACACGTCCCAGCACTTCCTTTCCCTGGCTGCAGCCTTCTACACCTGCTTGTAGGGGTGCCCCACATGTCCCAAAACTTCGTTCCATGGCTGCAGCCTCACAAACCTGCAGGCAGGTGGGGCCTTCTTTAAAAAAAAGAAAGCTGCTAATAAGCCACATGCCATTTTCAATATCCGAATCCCATTAACGCTGATGTTAATGGGGTGGGATTCATTCCCAGAAATGTTGCCATTAACCAGAATTTGCTAATATCAGGATTGCTATTAAGCAGAATCTACCATATATCGCCATCATGCCTATCATCTCTCATTCACTATTGGAACATAGCATGTTGGGACCAGTTGTCACTAAGGCCCAGATCTCAACCAATGGGAGTTAGGTGTCTAAATATTTTGAAGACCTAGGCCTGAGGACTAGACTTTTGTATCAAGGATGAGGGCAGTCCTGGCCAGACAGTAGAATTCTATAGGTTGCATTTAGCTTGCAATCTGGCCACACGTGAGCAAGCCAACGGCAACTGGTGCCCAAAATAAAAGTTAGGATTTTAAGTAGTAGCTGTCTTCTCTCTACATGTTGATCATATTTTCAAATGAAAAACTGGGACATGGTGGTTGTGGGGAGGGCACAAGGATGTGTTTTGCTAGGGGATAAGGGAGTTTGATGATGAAGCACAAAGAAAGGGGATGCCCTCTCCCCTGTTCCAAGCCCTCTTGCCTTTCAGAATGGAAACCAGAATGCCCTTACAACAAATGGTCAAGAAGGTGAAAACCATATTTCTCGGTAACCCTTCACTGTTCTCTCCTAATCCAGCCTGTCCCCTCATCTGATCTATCCTACCATCTCATCACACTGTCTCCTCCTTCTCCCCCCACAAAAACACTCACACACAGTTGGCTACATTCCCATTACTCATTCACCTCCCAGCTCAGAATCTCCACAGACCCCCTCTGTTCAATCCAACCCAGCCTCCACTAGCTCAGAACCCCTCCCCAGGCTGAACTCCTCCCATGCCCTTCCTACATCTCTCCACAGCTCAGAACCACCCCCATCAGCTCTGAGCTCTCTCACACTCCTCAGAACACAGGACCAACCTCCAGAGCTCTCACTTCTAACCGACACTCTCCACCACTCTCAGTACCCTCTTCTCATAAAATATCCCTACCTGTTGCTGATTCTGGAAAAGCAGAGGCAGCATGAAGTATGTGCATGAGACCTGAAACAGCCCTACAGAAGCCTGAATTTCCTGCTCTGTTTCTCCTCCCTGCTGCAGACAGGCTTATGCTCTGCCTCTGTGGGGCTAGCCCTACCTTACTCTGCCTCTCCTCCATCTGCTGCCTGTCATCTATGTGATGCAGGACCAGAAGCCTCTTTCCCTTCACCTGGTAGCAGCTAGATGTACTGTAGCCCAGTGCTTCTCAAAGCCGGTCCGCCGCTTGTTCAGGGAAAGCCCCTGGCGGTCCGGGCCGGTTTGTTTAGCTGCCACATCCGCAGGTTTGGCCAATCGTGGCTCCCACTGGCCGCGGTTTGTCGTTGCAGGCCAATGGGGGCTGCGGGAAGGGTGACCATCACATCCCTCGGCCCGCGCTGCTTCCCGCAGCCCCCATTGGCCTGGAGCGGTGAACTGCAGCCAGTGGGAGCCGCGATCGGCCAAACCGGTGTACGCGGCAGGTAAACAAACCGGCCCGGACCGCCAGGGGCTTTCCCTGAACAAGCAGCAGCCCGACTTTGAGAAGCACTGCTGTAGCCTCCATGGGCTAGAGCAGCTGAAACCCACAAGGAGTTTCCTATTGATAGCATGTGATACTGCAGCCTCCAGTACAACAGCTGAATGACACAGTTATAACACTATCTGTGGGGTTTATCCCACGAGTCCCTAATGACCAGCCACCACTGTGTGATATACTTAGTTATAAGCAACAGAGGGTCCTGTGACACCTTTAAGACTAACAGAAGTATTGGGAGCATAAGCTTTCATGGGTAAGAACCTCACTTCTTCAGATGCGAGGTTCTTACCCATGAAAGCTTATGCTCCCAATACTTCTGTTAGTCTTAAAGGTGTCACAGGACCCTCTGTTGCTTATAACTAAGTATATCACACAGTGGTGGCTGGTCATTAGGGACT
>NC_048300.1:49801481-49816351 GCF_013100865.1 Trachemys scripta elegans | reverse complement strand
ATGTGCTTTAACTATTAAACAGTGCTGCCTCTCTTTAATACAAAAGGGTTTCACTTAGTAGGTAATAATGTGTAGCACTTGATATCTTCAAATCCCCTTGCACAACACTCCTGTGAGTCATTGAAATACCATTATCTCCATTTTACTGATGTGAAAACTGAGGCAAGAGCAGTTAGGTGATTTGCCCAAGATCATAGAGTGAGTCAGTGTCAGAAGGGGGGTTAAAACACAAGAGTGCCTCGTCTAGGGCACTCTTATCTCTCAAGTATAAGAGGGGTAGCCATGTTTGTTGCTTTTTACAGATCCAGACTGAGAGTCCTGTGGCACCTTTAAGACTAACAGATGTATTGGAGCATAAGCTTTCATGGCTGAATACCCATGCGTCTGACGAAGTAGGTATTCACCCACGAAAGCTTATGCTCCAATACATCTGTTAGTCTTAAAGGTGCCACAGGAAACTCTGTTGCTTTTTACTTATCTCTCAAGTGACTGTAATGACACTGAAGGTAAATCTCAGAAGATTTGTAGGGTCAGTTCAGATAAGCAGTTAAACACTTTGTTTCTTATTTAAATTATACAAATTTCCTGGATCTGAAGAAAGGATTTGCTAGCTCACAAGAACAAGAACAAATTTTCTCACTCTTTCACTTCCAGGCTACACTGCCTGATTGGTTGGAAGAGTTAGTCTTAAGCCCAGAAGCAGCAGCAGTTCAGTGGGTACTCAAAGCATTCGCCCCCAACCCCTAGCTCTGCCTCACTCTAGGTAACCCAGTTGTGATCTCTGGCTCTGACATATGGCCTCTGACTCCAGCTGTGACCCTAGACTCTGGCATCTGGCCCCTGACACCTGCTCCAACCACTAGGTGTGACTCCTGCTCTAGTCACGAGGCATGACCTCCCAAGGCCAGGTCACTGACACCTCCATATAGTCTGATTTCAAAGGAGAATAGCAGTGACTCCTAGGCTTGGAAGGTGACATATTCAAATGTAAGAGCAGGTCTACATAGTGACACTCAGGAAAGTTAAGGCAAATCAATTAGAGGTGTGAAGTCAACGTGCATAAATTCTCTGGTGTGGATGCTCTCTTCCTTGGAGCAGGATTAATTTATAACAAAGGCTACTATACTCCTGAAGGGAAGCATCTACATGAGGGTTTAACAAGGGTTTCACACCCCAGACCGACATAGCGATGCTGTCAAAACCTGGAGTAGCCCTTATCACAGTTTAAAAAACACTCCTTTAGTTAAACAGGTGCAAATTGTGTGCAGACCAGGCCTAGAGCTTGGTCTACATACTAACTTGCACTAGTAGTTTTATTAAATTGAGATAGTTAAAGTAGTGCGACCCCTGCTCGAACACTCTTATAGAGAGGGCCCTACCAAATTCCCGGCCATGGACCATGAAATCTGGTCTCCCCCCGTGAAATCTGGTCTTTTGTGTGCTTTTACGATACTATTCTATACACAGGGAAACCAGCACTTCTCAAATTGGGGGTCCTGACCTAAAAGGAAGTTGCAAGGGGGGATCACTATATTGCCACCGGTACTTCTGCACTGCCGTCAGAGCTGGATAGTCAGCTCTCAAGGCAATGGCCCGCCTGCAGCAGTGCAGAAATAAGGGTAGCAGTGCCACAACCCCCCCCCCAATAATCTTGTGACCCCCCTCACAACTCCTTTTTGGGTCAGGACCCCTACAATTACAACACCGTGAAATTTCAGATTCAAATAGCTGAAATCATGAAATTTACTATTTTTAAAATCCTATGACCGTGAAATTAACCAAAATGGACCATGAATTTGATAGGGCCTTACTTATGGAGGAGACACTTATACAGTTTGTGGACGATACCAAGCTGGGAGCGGTTGCAAGTGCTTTGGAGGACAGGATTAGAATTCAAAATGATCTTGACAAACTGGAGAAAAGGTCTGAATAAAATTGGATGAAATTCCATAAGGACAAATGCATAGTGCTACTCTTAGGCAGGAATAATCAATTGCACAAATGCAAAATGGGAAATGATTGCCTATGAAGGAGTACTGCAGAAAAGGAGCTGGGGGCTATAGGTGCTCACAAACTAAATATGAATCAACAATATAATACAGTTGCAAAAAAGCAAACATCACTGTGGGATGTATTAGCAGGAGTGTTATAAGCAAGACATGAGAAGTAATTCTTCCACTCTACTCAGCACTGAGGAGGCCTCAACTGAAGTACTGTGTCTAGTTCTGGGAACCACATTTTGGGAAAGATGTGGACAAACTGAAGAAGTCCAGAGAAGAAACCAAAGTGATTAAAGGTCTAGAAAATATGACCTCTGAGGAAAGACTGAACAAACTGGGTTTTTTTAGTCTGGAGAAGAGAAGAATGAGGAGGGGGACAGATAACAGTCTTTAAATATATAAAAGATTATTATAAAGAGGTGGGTAATAAATTGTTCTCCTTATCCCCTGAGGGAAGAGAGGGCAAGAAGTAATGGATTTAAATTGCAGCAAGGGTAATTTAGGTCAAACATTAGGGAAAATTAGGTCAGACTAGAGAGGCCGTGGAATCTCCATCATTGGAGGTTTTTAAGAACAGGTTAGACCAACACCTGTCAGGGATGATCTAGAAATACTTAGCCCTGCCTCAGTATAGGGGAACTAGACTAGACGACCTGTTGAGGTCCCTTCTAGTCCTACATTTATATGATTCTAATTTCAGTTTCAGAGCGGCTTACTTCAATTTCCATTCCAGAGAGGGATCTGGGGGTCATTGTAGACAGCTAATGAAGATCTCTTCTCAATGTGCAGCTGTGATCCAAAAACAAAATAAGATGTTAAATTGCATTACAGACAGGATAGTGAATGATATGGAGAATATTAAAGCATCTTTATATAAATTAATGATGTGTCCTCATTTGTTATGTTGTGTGAAGTACCCGGCTCAAAAAAGGATTTGCAGAACTATAGGGAGTTCAGAGAAGGATGATGAGATTGATCCAGAGCATGAAAAAACTCATATAGAAAGAGATTGTAAAGAATGGGATTGTTCACCTAAGAAATGAGACAAATAAGAGAGGACATAATAAAAGTATATAAAATAATGAATGGTGTAGCGAAGAAAGAGCAGGAACATCTGTTCTCCCTATTTCATAATACAAGAACAGGTGGTTATTTGGTTAAATTAAAAAGCAGAAATTCCACAGTCAGCTAGGGAATCGGGAATAGTGCTCTAACTAGTGGGTCAGGTGCCTCTGTGGAGCGGGACCTGGAAGACCACTGATCATAATCATGTGAATTACACAGCCCCATATTATGAGAATTTTCTGGATGCAGCAAAGGAATCTGTGAACCATACCATAGTCACTTGTCAGGCTGAAGCAGGAAAAAACTGTTTTAATCCTACCATTACATATCAACATCTGGTATTGCTGCAGAAGCATATTTTCCTTGTTGCTATCATCTTCGTTGACAAATATGCTTTAGCAGATGCAGCCTGCAGGTCAAACCTTCACTGACTCAGACTTAACGGAATTGTTCATAGTTTGGACCGGTTGACAAAAATATCAGTGTCCTTTAATAGGATATAAAGCATCTACAGTCATTCACTCTTCTTACTATTATGTTGGCAGATGCCTATTAAACATCTTCTACTTATTTTATTTTTTGCACATCTCCAAGGCTACTAGATCATTCCATTGTGTTTCTGAACTAGATTCATGGGTAGAACATAAGCTACGTCTAGGACTGACAGAGCAGCCCATCACCTGGAGTATCAAGAAAGTTGCTCTTAATTGTGCCTGCTGTTAGTGGCCCCACGGGGCTATTCCACCAGCTGGGGATCACAAGGGTTGAAGGAAGTTCTAGCCACACCCTTTTGCTCCTGGCCACAGGGAAAGAGGTAACATAGGAGCTCTGCCTTCCTGACGATTGCTTGTTGCATTAGGAATATTCCAGGAGCCAGTTATGCTGGGTTTAGAGCAGCTTTGAATCAAGGGAGTGGTACACAACTATCTTAACATGGCCCAAGATCTGGGCCCATGGATGCAGAAAAATCACAAAGTACTGAGGCTGGAGTTTAAAAAGAGATAAACAATAAAATCTGACTATGAAAGCTGTGCTAATGATAAAGAAATCTCAGGCTTCAAATCAGTGCCTCCTGAGGGTGTTTGTATCCAGACAGAGACACAGCACCTGTCCAGATCAGGCCCTTAGAGAATAACAAAACAAGAATTAACTAAAGCGAAGTCCCTATTAGAGAGCACAGTGTCTGTGTCCTGTGAAAATCTGTACTATGCTCTGAGAACAAAATGGCTGCAAAACTCTGTGCAGGGGAAATGAACTTATGGTAAATGATAAAGTGCTATACAGAGAAAACAAAAAGCATCACAGATTCATAGCTACCCACACCACAGAGGAAAAGGGGATACAAAGTGAAGTCCCCTAACTAGGCTATGGAACATAGACCTAAAATAAAATGGGTAGGGTAAGGTGACCAGATGTCCCAATTTTATAGGGACAGTCCTGATTTTGGAGTCTTTTTCTTAAATAGACTCCTATTACCCTCCAACCCCGTCCCGATTTTTCACACTTGCCCTCTGGTCACCCTACTATAGGGGCTTGTATGGTCTGATAATGTCTTGCTGCATTTCCCAGGATTCAAAGAGGTTTCTTTGGAAAGTCTGCTCATATTTTATATGTATAAATATTCAATTTACACTTTTTTTCATAGATTCATAGATTCTAGGACTGGAAGGGACCTCGAGAGGTCATCAAGTCCAGTCCCCTGCCCGCATGGCAGGACCAAATACTGTCTAGACCATTCCTGATAGACATTTATCTAACCTACTCTTAAATATCTCCAGAGATGGAGATTCCACAACCTCCCTAGGCAATTTATTCCAGTGTTTAACCACCCTGACAGTTAGGAACTTTTTCCTAATGTCCAACCTAGACCTCCCTTGCTGCAGTTTAAACCCATTGCTTCTTGTTCTATCCTTAGAGGCTAAGGTGAACAAGTTTTCTCCCTCCTCCTTATGACACCCTTTTAAATACCTGAAAACTGCTATCATGTCCCCTCTCAGTCTTCTCTTTTCCAAACTAAACAAACCCAATTCTTTCAGCCTTCCTTCATAGGTCATGTTCTCAAGACCTTTAATCATTCTTGTTGCTCTTCTCTGGACCCTTTCCAATTTCTCCACATCTTTTTTGAAATGCGGTGCCCAGAACTGGACACAATACTCTAGCTGAGGCCTAACCAGAGGAGAGTAGAGCGGAAGAATGACTTCTCGTGTCTTGCTCACAACACACCTGTTAATGCATCCCAGAATCATGTTTGCTTTTTTTGCAACAGCATTACATGTTGAGTCATATTTAGCTTGTGGTCCACTATAACCCCTAGATCCCTTTCTGCCATACTCCTTCCTAGACAGTCTCTTCCCATTCTGTATGTGTGAAACTGATTTTTTCTTCCTAAGTGGAGCACTTTGCATTTGTCTTTGTTAAATTTCATCCTGTTTAACTCAGACCATTTCTCCAATTTGTCCAGATCATTTTGAATTATGACCCTGTCCTCCAAAGCAGTTGCAATCCCTCCCAGTTTGGTATCATCCGCAAACTTAATAAGCGTACTTTCTATGCCAATATCTAAGTCGTTGATGAAGATATTGAACAGAGCCAGTCCCAAAACAGACCCCTGCAGTACCCCACTCGTTATGCCTTTCCAGCAGGATTGGGAACCATTAATAACAACTCTCTGAGTACGGTTATCCAGCCAGTTATGCACCCACCTTATAGTAGCCCCATCTAAATTGTATTTGCCTAGTTTATCGATAAGAATATCATGCGAGACCGTATCAAATACCTTACTAAAGTCTAGGTATACCACATCCACAGCTTCACCCTTATCCATGAGGCTCATTATCCTATCAAAGAAAGCTATCAGATTGGTTTGACATGATTTGTTCTTCACAAATCCATGCTGGCTGTTCCCTATCACTTTACCACCTTCCAAGTGTTTGCAGTTACTTACTTAATTACTTGCTCCACTATCTTCCCTGGCACAGAATTTAAACTAACTGGTCTGTCGTTTCCTGGGTTGTTTTTATTTCCCTTTTTATAGATGGGCACTATATTTGCCCTTTTCCAGTCTTCTGGAATCTCTCCCATCTCCCATGATTTTCCAAAGATAATAGCTAGAGGCTCAGATACCTCCTCTATTAGCTCCTTGAGTATTCTAGGATGCATTTCATCAGGCCCTGGTGACTTGCAGGCATCTAACTTTTCTAAGTGATTTTTAACTTGTTCTTTTTTTATTTTATCTGCTAAACCTACCCCCTTCCCATTAGCATTCACTATGTTAGGCATTCCTTCAGACTTCTCGGTGAAGACCGAAACAAAGAAGTCATTAAGCATCTCTGCCATTTCCAAGTTTCCTGTTACTGTTTCTCCCTCTTCACTAAGCAGTGGGCCTACCCTGTCTTTGGTCTTCCTCTTGCTTCTAATGTATTGATAAAAAGTCTTCTTGTTTCCCTTTATTCCTGTAGCTAGTTTGAGCTCATTTTGTGCCTTTGCCTTTCTAATCTTGCCCCTGCATTCCTGTGTTGTTTGCCTATATTCATCCTTTGTAATCTGTCCTAGTTTCCATTTTTTATATGACTCCTTTTTATTTTTTAGATCATGCAAGATCTCGTGGTTAAGCCACGGTGGTCTTTTGCCACATTTTCTATCTTTCCTAACCAGCGGAATAGCTTGCTTTTGGGCCCTTAATAGTGTCCCTTTGAAAAACTGCCAACTCTCTTCAGTTGTTTTTCCCCTCAGTCTTGAAAGGGGAATCTTCTTAAAAGATTGAGAAGTCTAATTATGTGATGTATCAGAGTACTGTGCTGAGCATAACAAGAGTAGCTCACTTCTGAGGAGGAAAAGTAAGGACCCCCTGAGGAGACATTCTGAGTTTTCTTGAGGCTGAGCTAAGAGTCGATGCACACCAGAAGGGAGTTTGAAATGGAAAGAAATCCCTTGAAGATTAGAAAATCATTGTTACTGGCTTTCCACCAGGATTGAGAAAAGGCCCATTAAAATCCTGCACCACTTAAGAATATGTTTGAAGTGAAGATTTTGTTGCTGTTTAAGGGCAGCAGGTGTTGGAAAAATCATTTTGCATTTTCAGAAACACTTTATTAGCATATGAAAAGCTTACATTAAAGGGAAGTGTCCAAGGTAAAGGCCTTTCAGCTTCCCTGGTAAGGCAAACACATTAAAGCAGATACCCTGGAGCATCAGACTCCCTCACAAACCCACAGGGTGCATTCTCAGGGATGATTTAAGGTTATTACACTGGATGCAAGATCTGATTGCTCAAACATGGTCAGATGAAATGCTTCATTTCACTATCCTGGGTTTAGCTCTTGAAGGCCAAGCAATCAGAAAATGAGCACCCTTTAGAGCTGACCCCTAAGCTTTCCCAGGAAAAAAGACTCAAACAGCAGCAGGTGGTAGGAGCTGGTAATAACTGAACAGCAGCTCTACAAAGACCCTTCACTGATGCTTCCCAAAAGCAGATTTCAAATGAACCTGTTAGAAAAGCCACTGCTGTGCATGAACACCAGTTTTTCTTCTCCCTGACTGTAATTTCATAAATAATTCTATGACTGGGGGCTTGCTGTGTATAAGTGGCAGCTCATGGAGATGATAGAAGAGTCATTGCCATCTATTCATTATATTATCAGGCAACAAATTTATATAACTTCAAGGTGGCTACTATGTATGTGTGTTTGTGTGTGCGCGTACAGACATGCACACCAAGGAATACTGCACTTTAAAAAAACCCAAAGTATTTAAAAGCACAGAAATTAACAGTGAAGTGTAGCCTGATCTGTCAGGGGATATTTAATTTTATCGGCCATGCAGTGGTCTGAGAGGGTTCTGCCTCTGAATCAGCTACAGTGGTGACATTGTCATTAGAATGAGGCCCTTGAGGAGCACACAAGACACAATCCACTACATGTTCTCTGACTAGTTACTTTATAAAGTTTGTTTTGCTAATAAACAAAATAACAAAATGTAATATAGTAAAGGTGATAGAGCCAATACAGAATGTCCAATACTTGCATTACTCACATCATCCCTTGCAGAGAACCGTGAAGTAGGTGAGGCAATTAGTAGGTGATCATCAGGTCAACAGGTCCCAACATATCCCACTGCCTACAGCAGTGGTCCCCAAACTGTTGAGAATGCCCCCCTAGGGAGGCATGGAGGAACATTCTAGGGGGCATGATGGAGCTTGGACCAGCCCCCACAAGGGGTGAGAAGGGAGCGCCACCCAGCCCCACTCCATCCCCAGCCCTGGCTCAACTCCTGGCCTCGCTTGAGGCTCTACTCCTGGCTTGGTCCCGGCTCTGCTCCCAGCCCCCAGCTCTACTCCCAGCCTCGCTCCCGGCCTCCAGCCCAACTCCAGCCACAGCTCCACTCCGGCCCCTGCTATGACCCCAGGCCAACTCTGCCCTCATACCCTCTCCGACCCCATCCGCAGTTCTACCCCCAGCTCCACCTTCAGCCCAAGCTCCTCTGCTGAGCCAACTGTGCAGTGATGGAGGAGGGGTGTGGACAGATTCCATTATGGGGGAGGGGTGCTAACGGAAAAATTTGGGCACCACTGGCCTCCAGGCTGGGTAATTCCTTTTATAAATGGGTTACATTAATGCCCTCCATATCTTGTGATGGTTTTCGCCTCCTTTCATTATATGTACTTCCATACCTCGTTAATATCAGGGTCCCTAACTTCAACAGATCACTTAGGCATTTAAGTTACACTCATTAGCAATTATGTCAATTAGTTGCCATGGCACGTCTGTGGTTAGCACGTGTAAGTTTTGGTTAAGCTCAATGTTTTTTAAGCTTTCCCTGAAATTCCAAAAGTATATTCTTCAGGTTCCATACTTCACCTTTTCCCAGCACATAAAACTATTGTTTACTATGGGTATGTCTACACTACGGGATTACTCCGATTTTACAGAATTCAATTTTTGGCAACAGATTGTATAAAGTCGAATGCATGCGGCCACACTAAGCACATTAATTCGGCGGTGTGTGTCCATAGTACCGAGGCTAGTGTCGACTTCCGGAGTGTTGTACTGTGGGTAGCTATCCCATAGTTCCCGCAGTCTCCCCCACCCATTGGAATTCTGGGTTGAGATCCCAATGCCTGATGGGGCAAAAAACATTGTCGCAGGTGGTTCTGGGTATATGTCATCAAGCCCCTCCCTCCCTCCACGAAAGCAATGGCAGACAACTGTTTCGTGCCTTTTTTCCTGGGTTACCTGTGCAGACGCCATACCACGGCAAGCATGGACCCCGCTCAGCTCAATGCAGCAGTCATGAACATTGTAAACACCTCGCGCATTATCGTGCAGTTTATGCTGAACCAGAACCTGCAAAACCAGGCGAGGAGGAGGCAGCGATGGCAGCGCAGCGACGAGAGTGATGAGGACATGGACACAGAATTCTCTCAAAGCGCAGGCCTCGGCGCTTTGGAGATCATGGTGTTAATGGGGCAGGTTCATGCCATGGAATGCCGATTCTGGGCCCGGGAAACAAGCACAGACTGATGGGACAGCATAGTGTTGCAGGTCTGGGACGATTCCCAGTGGCTGCGAAACTTTCGCATGCATAAGGGTTCTTTCATGGAACTTTGAGACTTGCTTTCCCCTGCCCTGAAGCGCCAGAATACCAAGATGAGAGCAGCACTCACAGTTGAGAAACAAGTGGCGATAGCCCTGTAGAAGCTTGCAACGCCAGACAGCTACCGGTCAGTCGGGAATCAATTTGGAGTGGGCAAATCTACTGTGGGGGCTGCTGTGATGCAAGTAGCCAGAGCAATCACTGAGCTGCTGCTACCAAATGTAGTGATTCTGGGAAATGTGCAGGTCATAGTAGATGGCTTTGCTGCAATGGGATTCCCTAACTGTGGTGGGGCGACAGATAGAACCCATATCCCTATCTTGGCACCGGACCACCAGAGCAGCCAGTACATAAACCGCAACGGGTACTTTTCAATGGTGCTGCAAGCACTGGTGGATCACAAGGGACGTTTCTCGCGTTTTCAGGAACACTAGTCTGTTTAAATGTCTGCAGCAAAGGATTTACTTCCCAGACCAGAAAATAATTGTTGGGGACGTTGACATGCCTATAGTTAGCCTTGGGGACCCAGCCTACCCCTTAATGCCATGGCTCATGAAGCCATACCCAGGCAGCCTGGACAGTAGTCAGGAGCTGTTCAACTTCATTCCTTGGTAGTCCATCGAATCCGATGATGACAAATCTGTGCAGATCATCAGTTGTTGGTCTTATGGTGTGCCCTCTGGTGACTGTACAAGCCAATTCTAGAGGTGCACATTTTGCTGCAGATGGTGCATGGGAAGTTTGCGGTCAGTGGATTGTGCGCTGCTGATGCTCTGTGACTTCGTTCGCGTGCCTCTTGTAGATGCCAGCAGCGGTCTTCCTCAAAGGTGATACAGGTATTTCTGACTGTTGCACGCCACTGTGTTCTGTTGCTGGCGGCACCCTCAAGGTCCCTAGGTTTGATACTGCTGTACTGCAGATTGGCTTTGATGGTGTCCTTGTAATATTTCTGTGGACGACCTATATGCCGGATGCCCTGGGAGAGCTCACCATACAGAAGCTGGCAGGGAATTCTGTTGGCATCCATGCAGCTGACATGACCGGTCCAACATAGCTGTGACTTCATGATCATCATTTCGATGCTTGTTATCTGGGCCCTCTCGAGGACCTCGAGATTGGGCACTTTGTCTTGCCAGCGGATCTTCATGATGTTGCGGAAGCAGCGCATGTGAAATGCTTCGAGCTGCTTGATGTGACGCCTATATAGTGTCCATGTTTCGCACCCATACAAAAGAGATGAAAGAACAACTCCTCTGTACACAAGCAGTTTTGTTGACATCCAGATGTTGTGGTGATTTAAAACTTTGATACGCAGACAGCCAAGTGCCTGGCTTGCTTTGGATATTCGTGCATTGATCTCATTATCCAGTGATCCATCACTGGATATGACACTACCCAGATATTTAAAGTTCTCCACTACTTTCAGCTGAGTGCCGTCGATGGAGATACTCGGGACAGAAGCATTTGATCCAGGTGCAGGTTGATGGAGAACTTCTGTCTTTCCGAGGCTGATAGTCCAAAAAGTTGCGAGGCCTCAGCAAACTTGTTGATAATGTGCTGAAGATCATTTTCAGTGTGAGCCATGAGGGCACAGTCGTCAGCAAAGAGTGCCTCAAGAAAGAGTTTCTGCACTGTCTTAGTCTTTGCATTCAGGCAACGGAGGTCAAAAAGTGAACCATCGTGCCGGTATTTCAAATATATACCTCGGTCCAGATCTTTCATTGCATGGTTAAGGACACATGCAAAGAACAGGTTAAATAGGACAGGAGCGAGAACACATCCTTGTTTCACGCCGTTGGTGATGTTAAAGGGGGCTGATGTGGCTCCATCAGACAATACTTCGCCTGTCATGAAAAAGGCGTATAATCTGGACAAATTTTCTTGGATAGCCAAGTCGTGTTAGAATGGTCCAAAGGGCTTCCCTGTTCATGGTATCAAACGCCTTTGTCAGATCTATGAAGACAGCATACAGGTGCATGTTCTGTTCAATGCACTTCTCTTGTATTTGTCTGACAGCAAACACCATGTTGACTGTGCTCCGGCCAGGTCGAAAACCACATTGATTTTCAGGTAGATTTGCCTCGGAAATACTGGCTATTAGGCGGTTCAAGATGATGTGGGCGATGATCTTCCCTCCAACAGAGAGGAGGGATATGCCTCTATAGTTTCCACATTCTGCTTTGCTGCCTTTGTTCTTGAAAAGAGAGTCAATAGTAGCATCACAAAGGTCCTGTGGTATGTTTTCATCCTCCCAGATGTTGATGATCACGCTGTGGAATGCTGCTAGTGCTACTGGACCTGCTGCTTTATATATCTCTGCTGGTATCCCATCTTTTCCAGGAGCTTTCCCTGAACTCATCTGGCTAACAGCTTTCCTAATCTCATCTATAGCGGGCAGAAAGTCAAGATCTGTCAGAGCAGGTTGTTGTGGAATTTCATTAAGGACATTATTATTCACGGTTGATGGTCTATTGAGAAGGTTGCTAAAGCGTTCTCGCCATCTTTCGTTGATGCCTTCTTTATTTTTAATCAGCACTGTGTTGTCTAATGAGAGCAATGGTTTAATGGTCCTTGGTTTAAAGGGTCCATAGACAGTCTTAATAGCACTAAAGAACATCTTTAAGTTGTGGGTCTCAGCACAGTGCTCAATTTCTTTGGCTTTGCTCTCCCACCAGTTGTCTTGTATCTGACGGAGGTCTTTCTGTGTTTTGCTCTGAAGGTACTTGAAATGGTCCTGTTTAGAGACTGAGGAGGGGTCATTCTGCCATTCGATAAAGGCTTTTCTCTTCACTTCCAATGCTGAGCATATTCCCTCTTGGTTCTCATCAAACCAATCCTGATGTATTCTTTTCTTTGGTCCAAGAGATGTTATTGCTGTGTCAGTCACTATCTGCTTGAACTGGTCCCACTTTTCGGTTACAGTACCCATCAGTTGTCCATGGGATGTCAGTTTGTCATCAAGACTCTTCTGGAATTTGTTGAAACATTGAGCATCCTTCAGTTTGGCTATATTGAAAGCAGGTCGCACATGCTTAGGGTGTTTGTGCCAAGAAGGAACGATGTAGAGTTGAAGAGACGTCCTGACTAATCTGTGATCTGTCCAGCACTCTGCGCCTCGCATTACTCTGGTAATCAGTACGTCTCGGATGTCTCGCCTTCTAATAATCTATCAGATGCCACTGTTTGGACCTAGGGTGCATCCACGTCGTTTTGTATTTGTCCGCTTGTCGGAACAGAGTGTTGGTAATGGTCAGGTCATTTTCAGAACAAAGACTCAAAAGAAGTAGTCCATTACTGTTCATTTTGCCTACAACATGTGGCCTGATTACTCCTTTCTAGTTCTTGCTGTCAGCCCCGACTTGGGCATTGAAATCTCCAAGTAGGAGTAGTTTATCTGTTACAGGTGTGACCTTGATCAGTCTGTCGAGATCTTCCTAGAATTGTTCCTTTGAGTTGTCAGAGCATGTTAAAGTGGGTGCATATGCACTGATGATGGTGACATGACGTTTGGCATTTAGTGGGAAGTGTAGCTTCAGCAATCTTTCATTGATACCCACTGGAAGGTCTGGGAGTTGATGCATCAATAAGGTTTTTATTGCCAGACCAACTCTGTGTATTCTGTCCTCTGTCTCAGTCTTACCCTTCCAGAAGAAGGTGTAACCACCAGGAGCGGCTCTAGGCACCAGCAAAGCAAGCACATGCTTGGGGCAGCCCATTTGCAGGGGAGGCAGGGATCCAGCATGGGAGCTGAGAACCAACTGGGGGCCCTGGGAGCTGTAGTTCCTTTGTTAGCTCCCTGCCTATAGAGCCAGCCCTGGAGCAGGGAAAGAACTAGATTTCCCAGCATTCCCTTGGCCACTACCAACAGGAAAGAGGGGGAGGGAGTGAGGGAGGAAGCTGAGACCTCATGCTGCAGCCTGCTTTGAATGGGGAACTACACTGTGAGTAGGGATTCTATGTTTTAACATTCAAAAAATAGAACACTCCACGGGGAGGGAGGGTAGCCCCACCCTGCCCCCATCCACTCCCTCTGACTGCCCCCCACAGAAATGCCAACCCCCCTGCTATCTGTCCCCTGATCACCCCCTCCCAGGACCCCTGCCCCAACTGCCCCCCAGGACTCCACCCCCTATCTAAGCCCCACTGATCCTTGTCCCCTGATTGCCCCCTCCCAGGACCCCACCCCCTATCTAAGCCTCCCTTCTCCTTGTCCCCGCCTGCCCCGTCCTGCGGCCCCCCCCCAACTTCCCCCCCAGGACCCCTACCTGTCCCCTGACAAAAAAAAAAAAAAACCATGCCTTTCCAACTGCTGCCTGTCCCCTGACTGCCCCCCCGAACCTCTGACCCATCTAACCCCCCCTTCTCCCTGTCCCTTGACTGCCCCCCTGGAACCTCCTTCCCCATCTCCAACACCCCAGCCCCCTTACCGTGCCACTCAGACCAGCGTGTCTGGCTTCGCGCAGAGCCAGACACACCGCTGCATACGTGCTGCCGTGCTCCCCTGCGGAGCCACAGCCCCACCCCACCCCCCAGCAACTGCCTTCCAGATTTGAACACCTCAAAATTCAGGAGTGCTCAAGCTCAGTTTGGGTGGCTGTTACTTCATTTCTCCCAAATCAAATATACTGATCCACTGTAACTTGCTGTAGAAAAAGTAGGATAAAATTGAGCAAGAAATGCTTCCCAGTGGTTATTAGGACTGGAATTGCTATTTTCAACAGCCATTGCCTTTTGTTTGTTTGTTTGTTTAAAAGGAAGACAGTGATATTGCATTGGCAAATTCCCCATAGAAAGAAGAGTGGAACAAAAGAATAATAAAGGCACCTCAACTTTTCCTCATTTATGTAGGACAGTCTTATAATATGCATCAAGATATCCTCCAGTCACACAAGCTGAAAATTGTTTCACTTTACTGCAGTTCTGTAACCATATGGGAACCAATTCTGTCTGTGTTCTGTGCACACCCAAAATTCCTGCTGAATGACCTGCCCTGGAAGTGAGTTACCAGTGACCCAGGGCTGCGGCGGAAGGAGGGTGCAGGGCGGGGGGGGAGAGCCCAGGGCTGGGGTGGCAGGAGGTGTGTGTGGAGGCAATGGTGGGGGGGTAGGGGGAGCCCAGGACTGGGGCAGCAGGAGGGTGCGGGTCAGGGGGGGAGAGCCCAGGGGAGGGGGTGCGGGTGGTGGGGGAGAGCCCAGGGTTGGGGCGGCAGGGGGG
>NC_048300.1:49745255-49801468 GCF_013100865.1 Trachemys scripta elegans | reverse complement strand
CCTGCCGCCCCAGCGGCAGGGGGGGTGCGGTCGGGGGGGAGAGCCCAGGGCAGGGGGTGCGGGTGGTGGGGGAAAGCCCAGGGTTGGGGTGGCAGGGGGGGTGCGGCAAGGAGCCCAGGGCTGAGACGGGGGGCAGCCAACATTTTTTTTGCTTGGGGCAGCAAAAAACCTAGAGCCGGCCCTGGTAACCACCTCCTGGTTCACTCAAGAAACCTTTCCCAGGCAATCTTGTTTCACTTAATGCCACTATATCGATGTTATAACGGACTAGTTCTCGAGCAATGAGGGCTGTCCTTCTCTCAGGTCTTGCAACAGCTTCTCAATCCATGAGGGTACGAACATTCCATACACCAATGGTAAGTTTTCTCAAATTTTTCTTTTGGTTTTGGCTGCAAATTGGGTTGAACTGCCAGCCGTGGCTTGCTGGCCAGTTGTTGTAGGGCAGGCAATTTTTAGGCCACCTTTTCTAGGCCCCTCCCTTACTAGGTGAGCAGTGCTGTCCTGAAGAGAGCTGCTCAGACGCCTGGGATGCTGCCGGGCAACTCTGCTGCCCCAAGTAGAGAGCTGGACGACCACCTATCCACAGGCCGCCTGCGTGCAGAATTGGGACTACGACTCCCAGTGGTAACCTCCATCTGTCGCTTTGCCCCTCCACCATCGCCACAGGCTTTGGGTACTATGATGATGATGATGTTTGATGATTTGCACAGGACCTGTGCATGAAAGCTTTTGAGTGGTAGAGCCATTGCAGAGCAATCCCACTCTCTCGACCTTAGAAATCAGACACCAATGGTACGAAAAATCGTCATGACTGGTAACTTCTTTGGTTGCAGTAGATGGCCTTGATGTCTTTCGTGCCTCGTCAAGTGCTTCATTTTCCACAAAGCATTGCAGAACCGCCTTCTTGGCCGTTGGATCTTAGTGATCTCTTTCGCCCAATCCGCTGGAGCTGACATCACATGCAGGGTAGGCATATCCCAAATTCACTGAGGGTTTGAGTCCCATCAGTTACACTCACCTGGTTTGGCCGGCCTGTTGAAGCCGTTGCCTGGGGTGTGGCCGCTGCGCATGCTGCAGCTACTTGGAGCCACAGGTGAGAGCTGAGTGACAGGTGGGGACCAAAGTGGACGGACTATTTCCAAAGGGTACGACAAGTCCCCCCATCAGAGGTACTACCCCTCCCTGGCCACCCCATACACCCCAGAGCTGTTCAACTATAGGCTCAGCAAGTGCAGAATGGTGGTAGAATGTGCATTTGGATGTTTAAAGGGTCGCTGGTGCACTTTACTGACTCGCTCAGACCTCAGCCAAACCAATATTCCCATTGTTATTGCTGCTTGCTGTGTGCTACACAATCTCTGTCAAAGTAAGGGGGAGACATTTATGGCGGGGTGTGAGGTTGAGGCAAATCACCTGGCCACTGATTACGCACAGCCAGACACCAGGGCGATTAGAAGAGCACACCAGAAAGTGCTGCACATCAGAGAATCTTTGAAAACCAGTGTCATGACTGGCCAGGCTGTGGTGTGACAGTTCTGTTTGTTTCTCCTTGATGAAAACCCGCCCCCTTGATTGACTCATTCCCTGTAAGCCACCCACCCTCCCCACTTTGATCACAGCTTGCTTGCAAAGGAAATAAAGTCACTATCATTTAAAAACCATGTATTCTTTATTAATTGATTATAAAAACAGGGAGAGAACTGACAAGGTAGCCCGGGTGGGGTGTGGGAGGAGGGGAGGAAAAGGCCACTTCAAAACTTGTTGAATGACAGCCTTCTGTTGCTTGGGCTGTCCACTGGGGTGAAGTGGCAGGGTGCACAGAGCCTCCCCCACCGCGCATTCTTGGGCATCTGGGGGAGGAGGCTATGGAAGTTGGGGAGGGGGGAGGGCGGTTAAACAGGGGCTGCAGTGGAACTCTGTGATCCTGCTGCCGTTCCTGAAGCTCCACCAGACGCCGGAGCATGTCCGTTTGATCCCGCAGTAGCCCCAGCATTGCATCCTGCCTCCTCTGATCTTCCTGCTGCCACCTCTCACCTCGAGAGTCTCTCCTGTCCTCACGTTTGTCCCTCCTGTCCTCACGTTCATCCCTCCTGTCCTCACGTTCATTGGCCGCTTTCCTGTACTGTAATACTGTGTCCTTCCACTCATTCAGATGAGCTCTTTCATTGAGGGTCGACTGCATGATCTCAGAGAACATTTCATCTCGCGTGCGTTTTTTTCGCCGCCTTATCTGAGATAGCCTTCGGGATGGAGGAGGGAGGCTTGAAAAATTTGCAGCTGCGGGAGGGAAAAGAGGGAGAGAAGTTTTTAAAAAGATACATGTTACAGAACAATGGGTATACTCTTTCATGGTGAACAACACTATTCACATTACATAGCACATGTGATTTCAGTCCAAGGTCGCATTTTGCATCTTAATATTGAGTGTCTGCGGCTTGGTGTTAGAGATCACAGACGCAGGGCCGGGCAACAGAATTCGACTTGCATGCAGCCATGGTAAACCATTGTCTTTCGGCTTCTGCAACCTTCATAAAAGCAGCGCCTCTTTTCCCATACCAAGCAAAGATTGAGTGCTGCGGTTTTCGTGTTAATGTGCAGCAGCAGAAACCAAACTAACCCCCCCCCATCCAATTCTCTGGGATGATCGTTTTACCCCTCCCCCCACCCCATGGCTGGTATCAGGGAAAATCCCTGCTAGCCAAATGTGAGCAGCTCAGCACCAATGTTCCCCCCACCCTCACCCCCACTTGGCTAACTGTGGGGAGGATTTCTTTTCAGCCACAGGCAAACAGTCCAGTAGGAACCGCCACCTCTGTCCCCTTAATTAAATTCCCGTATTTCAACCAGATTACCATGAACGATATCACTCTCCTGAGGATAACACAGCGAGATAAAGAATGGATGTTGCTTGAATGCCAGCAAACACCGAGACCATACGCTGCCAGGCTTTGTCATGCAATGGTACCAGATTACTTGCTACTAGCATGGCGTGGTCAAGTGTCCTACCATGGAGGACGGAATAAGGCTGCACTGCCCAGAAACCTTCTGCAAAGGCTTTTGGAGTACCTCCAGGAGAGCTTCATGGAGATTTCCACTCCATCCCCAGACACGTTAACAGAGTTTTCCAGTAGCTGTACTGGCCCCGAATGCATCCCAAGTCCTTAGGGCAAATTAATCATTAAAAAACGCTTGTTTTTAAACCTATTTACAAAGGTACGCTCACCAGAGGTCCCTTCTACGGCTTCATGATCCGGGATACTGCCTTGGGAGGGTTGGGAGGCTATTTCAGTCAGGCTGAGAAAAAGATCCTGGCTGTTGGGGAGAACGGTGTGCTGTGTGCTCTCCGCAAGCTCGTCCTCCTCCTCATCATCATCTTCCCTGTCCACAAAATCCTCAGGCATGGCTGAGAGTAACCCCTCATCGGAATCCACGGTCGGGGTGGGGTAGTGGTGGTGGCCCCCCTTAGAATTGCATGCAGCTCAGTGTAGAAGCGGCATGTCTGCAGCTCTGCCTCGGAGCATCCGTTTGCTTCTTTGGTTTTTTAGTACACTTGTCTGAGCTCCTTAACTTTCATGCGGCACTGTAGTGAGTCCCTATTGTGGCCTCTCTCCATCATGCCCTTGGAGATTTTTTCAAATGTTTTGGCATTTCGTCTTTTGGAACGTAGTTCTGCTAGCATGAAATCGTCTCCCCATACAGCAATCAGATCCAGTACCTCCCGTACGGTCCGTGCTGTAGCTCTTTCCCAGTTCTTGGACTGCATGGTTACCTATGCTGATGAGCTCTGCATGGTCACCTGTGCTGATCAGCTCTCCATGCTGGGCAAACAGGAAATGAAATTCAAAAGTTTGCGGGGCTTTTCCTGTCTACCTGGCCAATGCATCCGAGTTCAGATTGCTGTCCAGAGCAGTCACAATGGTGCACTGTGGGATAGCTCCCGGAGGCCAATACCGTCGAATTGCGTCCACACTAACCCTAATTCGAACCGGCAATGTCGATTTCAGCGCTACTCCCCTTGTCGGTGAGGAGTAAGAAATCAATTTTAAGAGCCCTTTATGTCAAAGTAAATGGCTTCGTTGTGTGGACAGGTGCAGGGTTAATTCGATTTAACGCTGATAAATTCGACCTAAACTCGTAGTGTAGACCAGGCCTGAGATACTTATTTTATGACTTAGGGTTTTTTTAATAGTTAGTTCCTTATTCCGAAGCTGCTCATGTCGCTAGCCCTTGATTATGCTAATTGTTATACAGTCCTTGCATTACAGCCTTATAATACCTATGTCTTACCTATACATAGCTTTTATACATAAGGTTGGCTACAGAAGGTAGAGATATATTCAAATCCGTTCACAGTTCATATCATACAATCTCTTAAGGAAAAGGAAAATATGCATATTTCAAAAAGAAAAAAACCACCACCACCACCACCAGAAACAACCTATGTGGAACTTGAACCTTGAGATAATAGAAGAGAATGTCCAGGACCCAATCTCAGGGCTGATGTAAATGGTAGCATAAGGCCAAGTCTACACACAGGAATTCTACCTGCTTTAACTGAAATTGATTTTTAAATTAATTACTTAAACTGGTGCAAATTCCTGTGAGGACACACTTCTGTTGCTTAACCACTGGCTTATATCTGCTTTTATTTCAATTTTAGTTAAACTGGTGCAACTTCTATACATAGACAAGGCCTCAGAGCTGGGCTATATGCAGACTTGCCCTAAAATAACTAAACAGATTTTAATTCACAGCTTTTGGTATATCAGGGCAAGTCTGTTTGGACACACTTATTTCAGAATAAAAGTGACTTATTTTGTTTTAGCTTATGTCACTTTTACCAATTTAAACAAAATCAGAATAGAACACTTTTACTCCAAAATAAGAATGTCTACACACAGACTTGCACTGAAATAACAAAAGGTGTGAATTAAAATTGATGCAGGTGTAATGATCTTGGGGCTCATTAAATAACAAACCAGTGAATGAGAAAAGAATAAAACTTTAATAAAACAAACTGGAGAGCTTCTGTAGCAAGCTGCTGCACACAGCCATGCGGTGTACCCAACCCCTGCCTCCAGTGCACATCTCCAAATTGCCACACTCACAATACTGTCCCTTATAAGGGAGCATCTCAAATCCCAATCTTTCATAAACATATCTCTACATCTTCCCTCTTAAGGAAAAACTAATTAACTCTTATATGCATATATATCAACAGTTAACAACTATCTAATAACACATACATTAAATTCTCAACCCATGTAGTACATTTCCATAAACTCAATGTGTCAAGTACCTAGAGAGGAGAGGTTACCATCACATCACTCTTGAGTGAGTCTTTACCACTCACTTTCCCCAAATACCCCTTGTCCAGGCAGGTTAGCAAATCTCCATCAGTCTTTAAGGCTGTTTAATCTCCAGCTCTGTGTGACGTTGCACTCTATATGATTTTATGAAAAGATGCTAATGTAACTGGAATATGCTTCATGCAAAAGGTCTCTTGTAAGGTATCTATAATCTACTGAGTGTGATCATCCTATTTGTATAAATGTACCACTCTTGTATCTGAACCTAGAAATATGAAATATAACTCTGAGGGCCTATTGTAATTATGCAAAGTAATTATGCATTAATGGTGGTTTGGAATCTTGATAACTCCCATTAACCAGGACAATTGACTGGAGATGGCTCTGTTTTACCTGTAAGTCTTCCTTTATATGTGTGTGCTGGCAAGTGGGTAATGAAGTCTTACAGTGACATGTGATCATGTCACCTGAACTGAAATCCATCTTTAACCTGGTGCTTTTCTATTGACAAGGGGTGGGGGGAACCCAGAGGGACAAAGGATTCCCGTCTTGTGCAAAAATATATATAAAGGGGTGGAACAGAACAAAGCGGAGCAGCCATCATGAGGAATCCCCTAGCTACCACCTGAGCTGGAACAAGGGCTGTACCAGGGGAAAGGCTTGTGCCCACAGACTAGGAAGGCATCCAGTCTGTGAAAGAAATGTATTAAAACATCTCTGTGGGTGAGATCTTATCTGTATTCAGTTTCTTACTGTATTAGACATAGACTTGCGTGTTTTATTTTATTTTGTTTGGTAATTCACATTGTTCTGTCTGTTACTACTTGGAACCACCTAAATCCTACTTTCTGTATTTAATAAAATCACTGTTTACTTATTAATTAACCCAGAATATGTATTAATACCAGGGGGTAATAAACGGCTGTGCATACCTCTCTATCAGTGTTATAGAGGGCGAACAATTCATGAGTTTACCCTGTATAAGCTTTTACAGGGTAAAATGGATTTATTGGGTTTAGACCCCATTGGGAGTTGGACATCTGAGTGTTAAAGACAAGAACACTTCTGTTAGCTGCTTTCAGTTAAGTCTCCAGCTTTGGGGTGAGTAAGTCAGACCCTGGATCTGTGTTGAAGCAGACGGGTGTGACTGGCTCAGCAAGACAGGGTGCTGGGGTCCCGAGCTGGCAGGGAAAGCAAGGGTGGAAGTAGTCTTGGCACATCAGGTGGCAGCTCCCAAGGCGGTTTCTGTGATCTAACCTGTCACACTCTGATCTTCTCAGTATCAGCCATTCATTGGAGTCTGAGTTGTTCTCTTGTTCCTTGACAGTTTGTCCTTTGTGCGTTGATGATAAAGGATCAGTCAGATGGGAAATGCCAGAGTCCACCTCAGCTGTCAATGTGTTGGAAATTTCTGGGATTACTTGTAGATCCCTTAGACTATGTCAAAATGTGTCCCCCGGTATGTCAGGACTACATAAGATCTTGGATGGAGCTGTTCTTTAATGGTACCTCTTTGACTCCAAGTATTGGAGGTGTGATTCCTCAGGCACACTCTATCACCGGGGTGAAGAGATGGGAGATCACAGGCCCTTTTTTCAAAATAATATTTCTGCTTCCATTTCTGATTTTCTTTCATCTTCTGTACGGTTGCATTGTTATGAGATTTCAGCAAGTTACCAGTAATTGGTAAATTAGATCTGATCCTTCTTCCCATTAACAGCTGAGCTGGAGAAAAGCCATACTCCAGAGGTGCACTTCGGTAAACCAGTAACGCTTCGTACAAATCACTCCCACTGTCAAAAGTCTTTTTCACAGGGTTCTTTAACATCTGTATCGACCTTTCTGCAAGTCCATTTGACTGGGGGTAATTTGGACTTAATGTTTTGTGGTGAAAATCCCAATCTAGGGCAAATCGCCTAAAATCCTCACTGGAAAATTGCGCCCATTATCACTAAAGACTTCATGTGGAATTCCATGTCTGGAGAAGATTCTCTTCATGCTGGCTGTCACCGACTTACTATTAGTACTGCGAAGTGTGAAAATTGCTGGATGCAGAGAATAATAATCTGTGACTATTAAATAATCCTTTGATTGCCAGGTAAATAAGTCAATGCTAACCTTCTCATAAGCCTTTGTGGAACTGGATGAGGTCTCAGTGGCTCTGCCTGTTGGTGTGGTTTGTATTTCAAGCAGGAAAAGCAGTTTCCTACCATATTAGTAATGTTGTGCTTAATCTGCTGACAATACAGCACCTCTCGTGCTCGTTGTTTGCCCTTCTCAATTTCTAAATGACCCTCCTAAATCTTCTGTAGCATTTCCTTTCAGAGGCTCATTGGAATTACAACCATGGGTGGCAGGTATCATAGGTTGGGGAGGCTGTGCCTCCCCAAACAGCCAGGTGTAGCCCTGCCCATGCTCAGCCCCCAGACTCCCCCCCCCCCCCGCTTCCCGCTTGGCATGGCTGCAATCTCCCTGTGGGGTGGCCCAGGCTTGGCCTGTGCCACCTGCCCTCCCATTGCTCTGAGGCTGGGGGGAGGAGGGGAGCTGCAGCCATGCCGCCTGCCCTCCTTTCGCTCCGGGGCTGGGGGGCGGGGAGGGTTGGGGGCACTAGCCTGGGGTGGGGTTGGTGGCTGCAGGGAGGGAGGGCGCAGAAGGGGGTTTTGGGTGGAAGGGGCGGGGCTGGTGGCTAGCCTCCCCCAGCCGGCAGTTCACACACTGCTCATAATTACAATCTTACTGCCCTTGAAAATCACCCCGTCTATCACAGTAAGTTCATGTCTGCAGTTCCAATAGTCTCTTATATTTGAACAGCAATTGCTTATTTCTTCAGGCCACCCTTTAATTATCACTTCTTTAAAGATTCCCAGTGATTCTTCTTTCTCCGTTTCCTCTCTTATTTGTTGCAGTTTCCTGTTAGCCATGGGAATTGACTTTACAATCAGATCTATAGGCTTGCATCTCTGTCTCTAAAGTCTTCTCTGATTTCAAAGGAGCCACTTCTCTGGAAAGTGCATCTGCAGTGAACATGTAGGTCACAACCAAACCATAGTTTTGCATATTTATCATCATTCTTTGAATCCTTAAGGTATAGTAATTTAGTAGTTTGCTAAATAACGCTATCAGGGGCTTGTGGTCCGTTTCAACTTCTGCTGGCCATAAATATACTCATTGACTCTCTCATAGGCAAACAATATTCCTAAAAGCTCCTTCTTGATCTGTGTGTATCTGGTTTCTGCCTCGGTCGATGATTTGGATGCATATGGCACTGGTTGCCGACAATCCTCATGCTTCTGTAAAATCACTGCACCTAACCCAGACTGTGAAGCATCTACTGAAATTTGAATAGGCCTTCCTGGTGCACAGAACTTGAACACCGGCTCTTGTATCAGTTATTGTTTTAAACCTTCCCATGATTCCTCCTGTTCTGCACCCCAAAATCATTCATTTTTATTCTCGAGGAGTTTTCTCAAAGCCGCTGATTTGGTAGATAGATTAGATATGAATTTTCCAAGATAATTAACCAGTCCCAGGAACCATTGGACATCTTTCTTTGACTGGAGATGTGGCATTTCAATGGCTGAAATCTTCCTCTTATCAGGTTTTACACCTTCACTGGAAATAATGTCCCCAACAAAAGTCAGTTCTGTAACCCCTAAAACACATTTCTCCCTATTTAGTTTGAGGTATGTAGCTCTAGTTGCATTCAGGACTTCCTGAAATCTATGATTATGCTCCTCTTTTGTTGAGCCCCAGATGATGATATCATCCATTGAGGTGTCAACACCATTAATATGTTTATAGATCACATGTATGGTTTTGTGGTACACTCCTGGTGCTGAAGGTATGCCAAAGGCTAAGCGTAAAAAACTATCTTCCAAATGGGGTATTAAATATGCATAGCTTCGAGCTTTCTTCGGTTAATTTTAGCTGCCAAAACCCCGAGGATGCATCCAATTTACTAAAATATTGAGCATTTGCAAATTGAGCCATAATCTCTTCTCCGGTTGGTAGTTTGAAATGTTCTCTTTTTACAGCCTTGATGAGGACTCTGGAATCTAAGCATATGCAAAGCTGACCTTTACTTTTCTCCATGATGACTAAGGAGCTCACCTCAATGTTTTGTATTACTTGCATTGCTTCCATCCTTGCAAGCTCAGCCTTGAGTTTATCACGAAGTACAAATAATACTTTTCTACATGGATGCATAACTGGAGAGACCTGCTTGTTTATTCAGATTGTATGTTCACCTTGCAAACAACCCAACCCTTGAAACAAGTCTTTATATTCCCCAAAGAGTGCCTCATAGCCAGGTTTAGTATGACCTTGTAGTGAGAGTACCTGTTTTACCAGTTTGAGTTTCTCACATGCAGCAAAGCCTAAAATTGGTGTTATTTCCTTTGGCACTACAATGAATGTGAGCCTGTATATGGTGTTTTTATGGTTGATGCTAACAATGCACCTCCCGCTCACTGGTATATTTGTTCCAGAATAATCAGTTACTTTTATTTTTGTCTTTTATGTTTGTATTTATATTTTAGTCTTTTATATTTGGTCTTATTTTCAGTCTCTTATAATCTCTTTCAGACAGAATATTAACCTGAGCTCCTGTGTCCAGTTTCAGTGGAATAATTGTTCCATTCACTGTCCTAGGCAATCCCTCTCCTCAGACTTGGTAGATCCCAGTACATCTATGAAAAGTGCCTCAACCAGATTGTCTCTAACTAAATGTATTTGACTTTTCTGCACTTGGGATTATTTTTTCCACATTTATGACAGAGTTTCCCAAAGGCAGCACATTGTTTGGGGCCATGCTGTGATCCACACCTTCAGCATAAACGTCTGTACCCAGTCTTCTCCCTAGCAGTGGTTTTCATAGTGAGTGGTTCTACTTTCTGATTTGATCTATTCTGGCTATATTCTTTACTACTTAGTACACGGATGACCCCTTCTGGTGAATTCAGCTCTTTGGCTTGTGCTTTCACAGTTTCCGCTGCCCTGCATATTTGGAGAGATGTTTTTAAAGTTAAATCTCCTTCACAGAGCAGTCGCTTTCTTCCCAAATTGTCTTTAATGCCACAAATGATTCTGTCTCTGACCACAAACCAGGGACGCTAGAACAAGCAGGGGTCTGGAGACAATGGCCCCATCACTTTTTTACTGGCTGTAAGGGCAAGCAGGGGAAGGAGGCACGGAGGAGCAAGTAGCGGAGAGAGGGTTTGGCAGGGAAGAGGCGGCACAGAAGCAGGGCTTTGGGAGAAGAAGCAGTATGGAGGAGGGGCCTCAGGGAGAAGGGGTGGCATGAGGGAGGGGCCTCAGGGAGAAAGAGCAGTGTGGGAAGGCAGGGCCATGGTTCGAGTGTCCATGGTCCCCCCACTTTTAGAGAGCTTCCATCGCTCCTGCCACAGACTTTGTCAACTCATCAAATCACAAGTTTTACTGAGGGTCCTTAATTCTGTGACACACAGCTATATGGTGTCATCAGTCTTTTGCATGCATATAAAAAATGTCTCTCTCTCAAAGGGCTCATTCCTTTTTGGCATGCAATGTTCCTCACATTTAGTCAGTATTTTATTTAAATTCATGCTTCCACCTTCTTCAAACTTAAAAGTTGTTACAAATATCAGCTGCTTCCTCCCCAACAACATGCAAAAAAAAAAAAAAAATAGGATGATGTCACTTTATCATTTTTCTCCTCTGCCCCTATGGCTGCTAAATACAATCAAATCTCTGGCTGAATTTTTTCCAGTTCTCTGCAACATTGCCTGACAATGGCAGACTGATGGAGGTTGCAACACATCCATTTTTGGCACACACACCCCCTTAAGCACGTCAATCTACTATTGTGCTCACCAAATACATGAAAAAGCCTCTGTGCCTGCTGCTCCACCTTGCTTCTGTGGTGCCTCCCTTTGTCTCTGCTTTCAGTTGCAAACATAGGAATTAACTTCAAAATGACTGCAGTTTCCTTCTCATTCAGCACTTCTGACACCATGTAACAATCATGAGGTTCATTAAATAACAAACCAGAGAATGAGAAAGGAATAAAACTTTAATAAAACAAACTGGAGCACTTCTAGAGTGAGCTGCTGCACATAGCCACGCTGTGAGCCCAACCTCCACCTCAAAGGGCACGTCTCCAAATTCCCACACTCACAATGCTGTCCCTTCTGAGGGAGCATCTCCAAATCACAATCTTTCATAAACATATCTCTACAACAGGTATGTCAGTGTGAGTCGGTGTGTAGCCCAGCCTTACATTTAATGTTGGCAGGTCAGTGTAAGTAAGTGTAAATTATATGCTTAGAAGGTGAACAAAGGGTTAAGAAAAAAGGCAACAGAAGGGTGCAAAAGGGTGTAGGATAACATAACCCCTCTCTATTTTAACTTATTCTTTTGTTAATTGCTTTTTCTGCTACAGTAGATCATCACATTCCCTCCACTCACTAGCTAATGTACACCACCATTTCTGTCACCTTTAAATTTGCTGCTAGGGCTCTACTGAGCAGCAACCCAAAAGGTCAAAGCCTGATCTCAGTTACATTGGTCAGAATAAATCCTGACTAACTCCATTGAATTCAGATTGTTTCCTCCTATGGAAAAAATATTATTAATAATTTTTATTATAGTAGCATTCTGCTAACCCAGTCCCAGTCTGGGCCCCATTGTGCTAGGCACTAGTCAAACACGTAGTAAGTGACAATCTCAGACCAGACGACCTTATAATCTGAATTGACAAGGCAAAGAAAGGTGGGAGAAAAGAAGTACTAATGTCTCAATTCACCATGTGTAAAATGGGGTATTAAGTGACTTGACCACAGTCAGACAGGAAGCTTGTGCACAGGCAGGAACTGAACTCAGTCTTTGTGAGGGCTACTTTACTGCCTTAAGCACATGACCATGCTTCTTTGCTTTACAGAAACTTTGCACAGGAAAACAGGATTTTGCCTTATTTTTATTTCATTTCTAAGTAGTTGATTCAAGTACATTTATGGTGTTAAATAAACATGTACACTAATTTCAGGGTAAAATTTCAAAAGTGACTTTCCATGAGACCTAGGCTATTAAACACACAAGTCCCTTGAAATTGGGACTTAGGCTCCTAAGTCCCTTATGTGCTTTTGAAAATTTCACCCTCAGTGTAGAAAATGAAATAATTTAAAAAGCAACTTTGAATTCAGCAGACTTTTTTTGGATTTGCAACCACATGAGAACAGAATCTGAATGTAGGAACTGCCATACTGGATCAGACTGATGGCCCATCTAGTTTAATAGCCTGTCTCTGACTGTGGCTGTTTCTAGAAATCGTAGAAAGGTGTATAAAACTTCATAATGGAATAACCTGTTCGTAGGGTAAATTGTCTGCTAAACTCCATCAGTTAGTAGCTAGCTTATACCGTGCAATGTTTGGGTTTATATCTTGCATTCATTTTTATTCCCTCACATGTAACTAGATGATCTCATTATCTATATAAAGGTATTGGCTTTTGTGAACTCATACTGAACTCTTGGCCTCAACAATTTCTTGTGGCAATGAGCTCCACGGGTTAATTATATGCCTATTTCCTTATCAGTTTCATAGTTGTTGCCTTTCAATTTCATGGAATGGTCCCTTGTTCTTGTATTATGAAAAAGGGTAAGTAAGAGCCCCCAGTTTAACTTCTCTCTTCCATTGGTTATTTTATGTAACTTCATCATTCATTTATACCCCTCTTACTGCCTCCAAAACTGTTCAGGACTGAAATTGCAGGGAAGCTGAAGGTCAGAATTGAGGAGCATTTTCAGAGAAGTGTGTTTAGTGCTATCAATCACTTTAATGTGTACTAAAATTCACTCTGTGAAAGGCAGGGGGAGGGAGACTTCCAAACACAAGGTACTGAGGTTGATGATAAAGTTTAAGAGATAAATCTCCTTTCCAGTTCAAGAAATACAGTAAAGCTGAAACTCAAGAACAAATAGGTCAGTGTAAATTGCCCTTGGCTTAAGGTACGTTTCAGCAGGATGACCAGTGAGTTCTTATAAAGTCAAGATAGTTTAAAATCACTGCTGCATGTGGCTAGTACAAGTTCTGGAATATGAAGTCCTCACCCTCTGAAAGGGCAAGTGATTCAAAGTGACAAAGCGGATGCAATTTGTTCAGGAGTAAATATGGTTACATGACAAGATGTTACTTGGCAGCTAGGAAGGCACAACCACGCTTGTCTTTTCTCATATCGCTGGGGCACTGTTGTTATAGATATGAGGGGCAAGGGCATCACTATGGTGGGCTCGGTCAAGCTGGGAGACCCGGAACAGCAAATGGAAATATCACAATTAGAAAACATCTTCACATAATAATGCTCCATGAAGCTTTGTTAAAGTATCCATTCTTCCATTTGCTGGATTGTATAATTCACAATCAAAGAACCAGTTAAGATTTATGTGAAAATATATCAGGCGTGTGTTTTAAAGTAACTACATGGATTTTAAATACTCATTTCAATAAATGTGAACTTAATTTTTTAAGTGAATATTTACTTTTAACTCCATATTTCCCCCCCACCCAGGGGTGAAAGTAACTTAAAGGACTTACCTGTACGCCGGAGTCCTGAGCAGGGGGCAGGGCCTCAGCCAGAAGGGGTGGGGCCTTTAGAGCTCCGGGACCCCGGGGCTCCATCAGCAATTTAAAGGGCCCAGGGCTCCACTGCAGTAGAGGCGGCTGGGAGCCCCTGGCCCTTTAAATCACCGCCAGAGCCCCCGGCCGCCACTGCTACCCCGGGGCTCCAGCAGCAGGGCTCTGGCAGCGATTTAAAGGGCCCGGGGTTCCAGCCGCTGCTGGGAGCCCCAGGCCCTTTAAATTGCCACCTGAGGAAGCCAGTCTGGTACGGCGCGCACCGGAACGTACCGGCTTACTTTCACCTCTGCCCCAACCCCATCCTCTGCAGAGTTGTCAATAACACTGCAAGAGAAGCAGAAATGATATTGTGCAATAATAAATAACTACAGTCAAAATGCTCCTCTCTTATTTGCACTGCACAGTTTTTAGCCAACACTGGCAGCTTGATTATCCTCTGCCTCTCACTTTGTGTAGATTTTTTACATCTGTGAAAAGTGGTGGTCAAACTTTATCTCAGGTACAAGTGGAAAATGTCAGTTTGGTAGCATTTTATATTCATTTTGCACTAGTATATGAACTACACTGTCTCTCTACTGTATAATCTGGACACATTTTTCAAGCAGAGTTCCCAGAAACCATAATGGATTTTGTTGGAGCCATGTATTAAAGTCAAGAGGTTACTCTTAAGGATCAGTGGATTAATGCCTGTAAATTTATACTTAACTAGATTAAAGCTACCACTGTGAATATGGATAGTCATCTGGGGTTGTTCCCCTTCCCATGGGGCCGGTATCCCTTCGCTTGCAGAAAACTCCATTAACTCTGGCCTTGTGCAGGATAATAGAATTTGACACTATCTTTCCCCCACTATGTCTAAGTAGCTGATTCAAGAATGTATATGGTGTTACTATAAATGTCTATATTAGTGTCAATGTGGAAAAATAAAATTCCTTTAAACATTTTTTTTTTTAATATTCCTAGTGTTTAGCCTTAGTTAATCCCAGTGGAACACAGACTACAGTACATAGCAGCATTTTCACAAGTAACGAGTGACTGAATAACTTACCAGAGCAGTAATATGGATCAGATCATTGATGCAAAGTTCAGTCTGCACAGATGGGACACAGTAACAGAGGAAAGGCTTTGCAGTGGGGATACTCCCACATTTCTATAGCAATCTATGGGCTGGATCCAAAATCCATTGAAGTCAATGGAAAAACCTCCACTGACTTCAATGGATTTTGGATTAGGCCTTCTGAGCAAAAGTCAAGAGTTCCTAGAAGTTAACAGAAACCAGAGTGGTTCTACTGCTGGAGAGTGGAAGCAGGATTTCTGGACTCCATAAGGAAAGTGCACATCTCTGCATGCTAGATTCCAGCCTCACATCCCTGCACATTAAGGTGTAGAGAAGGGAGCAGGAGCAATGGATTTGTTAGCGGCTATGCTGATTCATTAGCAGTTATTCCCCTCCCCAATAGCAGTGGGGGTTTACAGCAGCCTCGGGGTTGATGTAATTTCTATGTGACTTTGGGGGCCTGGAGGATTCCTTCTCCAGCTACGTAGGCTTTGTACAAGGGGGTTAGGCCCAAGGAAATGGATGAAACAGACATAAGTAATGACAGCCTAAGCGCAGCTAATTATCTGTAGTCAAAGCACTTTGCTATCAGCATTAATTTGTTGTATTCGAGACCAAAACAGTCCGAACAGCAACAAGTTTATTCAACATCATTGCAATGATTGTGACTAAAAATAGAATGGCATAAGGCTGGAGAATAGAAATCTCATTCCAAGGGCTGCCTTTTCAGCTAAGCACAACTGCATGAAAAGGCAGCTACAATGATACCAGTCAGCTCTGTGTTCTTGGGGAACCAGGATGCAGTATCCAGTCTGTCTGACTCATGAAAGACACCCCCCCACACACACCAGTCTCTGAACCAAAACCAATCAGAGAAAAGACTTGCAGAGAGCAGTGAAGGGCGTTCGGAGACACACCTTGATCCCTCCTGACAAGGGTGACAATATTAAGACATCTCCATTAGCACACAGAATGAAGAACAGAGACAACTCCCCTAGCCTCATCTGCATGAAAGATGGGACAGGGAGACATCTCAATTTACATACAGAATGGAGAACAGAGACTCGCACTGAACTCTGGGACCAGAAAAGCAGGGAAGCACTGCATCATGGGGGATCTCTGCTCTGGATGTTAATGAACCTACACCTGCACACACCCAGCTCAGCAGTTATCAGACCAATTCTAGTAATAAATCCTTTATTGATATCCAAAATACTGAAGCAGCCTGATTGCATTGTGAGCTCCCTGGAAGAAAACACCACTCATAGCCAAGAGTGATCAGCTCCTATTGTCTAGCCTAAAGAAAACTCTTGAGTCATCAGTTTACCCATAAACAAATCTAGTGTTCTCCCTTGAACCATTGCTGTTTCTATACAAAAACGCCTACCTATGTTCAAGTCAGTGTTCTGATGCATGCACCCAAACTCTGCATCAGTTCCACTGGGACTCCATCTCCTGACTGATTGTGCTGGGGGCTCTGCCTGTCTCCAGCACTCAGGACCCTGAGCTACCACCATCACCCTGGAACCCCGACCAGTTCAAGCCTCATGGAGTGGGTGAGATCCCTCCCTCTCTCTCTCTCTTTTCTTTTCTACCTCAGGTATTAACCTTTAATAATGTAACTGTTATGTTGGTTTAGGCTCTCCTTGTGTAGTTATCACTATTATTCAATAAATAACTTTTATGGTTAAGCTGGTTGCTTCTCTCTCTCTCTCTGAACTTTATTCTTTTGTGTTTCTAGCTTCCCCATTTACTCTGCAGCAACACTTCTTTTACCCAAGCTAAAGATCCCTGTAGCGCCCAAAAATCCTGTGGGGTTTGCTCATCAAGTGGGTTACTACCAGTACAATTGTAATGTGAAAGTGGGGATAGGGACATGCTGAACCTGTGGCATATAAGGGTGACAGGTTGAAAGCGCTGCTTGGCCCAGCCTATTGAGCCCAGGGGCACATAAGGGGTCAGCTTGAAAGTGCTGATTGACCTGGTCTGCTCAGACATGCTGTGTATGTGTGTAGGTAGGTAGGTAGGTAGGTAGAGCTCCATTGGGAGGGGACTTGCAGAAGGGAGGAGTAGAGCTCCATATGAAAAACACATGTGACACAAGCAGTACATTGATAGAATTACAGAACCCCCCCCTCAGAAGAGTAATCCTAATAAATGAGCGTACCCCAAAGTAATGGGCAAATCTAGTAACAACAAGGCCAGGGTACTATGTGGCCATGTCAGTGAGCCCACTCTTTGGGGATCTCAATGAACCCAAACTATCTAGGTAGATTCCATGTACAGGCACCTCCTTCAGGTTTGTTTTCCTCACACTTGGTTCATCTCCATCGCTTACCTCCTTCCTTTAGAAATATTCCTCTCCCATAAACAAAGAACATGTTATGTATGAAAACCTTCTGCCTCTAATGCATCTTTCATCCAAAGAGCTCTAAGCACTGACACAAGGTAGGTACCACTATCCCATGTTACAGGTGAGGACACAGAGGCACTGAAACGTTAATGGCTCAGTCATGCGTTGGGCTATACACGCATTCAAAGGAATAAGGGGGCATAAGGAACCTTTTTGTTTCCCTGATTGGGCTACCTGCCTCACCAGAATCTGTGCAATGGGAGGGAAGCTGGTGCCCAGCTGTTATTTACCTTCCCACACTGATGGGCAGAGAGGGTGAGCAGGGCAGTGAGTTGTATGGGCCCGTGGTGCTTGTGCTCCAGCAAATTCAGGGCCCCGGGGGCCTGGCTCCACCAATGTTTGGGGCCGGATCTCTCCCCCAGTCCTCCTCCCACCTCTGCATGCCTCCCCCCGAGCATCCCTGGACCCTGCCTCACCTGTGACCTGCACCCTGGGCAGTGGGCAGCTGCTCCCTGAAGCTCCATACGGCACTCCCTCACCAGCCGCTGCTGACTAAGGGAGTGGCGCCGGCGGCGGCAGGCTGATTGCTGCACCGCGGAGGGAGAAGGGGAGGAGATGCAGTGGCATGGAAGTCGCCCCGCGGCAAGCGACTCCAAGACCTCCTGGCAGCATCCTGGGGCTTGGGTGTGTCATGCCAGAAGGGAAGGGAGGGAAGGGGGGCCCCTCCCCTGGAGATCACTGCTGCTGGTGGGGAGAGGGGTAGGGGGTCCTCCTCTCTGGCCCCAGCCCTGGGGCAGCCTGCCTGCTGCACCCCGAAGTTTGAACTCCTCATCCCCAGCCCAGCCCCACCCCAAACCCCGCACCTCCAGCCACAGCCCTCACCCCCCAACCCCAACCCTCTGCCCCAGCCCTGAGCCCTCTCCTGCATTGTGTACCCCTCACCCCACAGCCCTCACTCCCTCCCCACCCCACAGCCTTCACCCCTGCACCCCAACCCTCTCCCTGATCCCCTCCCACACCCCCAAACCCCTCATCCCCAGCCCCACAGCTCACACCCCCATCCAGAGCCCTCACCTCCCCATACCCCAACCCTCTGCCCTATCCCTGAACCCCCTCCTGCACCATGAACCCCTCATCCCCAACCCCATTCTTTGTGTAATGGGAACTGTTGTTCCCTTATTCAGTGGCGGTGTTTTTGGTTGACTAGCTCCCAGTACTAAAAGAAAGGGGAAGGGTCAATGGGAAATCAGGGACCCTGAGACTGACAGTCCCCAGGAACAATGGGGAGAGTCCAATGCTCCAGGTCAGCCTGATTGACAGAGTGGGCAGGCTAATCAGGGAGTCAGGAGGCCGGGGGGGCGGTCCCGTCCTCCGTGTGAGCTGGAATTGCCTGGGTCAGACAAAGTGGGGCTGAGCTAAGGAGAAAGTAGGGGCCCGAGCTGAGCGGGGGAGCAGAGCTGTGCCAGATTCAGAGGGGCCAGAGAAGCAGCCCAGGAAGCAGGTCAGAGCTGGGAGCAGAGTTACAGAAGCAGCCCAGAGAGCAGACCTGTGCTAGGAGCAGGGCTGCAGGGACAGAGCCAGAGAAGCAGCCCAGGGGGCTGGAGGCAGAGCAGCAGCAGTGCTGAGGCAGAGTGGAGCCGGAGCTAGAACAGTGGAGCTGGGGCTGGAGCTCTGGAGCTGAGTGCGGTGAGCAACTGGGGCCAGTCAAGGGGGAACCCTGGGCAAAGGGCCCAGCGTAGACAGACACCCCCAGTCAAGGGTCCTTGCACACCAGACTGGGAGGGCGATCTTAACTTGATGGGGAGCTGACACTGGGAAGAAGGGTCCCACCACCCAAAGCCAGGAGGTTTGTGGCCACCACCAGAGCAAGTGTCCAACCCACAGCATCCCTGCAGAACAGCCAGTGCCTGAGAAGGAGGCCTGGGACCTATAAGGAACAGACTGTGAACTGCCCTGACATCCCAGAGACACTGTTTGTAATGGCCCCTGCCCCAGAGTGGATGATGTTTTCCTTTAACCTTTCCTATTTTTTCCTTATTCTTTTTTAAATTAGTTGCTGATTAAATAAATTGTATTTGCTTTAAATTGTATGTAATGATCAGTGAGACAGGGAAGTGTCCAGTGCAGAGAGAGTACCCTGGAGTGGGGACACCCTAGCCCAGGGGTGGGCAAACTACAGCCTGCGGGCTGGATCCGGCCCCTCAGGGCTTTGGATCCAGCCCACGGGATTGCCCCCATGGTGCCACGGGCCCCGCGTTCCTCTCAGAAGCGGCCCTTGGGTGGGGGAGCAGAGGGCTCCACGTGCGTTGCCCTTGCCTCCAGGCACCGCCCCCCCCCCCGAGGCTCCCATTGGCCAGGAATGCAGAACCTTGGCCAATGGGAGCTTTGGGGGAGGTACCTGGAGGAACGGCAAGGGCAGCGCATGCAGAGCCCTCTGCCCCTCCTCCCCCAGGAGCCACAGCGCTTCCTGAAGCGGGGCCAGGGCAGGCATGCAGGGAGCCTGCCCTGGCCCTGGTGCGCACTGCTGCCACCCCGGAGCTGCTTTAGGTAAGCGGCGCCAGGCCGGAGCTCGAATCCCTCCTGCATCCCACCCCCAACTCCCTGCCCTAAGCCCCCTGCCTGCACCTCGCACCCCTCCTGCACCCCAACTCCCTGCCCTGAGCCCCCTCGTACACCTCACACCCCTCCTGCACCCCAACCCCCTGCCCTGAGCTCCCTACTGCACTCTGCACCCTAACCCCCTGCCCTGAGCCCCCTGCTGCACCCTGCACCCCTCCTACACCCCAACCCCTGCCCTGAGCTCCCTCCTGCACTCCAACCCCCTTCCCTGATCCCCCTCCTGCACTCTTCACCCCTCCTTTGCCCCAATCCCTTGCCCTGAGCCCCTTCCTGAACACCGCATCCTCTCCCACACCCCTCCCGCACCCCAACCCCCTGCCCTGGCCCTGCATACAATTTCCCCACCCAGATGTGGCCCTCGGCCCAAAACGTTTGGCCACCTCTGCTCTAGGTGACCACAGCAAGGTTGGGGATCGAGCACCCCAGGAATCCTGGGCCCAGCCTTGTTGGGGTTACAAGGACTCTGCCAGACAGGAGAGTGGAAGGGGAGTCCTCGAGGGCAGGGAGGCCTCTGGGTAAAGGAAGTGGGAACGAGGACTCAGATCCTTCTGCTAGCCCATTTCACCGGGATAGTGCAGAAGCCAGGAAAGTTCCCCACAATAGCGTGACCATTCCCCCGCTTACATTTGCTTAGGAGTTGGCATTTCTTTCCTTTGTTCTTTATAAGTGGTTCTTAGGTGTGCATTGCTGTGGGTGCTAGACTGTCTGACTTGTAGGCCTTGTCTGCACTGGATTATTTTACACCAGCATAGCTGCATTTGTGCAAGTCCCTAGTGAAGACAATCCAGGCCCAGTTAACCCTGACTTGTGTTGGCACAGTTTCATCTCAGTGTGAAACTCCAGTGTGGACAAGCCCTTAGTACGGTGACAACTCCACTTTGTCTAGAAAATTAGTTTTATAAGAACAAACCCTTAACACCCACAGAAAAATGTTCCCCGTTATTCTTTTAAATTGCATTGAAAACACTGTTTGCTGCCTCCTGAAGAACATTGCAAAAGAAGGGGCTATATTTTGTTTTAATTTTAGAAAGTATTTGCTTTTGAGGGCTATTGATCCAAAAGTGCTTGGCTGTTTCTGTATTCAAAAGAGTATTAATAAAGCTGATATTCTTAGTTAAATAATTTTTTCTTATGATAGTGATATTGTGCAATATAGGGAAACTGTTAAACTCTTACTGTTTCCAGTCCATTTTTACATTATTTTAAAAAATATATATCTGCTTACAAGGCAGGTGTGGGTGTGGCAGAGGTGGAGGTGGAGGGGCAGGATTTGGACCCATTCTGGGCACCATCAAAAATTATACAAACCTAGTGCCACTGAGGGTGAGCAAAGGTAAAGGTGGGCAGAGAGTGGTCAGAGTTTATGCCCTGCCCCCCACGATACACCAACCAGCACAGCTGAGCCAGCACAGAGAGAAATAAGCAGCACCAGCAAAGGGCTGGCACAAATTACTTCCCTCTTGAAGCAAAGGAGAAGCAGGAACCAATTTGTGACTCTCAGAATCACAGTCGGTTTCTACCCAGGTCCTGGGACAATTCAGTCCTGCCACACACTCCTCTGACTCAGGTTTGATTCTAGCTAGTGTCTTGACCAAGGGCACACAACAGATCAATTGGAGAGTTAAGGACAGAACCCAGATCTCTTGCTTCACTCATGATGCCCCTCTTAAAGTAAGGCTGGCAAATCTAGACATAAAAAAAGATAATTTAAGTCTTGCAAACAATTTTATTCTTTACCCTTTGTGACACACATCCCTCAGCTCCTTATACTGGTTACGATACTAGGCCATTCAGTCACAAAGGAATTCAGATTAAGTTTCTGGACCATTTACAGTAACGAGACATTTTATCATAAAACAAAGCTATTTTACTTTAAAAACAAAACAAACAAACAATCTGTTCTACTTACTGTACCATTTGATAAACTCTATGGAATCAAACTTGCCTTTACAAGAAAGCTGCAAAGATGTGGTATATGTTTGAAGAGCTAAGAATATAGCATTCAGATATACCTGCCACTATTTTAGCATCTCTATTTAGTAAACAGGGCTGGTTTGCTACTGTGTGGTCCTTGCTTCTTTGGAGGCTGATCCTGCAAGATGCTGTGAGGGATCTTTCCTCAAATCCCATTGACCTCAGACCCTGCACCTGACACAGCTCTTATACTTAAGGCTACAAGCAGGGTGGCGTAGGGCTGATGTAGCCAGCCCTATGCCGCTCAAGGCTTCCCCTTACATCAAGGAAATCCTCAGCTAGCTACTTAGGCTACCTTTAAGTCTGCTTTGCATTTCTGGTGCAGTTCAAAGCAAATTTAATGAAGGCCAGAATCTGGCCCCATGTTCAAACAATTCATCCTTTGACTTGATGGAAAGTTTTGCCTTGAGTAGAGACAAATGGCCCATCCTGCAATCCTACTGAGGTCAAGGAGACTACTTGTGAGAATAAGGGTTATGTGTGAGTAAAGCCAACAGGATTTGGCCAAATAATATTTATGCCAATTAATGTTCTTTATAGTGACCTACTCTTCTTTGGAATTGTGTAGTTCGAATATCTCTGTATTACATTGCAGTTTTCATTTAAGAAGTATAAGACTGGACTTCTCAATGAGATGAGAAATTAAATTACTGTTTACATTACCTTTTGTTTTCAAATAGCCAGTGTGTAAAACACTTTCCAGAAGCCCAGCACCCTAGTCACAGGTTTTAAACAAACAGTTTACCTTAATATATATTTATAGCTGGATTGTGTGTGTGTACATATATATTTATTCATTCATAAGCATACACAGTCCATCTATATCAACCTGTGTTCTAAGATGAAGTCAAAAACCTTTGCATTAAATTATTTTAAAAAGGATTGACCATCCTTCACAATACTTGTCCAATATGTGGGAAAACAAGCACAAAACAGCCCATTCATTTCAGATTAAACTGGACAACACACATGAAACAGCATGAGAAAATTACAGACTAAAATAATCTGGTCCTTTACAGGTACAATATTTTGCATACACCATTCTGGTGTGTAGAATATTCATGTTACACCATTCCATAATATTGTGATTTTTAACAATTTTTTTCCCCAGTAAGAGGAAAACTATGCTACTGAATGGTTGACAGAATTAGGTCATAACTGAATGCATTTTAGACATAATTGTACCATACATAAACTGTTGCATCACAGATGGAATATAAAAATATATACCACTGGATATTCAATCACAGGAACAGTATATTTTTGGAAATCACTGCACTACCAGTGCAAGTTATTAATTTCTTTGTCATGGGTGCGAAAAAAAGCATTAAAATCACTTAATTGTCAAGATACAATAACTCTTTTTCCTTGGAGTCAGATGAACATCCTTGGATAACTGACATGAATCCCACCTTGATTCCGACGAGTGTTCATGCTCAGAATGCTGTGTATTTAATAGGTGTATTAGCAGCATCCTTAGCCACCATTCCCATGGATGGTGATCCTCCCCCTTCACTCTTCAGTACAAAATAGTCATTGAGAAGCTTTGCTCCTTGTGAAATAGCAGTTTGTGATGAACCAATTTCACTAAGCTGCATCTCCCAGCAGATGCAGATAGTTCTTTGACTTTGCCTCCACATGTGATAATTTTTTGCTTGTTTTTTTTTTTTTAAAGCCACAGACTGGGATACACAGAGAAACAGAAGATAAGCATAGTTTACTCAGCCTAGTCTCCATGGTACTCCAGATCCACAGTTGGCCATTATTCTTACTGCATAGGTCTTTCATATACTGTATTACTGCTTGAGTTCAAAGCTTTCCTCTCCTTGCTATTCTTTTTACCAAGCGTCGCTGTAGGCTGACTTGTCCTTGCTCTCCATCCTTTGTTGTTCCCAGTCTTTAATGATGATTTTTGAGTTAAGAGCTCACTAAAGTGTAGATCATGCTGAATGCAAAAGAGAAAGAGCCAATATGAAAGCGTCCCTTTGAAGTATGCAAAGCACTTTGATTTTTATAACCTTTACACTCCATTCCTAATTTTTTACTCTAATGGCCTATGCCTTCCTTTGCTATACTGGCTCACATTCCTTCCATCTCTCTCTATAGCAACTGAATTATGGTGGATTCAAGATTAGTATCAGAAATCACTCGAGATGCTATGAATTCATTAGCCATTTTCCATCACACCACAAGCTTCGCATGAGCTTAATAATGTACTTCTGATATCTGAGTCTGAAAAGTGAAGAAAATAAAACCACTCTACTAGTGTGTTTGATCTTTGAAATTTCTGCCAGCCATTCCCAGAAGGAAAAGCAGGGTTTCCACTGAAATGGTGTTGTTTCATTTCTTAAGAGAAAAAATCTTCATGCAATGGAGGAAACATCAAAAATAAAGAGATCAGTTGGCTAGGATACATATATCTTAAGTGTAACTCTGTATAACTATGAAATCGTATTATACTACCACAGACCTGCTTCATTGTATCTCCAGCTCTGATAATATAGGTAGGGGTGGCCTAGGTGATTCTGTAATTTACACTAGATCGCTTAGGGACAGATTGCAACTGTAAGTTTCTGGCCATGTTTTAGGATGACAGAAATGAGCGGCCCCAGAGGGAATTCTGAAACGCTGTAACTAACTGATTCTAGTCTGCTGGCCAGTACAAAGGGTGAAGGTAAAGGTTCTATGGCTCTGCTTTCCCCAAACAGGCCAAGGAAGGGATGGGTGAAGTTAGCACTGCCAGGAGAGCTAACAAAGCACAATCCCTGTCCTTCCCACTCCGACAGTACCTGACTCATGCCAAGGGGAGCAGATGGGTAAGAGGGGGGAGGACCCTTGTGCCTTCTCACACAGATTTGGCCAGACATAATTTTGCTCTTAGTAATTACTTTTCAGTTTAATTGCCACAAATTTTAACATGCAGCCTGCAGCATTTAGACCTCAGGATAATGCTGTGATTGACAAGTGAGCAGATATTACATTATCACTATTGCTAATCAGGAAGGGACATTCAGCCTCCCACAGCAGTGTACTGATTGAACAAGCCCCATCTTACAAAGCATTATGCAACATAGGGGTGTTGGAGACAGGGTACTGGACATGATCCCAGCTATGAGAGGAGTAGAGGGAAAACTAAAATAAAATAACTTCATTTAAAATTAAAAGCATGAATTTGTGTTGTCAAGCTGCTTTAATATAATTACATGGCCCCTACCAGCAAAAGTGCAAGGATCATGCAAGTGTCTCCTTAACTAGACATGATCCCTGCATATTCCTTGCATCAGCCATTTGCATCTCTGCCCTCAGTAAATGTGAGAGTGTAAGCGGGAGGAGTGGGGGTGGAGCTGTCCATGGACCTGGAGTCTTTCCTTGACCTACAGTGACCTTCGGATGAGGCCTTATCTATCTAGCTCCAGAACTATCTTTATAATGCAAGGTAAGCTGGCTCAGGATAGGCCACGGGAGAGGTACTGCCAAGTGCACCTTACTGCTGCAGACCAAAGCAAGCATGCTAGCTGCTCAGGTGCACCTGCAGCTATTGGGCCCCCGTTCTAGTGCTCTTTTGAGTGTTAGGTAAGAATCAACTCGCATAGCACAGGGCAGGATTTGGCCCTAACATTGGGCCAAATAATAAGTTACATCAGCCCTAAGCTGATGTAACTTATTTGCTATGATATCAATATAGAGTGACATCCATCTAAACAGACTATCCAAAGGACCAAAAAAAAAAAAAAATTAATTTCCTAGCAGAAATAGCTCTTTGACTGAAGGCTGAACAAAATTGTATTGGAAACCTTGGGGATGCATTGGGCCCCAATTCAGGAAAGCATGTAAGTACATGCTTAACTGTAAGTCCTATGACCTCAATGGGGCTTAAACGCATGCTTAAGTGCTGTTCTGAACAGGGATGTTGCCTGAATCAGGGACTGAAACGGTTGCTCCAGATAAAGGGAATGAGGCTGCCTGTTCTTGTTGGTCCATAGTGCAAGCTTAATTTTTACTTGAAAAACAGCTCCGTACCACTTCCACATGGGAATGACCAAGCTTACCAGTAAAGATAGTAGAAGAAGGAAAGGAGATAGAAAGCTAGTTTACACCATGCTTCTTTCTGACAGTAACTCAAGGTGTCTGCATTCATGACTGCAGGTGGATCATATGCAAGCTCTGAACTATCCGCTGGGCAATGGAAATACCTGAAAGAGCAAGAGAAAACATCTGGAGTGACACTAATATTCTAAATCCAATTTTTACAGGTTGCAGGTCCTCATGCCCCAGATCACTAGCCCAGAGTCAGGAAGAAATCCCATCTCCTCCCATGACATAGCAAGTTAGGTTCAGTTTGGAGGTTTTAGATCAGGGGTCAGCCACCTTTGGCACGCAGCTCGCCAGGGTAAGCACCCTGGCGGGCTGGTTTGTTTACCTGCTGCCTCCACAGGTTTGACTGATCGCGGCTCCCACTGGCTGTGGTTCGCCGCTCCAGGCCAATGGGGCGGCGGGAAGCGGCGCGGGCCGAGGGATGTGCTGGCCGCCGCTTCTGCTGCCCACATTGGCCTGGGACGGCGAACCGCAGCCAGTACGAGCCGCGAATGGTCAAACCCGCGGATGCGGCAGGTAAACAAACTGGCCCGGCCCACCAGAGTTCTTACCCTGGCGAGCCGCGTGCCAAAGGCTGCCAACCCCTGTTTTAGATCTTCCTCTGAAACATATGGCATTGGCCATTGTTGAAATCTGATACCAATCTAAACAGACTACTCATATATCCCTGTAGCAATTAATTCTTGTGGACTCCCTATGTTCTATTAACTGTTTAGAACAATACATTCCATCCTCCTTATGTGACTGTGACTTATTCTCTAATACAAATATGTTATGAGTGGCAGTCTTGTTTAGTGGTTAGAACAGGTAATCAAGATTCCTGAATTCTAATAGCAGCTACGTCACTGACTAACTGCATGACAACAGGTAATTCTCTCTGAACCAATAAGCACTTCAGTTTATCCATCTGTAAAAAGAATATAATAATACTTGCATATCTCATATGTAGGACCCTACCAAATTCACAGCTGAAAAATGTGTCACAGACCGTGAAATCTGGTCTTTTGTGTGCTTTTACCCTATTCTATACAGTTTTCACAGGGGAAACCATCATTTCTCAAATTGGGGGTCCTGACCCAAAAGAGGTTGTAGTATTGCCACCCTTACTTCTGCCCTGCCTTCTGAGCTGGGTGGTCGGAAAGCGGCGGCTGTTAGACAGGTGCCCAGCTCTGAAGGCGGTGCCCCGCCAGCAGCAGCATAGAAGTAAGGGTGGCAATACCATACCATGTCACCCTTACTGCTGCCTTCAGAGCTGAGTGGCCGGAAAGTGGTGGCTGCTGATTGAGGGCCCAACCATGCCATCTTTGCTGCTGCTGGCAGCGGCTCTGTCTTCAGAGCTGGGCTCCTGGCCAGCAACTGCTTCTCTCCAGCTGCCCAGCTCTGAAGGCAGTACTGCCGCCAGCAGCAGTGCAGAAGTAAGGGTACCAGTACTGGAAACCCCACCTAGAATAACCCTCACAACCTTTTTGGGTCAGGACCCCTACAATTACAACACCGTGAAATTTCAGATTTAAATAGCTTGTAATCATGAAATTTACTATTTTTTAAACCCTATGTGAAATTGACCAAAATGGAGCGTAAATTTGGTAGGGCCCTACTCATATGACATGCATTATATGGCTCAGTTGCATTGTTATATGGCTGAAAAAATTGCCACCAACATAATCTTTGAATGGAAAATGACTTTTCTACACAAGGGAAATTTCCATATTTGTTGAAAATGTTTGGGTTTTCAACAAAAGCTCAAAAAAATGAAGAAAAATGTTGAAGAAAAGACATTGTTTTTGTCTAAATTATTTTGTGAGGAAAAATAATTTCCGGATCAATTCTAGTTAAATGCTTTGAGATCCTTAGATGAAGTATTATTATTACTGTTAAAAATACAGTATAGAAACTAATATATGGAGATTGATGGGATCAGGAACTGATGATATTTACATGTTTATTTAAAAACCCACCCATCCTTTTAAATGATGCAGAGCCAGCACATAGCCAACTTGTGGAACCAGATGTTTAACTTCTCATTAATGCTAACCATGTCCTCTCTCCCTCCTTCCCTTCTAGCATTTGTCACACTCACTCATCTTTATATAGACTGCAGATTCTTCAAAAGGGGCCATAGGTGAAATTCTGGCTCCATTGACTTCATTGGGGCTATGATTTCTCCCCACATCTTCCTGTGTCTTTGTAAAGCACTTGGCATAATGGACCCTGATCCTTACTGGAGGCATAATAATAAGAGTAATAGCATACATACAGAGACATCTCTGCAGATAAAGATCTACTATACTCCCCCCCCAAGCATGACTATAAACACTCGCCATCCACAAACAACATTTTTGCCTTGCACATTAAATATAATTTTCACACTTGCCAGACACCTGTTCTTGTGACACTTGAGGTGTTCCCCTCTGCGAAAATTGTGCTGGAAATACTATTAGCTTTCATGTGTTCAGTCCCACCAGAAAGAAAGCACATTCACAACTCCATCAAGCTTTTGAGAATTAGATTGTCACTCTAAACTCAGAATAATACAGTGTGCCATTCCACTCAAAATTACTACTGAGCTTTTGTAGCAAATACTACGAGAGAGCTCCCACTCTTTAGTTCCAAGCCAAGAAACTCCTAATTATTTTCTTCACTATAACACTGCTCTTCACACTGCTACACAGCAGTTGGTCTCTGCTACATTCTTTAGCCCTCCTGATATAAAGAGACCCAGACAAGATAAAAATCATGTATGTCTTTTAAAAATTTTATGGGAATGTAGTGCTACTGAAAGGTGCTATACTGACAGCACTGGAAATTAAAGTCCCTTAGTTATCCTAAGGACAGATGGAGGACTGATTCTTCGCTAGAGTGCACTGGGGGCTTGGCTACCGGGGAGCTGGCTGCAGTTCCCTGATCCTACATTGTCTGGCTCTAGCGTAAATTAGAGCTGCTGAAGAGAAACTTTACCTTAAGCAACTAATTCTTAATGTCCCCAAGTGACCTTAACCAGTGGAAGATCAGGCATAGAGCAGCTCCACTCCACCACATCCCACTCCTGCAATGCCCCCTCCCTCCCACTGTGATGGGATGGGGGAGGCTGCCTCTGCCACTTTTATGCTAATGGAAAGCTTGCCTGCAGACAGCTACAGCCAGAATCCGGCCACTCTGCAAAGCCAGAGCAGCACAAAGTGGCTGGAGAAGATCAGAGAATCTGGCCACAAGTAGGGTTGCCAACCCTCCTGTTTTGGCTGGAAGTCTCCTGGAATCGGGCTCGATTGCCTGGAGGCTTCTGAAGCCAATCCAGGAGATTTTAGGGCACTAAAAGTCTGGTGGCACAGCGGGGCTAAGGCAGGCTCCTTGGCTCCACGCCACTCCCGGAAGTGGCCAGCATGTCCCTGCGACTCCTACGTGGAGACGCAGCCAGGGTGTCTCCACGTGCTGCCCCCACCCTGAGTGCTGACTCCGCAGCTCCCATTGGCCAGGAACGGGGAACTGCGGCCAATGGGATGGGAGGTGCCTACAGGCAGGGGCAGCACGCAGAGCCACCTGGCTGCCCTGAGCGTAGGAGCTGGACATGCTGATCCCTTCTGGGAGCCACCAGAGGTAAGTACCACCCAGCCGGAGCCCGCACCCTGCACCCTCTGCCACATCCCAACCCCCATCCCTAAGCCCCCTCCTGCACCTAAATTCCGTCCCAGAGCCCACGCCCCAGAACACCTCCCACACCCCAACTCCCTGCCCTAGCCCCCTCTCACACCCAAACTCCCTCCCAGAGCCCGCACCCCACACCCCCTCCTGCACTCCAACCCCCTGTCCCAGCCCAGTGAAAGTGAGTGAGAGTGGGGGAGAGTGAGCGACAGAGGGAGGGGGGCTGGAGTGAGCAGGGGAGGTGGCCTCAGAGAAGGGGTGGAGCATGGGGTGGGGACCTGGGGAAGGGGTGGGACAAGGGTGTTTGGGTTTGTGTGATTAGACAGTTGGCAACCCTAACCACAAATACAGAGAGTGAAAGTGGAAATATCCCTCAGACTCCCCCCATCAATGATCCACAACCCTGATGGAAGGGTTGAGAGGGTAGTTTCATCTCCAAGCCCATTCAATCCCTAGATAGCAAGCTCTTTCGGGCCAGGACTGCCCTTGTCTGTAGAGTGCCTAGTGCAATGGTTAGTTTCACTTTCATCTTCTAGTCTATTTTATTTCCTAGTTCTCATGCACTACTGCGCTGTAGTATTTGTGTTCCAACACTGTATAGGAACAGTTAATTAACTTAATCTAAGATTTAAAAAAATATATATACTGCTTTCCATAAAAATTTCTTTTAATATTCAGATTTGTAGAAACTTTAAAATCCATTCCATCCTCTTCACTGGAACTTGAATGCCTCATGTTTTCCTCTTTCTCCAGATTGACTATTAAAGTTCGAGGCCCTTTCAGCTTAAAAGTATGAACCCACAGCAGAACTGAGTTTCATCTACATATGCAACTAATGGTACAGAAAAGGAGACTGGAGAAAGAAATCCATCCTTCATGTTACTGCTGTGTTTTCATTATGCCATATGCATGCATGTTGATTGGGCAAATGAGAGTGACAATAGTCCAGTACATAGAAGACAGCCTTACCTCCAAAAGTGATAGAAAACCAGAGGAACATTCAGCCCCAGGGTTAGCCATTCCTGAGCACACAAGAACATGATGCAGAAAAGGCTATGGATAGAATACTCAGGCAGCACCAGCTAAAGAAAAAAAAAAAAAGCAGAAGAGAACAGGAAATCACCTCTGTGATTTTTATAGTTTAACACAGCTTTTCAGGAGACTAAGCATATCTGCAAGTCTCATCGGTGTATGTGCCTGCCCCAGGTGCATCTTAACTGAGAGGCAATATGGTCTAAAGAAATGAGCACAAGATTGAATGCTGAGTTCTAATATTGACTCTACTCCAATGACTTATTGCGAGACCCTGGATAAGTCACTTATCCTCTTCTTGCTTCAGTTTCCCCTGTCTGTAAAATGGGGATTATAATACTTGCCTATCTCACTGGGGTGTTCTGAGAATAAATGAGTGAATGGTTACAAAGAGCTATTCAAGTGCTACGTATTATAACTGAACCACTGAAAAGTGGAGATCTAGTACTGAAGTTTCACTTTTGTTTGGGATTTAAAGTGCCCTTGAAAAAAACAGAAGATTGTTTTCAACTATTTTGATTTTCTATAACAGGATTAAATCACTGGGAGACTCATGTATATATTAGAGAGCAGCTTGAGCCAAAATCTTGTGAGAAGGGAACCTTGAAAAGTCTCTCCTTAGTAACAACATGGCTCCAAGTGTCAGTGCTCTTTGGACCCAAGAAGTGGGTCATTTCTCATGAGAGAGAAACTGGGAGGACATTAGAAATGCTCCCACCATCAATGCTGGTGGAACTGAATAGGTAGCAACAGAGAAATCTAATTTTAAGGAAGAAAGGCTACTGTAGACAAGACCGTAGAGTCCTATCACTATTTCTACTGCTTTACTCCTTTCTTAGTTGGTCTTTTTCTCTCATTTTCTCAGGTGCTCTTTTTTACTATAAAGATTCACTTGCCGACAGCAATCATTTCTCACCAGGAAGAAACCTTTGTAGGCATCTTGGCTTCATCTCTTGCAGTGTCTTGGAGCTACCTCAGCTAAGGTCAGGCTGCACCACAAAAGGCATTTGGAGTTTGGTTGGTAATAGTTCAATGGACCCTGTCAACTGCCACAGTGACCCCTCTTTTTAGCTATATCACTGTATTGTAATGGAGCCCAACCTTTTTCTTTTTTTGGAATCTTTTCATCTCACAGTCACAGAACTTATTTATCTTTGGTACTTTTGCCATAGCAAGTAACACATTTAGAGACATCTTATCCTGTGCCAGTAGCTTCAATTATAGTACCCTCAAAGCTCTATCTCCTAAGCCAGTGTTTCTCAAACTTTAGTATTGGCGACCCCTTTCACACAGCAAACCTATGAGTGTGACCCCCCTTATAAATTAAAAACACATTTTTTTATATTTAACACTATTATAAATGCTGGAGGTGAAGCAGGGTTTGGAGGTGGAGGCTGACAGCTCGCGAACCCCCCATGTACTAGCCTTGCGACTCCCTGAGGGATCGTGACCCCCAGTTTGAGAACCCCTGTCCTAGGCAGATGACAAATCATGGCCCAACTATACAGTTTGATTCCAGACTCAGGTAATTTATCACTGCTGCTTTTTCCCCCCCTTTTCAGAATTTGATTTATAGTATAGCGGTAACCTTTCTAGCAAGGAGGATTCATCACAGTCACACATTGTAGATACAAAGTGCTTAATGGTGGACATATAGCTGGCTAAGCACCCTAGCATTGAAAGTGGGTTACAATTCCCATATACCTGTTCTTAATAGCCTTTTTAGGGTTTTAGTCTTTTAAGTGATCCATTATCGGTAAAATGTACAAAACTAGTAAATCTGGAGGGAAACTGACCTCACTGAGGCTACATGGGCATAAGGCAGGGCAGGATTTGGCCACTGGAGACCAAAGTCCTCTGTTTATCCAGGGATCAGGATTGCCAAGGCCAGCAGCACTGCAAGTTCCCCCCACCACTTCTCGGAGAATATGTCTGTGAAGAATGTGGGAGACATCTGTATTATTTGAATGAATATTATGTGTACCTCTGTCTATTTAATTATCATTATGCTGTTTGCTACCCAGTTTCAAAAGGTTAACTACTGCAGGCGCTCACCCTCAGGGAGGCAGACAATGGCTGTAGATAACCTACTGACTAGTACTTAAATACAGGTATCAATTCCTTTGAAGTTTTACCTCCACCATGCTCTGATCTATAGGCTGGCTGGTAACCGTGGGCATGGGGGAGGGAAGAGGAAGGAAATCCAATTGGGGGAAATGAAACAAAGAGGGGTAAAAAACCTCAGTCCTGAAGCTGAGAGGGACACACAAGGAGGCAGTGAGTGCTGGGGAGCAGACTGATGTTCACTCCCTGAGGCTGAGGAGTCTTGGATAAATTAGATGTAACCTTTAGGTAAGACAAAAGCTGCTTCTTGTTTTAACCTTTTTCCCCAAATGCTACATTCCTTTAGATGTATATCAATAATATTTTGTTTTGAAGAAGCTGATCTGAGTCAGTGTGTCACCTACTGGTCACAGCCCCCAAAGGGGATCCATGCAGGCAGCCAAACACAGTCAGGCCTGCAGACTAATCATCTTTGGTACACAGAATGTGATAGCCTGGAGACGCGGTGTAAAAGTGGGGTGAGTCAGGGGACTCCGCCCTGTGAGAAGTGAAGGTGCAGGACCCATCATTTGTACCAGGTGCCCTTACAACAATTACAACGTACAATTTAATATAGACAGAAAAACAATCGCTCATCTCATCATAAATACCTAATCTTCCAGTGCACCAGATAGTGCATACACACACGTACTCTCCTCCTCAGAACTCTAAGAGAAAAGAGAGCCTTGCAGCAACTCCACAAGTTTACAGATCTGGGCTCTGCTGGACTATGGCACGGGAAGATGAGTTTCAGAGTTAGTCTCCCTTTCAAACAATATCCTGCCAGCAGCTCCCTCATTTTTCTAGCAACTTGAACTCCCCCACTGCTGCAGATGAGCTACCTGAGGCAGTCTCTCGGGAAGCTCAATCCCAAACCACTGGGCTTCTTGTTTTCTGTATATATGTTGTTGTTGTTCTCTTTACAAAACATCCCTGGCTTTTTATATAGTTATTTGCCCTTTTGTCATTATTCTATTGCATAGGAATTGATTTTTCTTGTATGTGCCAACACTTATAGCACATTACATCATTTTCATGGGAAATGAATATTCTAACTTGGTCCACTGCTGAATAATGCCATGTTTGAACCGACACAGAAGACAGATTATAGTAATTACAACTGTAAAAGTGTAGTGGTGGCAGAATAAATATTACAAAACCTTCCTTGTACTAATGGATTCTGCACCTATGGAAAATCACCTATCACAGCCTGTTCACTCAATTATTGCTAAATCACTCACTTAAACGCTAAGAATCTGATACTAATTAGAAGCCCTTAGCTCAGAGCTAATGCCCTGGAATATCCCAGTGCAATTGGAAACTCCACAATATTTCCACTTCTCGAGGAGGACCCACTGCATCCCTGTGAAAGTCTCCCCCTCTCCACTTTATTACCTTACACCTCCAATTTCAAAAGCCCTAAATACCAGACACCATTCCTTCTTTCAGAGAATGGCTAGATGGGATTCCCTTCCACGCCCATTCATGCCATTCTTTATCCAGCTGTTAGGTGACATAAACTATCCCAATCCCTCTGAGCCTGCATCCTCCCTATCATTCCCATCCTGAGGAATAAAAGGGGAAAGGACATGAACTGGAAGCTAGGTCTCCTTCATGTGACACAAAAACTGTTCACTAGCCAAGTCGAAACAAGTCTGTTTACGTTAAGAGTAGATTGGTCCCTTTCCATCCATATAGCAGCAACAAGCAACTGCAAATGTTTCATATGCATAAAATCAGCCAAAGACCCAAATCTGGGCCTGATGTACTAGGGTGCAACTCCATCAGTGATGCTGCATCAGTTTATACCAAGTCTGTGTTTGGCCTAGAGACTCTTTTCCCTTCCACCCACTGTAACTTCAACTCTTTTTATCCTCCACACTGCAGGAACAGTCAGTGAATGGACAACATCCAGGTCCCCCCAATCCATCTCCTTTGGGAGTCTGGAAGTGTCTGAAGCACCTCCCCGATGAGGTCTGTGCTGAGAAGTTTGCCATTTTTTCCACATGATCACTTACTAAAGCTGAGTGGTGGAATTTATCTGCTTTCATGTCAGTGGAAGAAGGGAGGGGGAGTGGAATCCATGGTTTTCAGAGCAGAGAGTTAATTTAATTTCACTTTAGAGTCCATCTTAATAGAGCTCACCCAGTGCGAGCATGGGTTTATTGAGAAATATCAGTTGCCAGATTAAAGCCTTTGTGAGAATAACAACAAGTGATTACCCTATTTAACAGCTATTAAATTGTGCTAATTGCAAGCTACAGACCAAGCTGGAAGAATTCAGTGCAAACTACTGGAAGAAAATGAACTGGATTATACAGAAAAATAGTGGCACTTTGGAAGTGTGTGCGTTGCTCTGGAACGGGCACACATCTGGAATGCATACACTGTAAATGTTTGCTCCCTTTGTCACAGGCACCGAGACGGTTGATGAACTGTGTATAAATACACCACATTGTATATATATTACATTTTAGCATTTGCAACAATCTCAAATATTTTATTCAAGTGCAAGTTCCCCTCTTGCGACACCCACACCTGTCTGGGTGTCTCTCCAGCCCACCTTAAATGCCATAAGCGTGGGGTGACCATATGTCCTGTTTTGGCCAAGACAGTCCCTTTTTTAAGCCCTGTCCCGACATCCCAATTTTTTGGGCAAAACTGGGCGTTTGTCCCGTTTGCTCTTGCCGACTGATTATCAGTTGGTAAAAGCAAACTGACAAATGCACAGTTTTGCCAAAAAAAGTGGGGTGCGACTCCTCGTGGGCCATGGAGGAATGTCGGGGGGAGTGAGCAGCAACGCTAGCCCCGCGCAGGAGAAAGGTCTCAGGTGAGCAGCTTGGGCCAGGCCAGCATCGCACGGGCAGGCAGCAGGGGGTCTTGGGCCAGCTCGATGCATGCGGTTGAGAGGGTGGCCTTGGGCCGGCCCTGTGCGAGCAGGCAGTGGGGTGGTAGGGCGCGCTCAGGCTGGCCCTGTGGGTGGTGGTGAGGGGAGGGGCCTCACGCCAGCCACGTGAAGTGGGAAAATTTCCTTTGGGAAAATATGGTCACCCTACCGAAGCAACACAGCTTCCACCACTTTCTTTGGGAGGCTGCAAAAAGTGGTTGGCACTAAGAACAGGTTTAACCGAGGCCCCTGGGTTGCATGCTTACGAAGTCCATACTGAGCCCATGACAGGACTTACAGCTTCCCTCTTCCAGCAGAGTCCCCAAGAGAGTGCAGGTGACATCAACACCAGCTTTGTTTTCAAGTAATTCAGCAATAGTGACAAAGGCTGGACTGGCAGCCCTGGAGATAGAAGTCCTCTAATTATCTGCAGTATAAGTACATGCCTGGGGAACAGAGGTGCACACTTCCTTGCACTGCCTCACCAACGTGCCTCAGTCAGGCAGGACCTGGTTATGGGGCGAGAGGATGATTCAATCCCCAAACCCAGCCAGTCTTTGGCCATTTCTCTGAGATTGGCAGCAAGATTGACAATTAGTACCACATCCATTCATTAGGAACTGGGAAACCACCATCTCATTTCACAGACAAGTTCATATTGATGAAAGGGCCTCAGGGATCAGTAAAATGAAGTTCAGACATCTGCATAGTACTGGAAGGCCTCTAAGGCCACATCCCTGGGGTCTGCCTGAGGTTGGCAGTTTCATGAACATCAAGTAACATGCTCACAAGAAAGACACCGACATGTCTCAACTACAATGAATGTCCACCTGATGAGGCAGAAGCCCAGTGGGAAACTGAGCAGGAGCTGTAACCACTTTCCAATCCATTTAACAGGAAGAGATGTTAACTCAATCCACTTTACCTATTGTACTTATTTTACTCATTTGCATAGAGCCTCTACTTTGAGGGATTAAGAGTCTGATCCTGACTCCACTTAAACTTGCATTGAACTCAATGGGAAGAGAACCTAAATCTTTTGTTTGGATAATATGAAAACTTTGATTTTCTTCATATCAAACAAATCTGTCAGGTTAGTGATTCAAAGTTTGTCAGTAACTTATACACAGCTCATCAGAGAATCAGGTGTATAATTATGTTCCTGAGAGCTGCTTAGGAGTCTGTTCTCAGGAGGCGATTAGAAGCAGCGTGGTTGCTAACACTTATTTTTGGCACAACTTTGTTCCTATGTTGCTCTATTATCACTGCAAGGAGACATTTAAAATAATCCATTCTGGCTTGCTGTGTGAAAAGTGTTGGAGGAAGCAGACACAAGAGCAATAGCTCAACGGACCTACGACATTAGCAATGGGGTGATTAACATTGTCTTGAGTTAGAAATGAAGAATATGAGCTGAACACATGAAGAGAGGACCAAGAGGTGAAGCTTTTCACAGGGCCAGATGACAATAGAGATAGCAAGTGTCCCTAGGTCTGGATGCTCATCCAAATTACATGAATTACACATTTGTGCCAGAAACCAGGACTCCCTTCCAGTCATGACAGAGGCATGGAGTAAGGATGCAGATGACAAGGTGAGGCACCGAGGGAACATAGTAGACCAGAAGATGGAGGACATGGAGTGGGTGTGTAGCAGTGCTTCATTTGTACCAGGGCTGATCCATGGCACCGCTGAACTTGTTGTGTCAGTTATGAAAGTAAAAAAATTGCTTGAGTCCAGCACCTGTTTCATTACAAATTAAGTACTGGTGTGCAGGGCATTGGGGTAGGGCGTGCCTGGGTGCAGTTGGCTGGGGTGGGTATGAAGAGGAACAGGGATACGGAGTGTCATTTATCCATGTTAAAATGTTGAAACGCTTCAAATTTTGTGTGTGTAAAACTTAAAACACAATTTTCAGCATAGATAAAAACTCAAGTTAGGTAGGACCCTACTCCCTGTGAGTGGTCCCAGTGAAGAAAATGGGATTACTCATGGAATAAGATGCTAGTCAGTGAGTAAAGATGAAAGAATGTGGCTCTTGATAAAAAACATATTAAATCACAAGTAGACTCCCAAAGTGCATTTCTATTAAAGAAGATAAGAGAGCAAAGCAAAGGTGGCCTGCCCAGTGTAAACAAATGGGAGTGATAGTGAATGAGGAAGGATTATATGCCACTGTGGAATTAGCTGTATCCCTTAACTCTTCATTTCCAGACTTCCCAGATTTTTGTAATGGTGTCTACGTTTTGTAAAAATTTCAGAACATTGATTCTGAGGTGGTATCTGGACGCCACTGAAACACATTGCCAACTTTAACTATATGAGTTTTTGTAAGCATTGTATAACTTTTACTCTACTATGCCTATAAAGTATAAAATAGGTGTTTATTAATAAAATAACCATTAACCTCAATCCTTCTGATAAGGAAAGAGGGACAAACACTATGATCTTAGTTGGTTATCTTCCCATCCTGGTATCTGCCTCTCTGCCCCTCTACCTGGAGATGTAGTCTCAGACTCTCTATTAAAGGACTGTATTTTGTTTAGCACCTTAATCCTTGCAAAAAACATTTTAAAAAAGGAGGATGCAGAAAAGCAATATTGAGTAATTTAAGAGAGTGATCTCTACAGTACAATGTTTAAATACTGACATGTGATAAATATGATTAATAAGCAGGTTCCCTTTCCCCAAAGGATATTCTCATTGCCATGGTGGACATCTTGCCATGTTAGCATACATACCTGCCACTGCATGAAAGGATTTCATCTCTCACAGCTCACAGGCAGGAAGGATGGCCTTATGGTTAAGACCCAGGACCAGGAGATTTGGATTCTATTCCTATGTCAGCAACTGGCTTCCTGTGTGATCATGAGCAAACTACTAAACCTCTCTATGCCCCAATTTCCCATCTGCAAAATGGAGTTACTTCTCTCCTACCTCAATCTGTTATGAATCTGAAATCATTAGTATCTATAAAATGCATTTTGAGTCTAAGATGGAAAGTGTTATCAAAGCACCTAGCATTTTGTAATTATCTGCAACATGCACACTGCTGTTTCCACAGTGACTTTGGGCTCAGCTGTGAGCTGCCTGATGTGTCTGTGAAGAGGAATGAAGAAACACAAATCTGTCCCATCCCATTTCCCATCTCCTCCTCTCCCCGACTCCTCAACCTGCACTGATGTGTGCATGGTGAGAGCATCAGCTGTGGGATTGCCCCTCTCTCTCCTTCACAAGTGGGAAGGGAATGGGCAGAGACTTGGCTTCATCTCCATCCCCCCAGCCCCAGCATACTGGACAGCACAGCTGAGCCAGCATGGAGGGGGAAGTAAGCAGGACCAGGTATATGGCTGGCACAGCTTCCTCCCTGGAGCAAGGGGGAAGCCGAAACAGAACTGTGACTCTGGGTCACAGCTATGGGCTGCTCCTTATTAAGGCTTGTGATAACCATATGACCTAGCCCTTTGTGAGCTATCCCTTCCTTATTCACCTATGCAGGCACAAGAAGGATGTAGCTTTTCATTATATTTTGTTAAGCACTCAGAGACCCTGAGGTAACAATACCTAAAAATAAAAATAATTATTTTCTTAACCTTTGGAAAATGCAGAACTCAGCAACTTGTAAAATTTCACTGAAAATAGTTTGATTTGTGCTGGCAAGGTGCATACATAAATCAATTTCAATGATGAATGAATTGCCTACAAACAAGGGCTGGACTTTCTCTAGATGCTATATGTTCTTTCTGCACTGGTTAAGGGTCACTTTCCCAGATAGGCAGGGGTACATTCTATCCATTCATTTAAAGCTCAGGTGATCACTCAACTATTTTAACCTGAGCTCACAGCAGATAATAGACCACTTATCCATTTGATTTGACCTATGCTATATGACAAAATACAAACCTACGAGACTGGCATATTTATTTCTTCATTGGTATCAGTCTGTCAATGACTTCTTTCCAATGGGGAGGAAAAATACCTCAAACCTGAAAGATCATTTTTTCTTATCTCTTATGTAAAAACCTTAGACTCAGGCTCAAAAGCACCTTCCTTCAAAGCTCTGATATTTCTGCTTCAAACAGACTTGTCATTTAGCTTTAGCTTTCTTTCTGTCTTACCTGAAATAGATGTTACAATAAGGCAGATATTTTGTTCCCTTTCTCTTTATGAAACATGGTTCAACATGCTTCAAAACAAAAATGAACTGCTTGCAATTAACTCAGGCACAGGGATACCATTTACAGGAGCCTAGAAAGAAATTCTTGGATGGTATCAATGCCCTGCAATACATAAATTACTAGTCCTCTGATGGGGCAAGAGCTTCTTTGTCAGTTATTTAATAGGCAGCGGGTTTAAAACAAACAAAAGGAAGTATTTTTTTCACACAACACACAGTCAACCTGTGGAACTCCTTGCCAGAGGATGTTGTGAAGGCCAAGACTATAACAGGGTTCAAAAAGAACTAGATAAGTTTATGGAGGATAGGTCCATCAATGGCTATTAGCCAGGATGGACAGAGATGGTGTCCCTAGCCCCTGTTTGCCAGAAGTTGGGACTGGGCAACAGGGGATGGATCACTTCATGATTACCTTCATTCCTTCTGCAGCACCTAGCGTTGGCCACTGTCAGAAGACAGGATACTAGGCTAGATGGACCTTTGGTCTGACCCAGTATGGCCGTTCTTATGTTGTGCCAACCCTGAGTGAATGGGCTTCACGTGGGGCGGGGGTATGCACAGGGATGGGAGAGGTGAAATCCTCCTCTGCCCCTGAAGTTCCCATATAGCTTCCCCTCCAGGTCCCTTCCAGCACCACCCAGTAGTAGTAGTGGTAGTAGCAGCTATGGACCACTAGGCTTCTGTTACATGGTGTTTCTGGCAGACGGGTCTACCTAGTTTACATCCCCACAGCACCTGATTCCATTGTCCTCCAGAGGAAGCTGCTACATAGCATTGGAGTTTGGTTCACAGAGGTTGTGGAATTCCCCCTACCTGGCCTCTCTGTAGATTGCCACCCATGGCACATTTACTGTGTCTTGGTGTTTGTGGACTTGCAATAGAGGGGGGCGTGGTTTCCTGCATCATGAATTGATGATCAGAGTAAAGTTGTGCTATGATAAATATTCTCTCTAAGAGGGTTTGGACTAGGGAGACCAGGTTTTCCAAGTCATGACATATGTTGCTGGAGTGGCATAAGGTCACTCCAGTGATGTTAGGCATCAAGGAGATGTGCACAATCAGGTGAGAGAAAAGGATTCCTACTTCTTCTCTACACCCATTTCTTTCCCACTCCTTCCCTGCCACCATTTGGATTTGGGGAGGGAGAAAGCTCCTTGGAAGCTCTGGAGGGATGACCAAGTATCAATCAACATGAGATAGACTTGAATGGAGACACTCTTGGATTGCATATGCACTCACCCAACCTGCTGTCAGTTTCACCAGCTCAGCAGGCCAGAGATTCCTTCAAAGGGAAGAGTCTTCGGAGAGTTTGCAAAAACGTGGACAAACACACTGAGTGAAATCCTGGCCCCATTTAAGTCAACAGAGAGCAGAATTTCAAATTATTTTTCTCAAGGATAGGTCTTGAAAACTTGGACATTTCTAGTTTTCAGGGACATTTGAGTGCCCTGGATTTGACTGTATCCTTGTTTTTATTCAAGAAAAATTAACTTTAAATAGAAATGTTTTACACATGATAAAACCTGACAGGGGTTTTGAAGCTGCTCAAGATATCACCTGATAGTGGAAGCCAGAATTCTATTTAAGGGCTGGATCTTCTCAAGCTGGAGGTTGTCTCACTGGCTGACAACAGGAAGACTGACAAGGATGAATGTGGTGCAGGAGAGTCCTGGGATTTTGAATGGACATTAATCAAAATGCAAAGGGCTCTTGGAGTGGTGAGAATACTGGAAGGAGGTGTGTGTTATTTTTGCCTAGATCTACAACTATTGTGCTTTGTCTATGAGTAAAGTGTATCTTTACTCAGAGACAAAGTTTAGAATTCCTTTCTACAGTCTGCATGTTCCCTTGTTTTAATTGTTTCAAAGTCCTTAAATGGATAAACAGTAACCCAGAATACCCATAAGGGTGTGCTTAAGCTGTTGGGGAGACTTGCAGGGGTCAGAACTGGTGTTGGGGCCTATGACAGCTGCAACGTAGAGTTCCTGTCATAACTATAAAGGGAAGGGTAACAGCCCTCCTGTGTACAATACTATAAAATCCCTCCTGGCCAGAGACATCAAAATCCTTTTACCTGTAAAGGGTTAAGAAGCTCAGGTAACCTGGATGACACCTGACCCAAAGGACCAATAAGGGGACAAGTTACTTTCAAATCTTGGTGGGAGGAAGGCTTTTGTTTGTGCTCTTTGTTTTGGGGGTTGTTCGCTCTTGGGACTAAGAGGGACCAGACAGCAATCCATGCTCTCCAAATCTTTCTGAACAAGTCTCTCATATTTCAAACTTGTTAGTAACAGCCAGGCAAGGCGTGTTAGGTTTATCTTTCTTTTCTCAACTTGTAAATGTTCCTTTTGCTAGAGTGGTTACCTCTGTTTGCTGTAACTTTGAACCTAAGGCTAGAGGGGGTTCCTCTGGGCTCTTTGAATCTGATTACCCTGTAAAGTTATTTTCCATCCTGATTTTACAGAGATGATTTTTACCTTTCTTTCTTTAATTAAAAGCCTTCTTTTTAAGAACCTGATTGATTTTTCCTTGTTTTAAGATCCAAAAGGTTTGGATCGGTGTTCACCAGGAAATTGGTGGAGAAGTCTCTCAAGCTACCCAGGGAAGGGTTATAGTACTTGGGAGGGAGATATTCTGGGTGGGGAGGTAGACAGAGTTTCCCAAATAACTCATTAATAATTTGGGTGGTGGCAGCAAAACCAGATCTAAGCTGGTCATTGAGCTTAGAGGTTCTCATGCAGGTCCCCACATCTGTACCCTAGAGTTCAGGGTGGGGAAGGAACCTTGACAGTCCCATATCCCAGAAAAAGGGATACTAGACAGGGGTCTTCTCCCTGGGAATGTGACTGAGTTGCTAGACTAAGAAACAGTGTCTAGATGCTATTCAGTAGGCTTAAAAGCACATAGTATTCAATACAGCAGCCTGGTGTCTGACCACAAGGAGGAGTTCAGCTAGAGCTGAAACACTTTATTAGGGAATAGGATGAGACCTTCATGGAGGGAAAATTATCCCACATCTGTCGACAGTGGTGTTTCTAGTACCTTCCTCTAAAATATCTGGCACTGGCCACTGTTGGTGACAAGATATGAAGTAAATTGATCAGAGAACTGCAATTCCTTTGTTCATCTTTGCCTCAAGTCCCCATCTGCAAAATGGGGACAATAGTGCCTCCCTACCTCAGAAGGATGTTGTGAGGGAAAATACATTAAAGACTGAAGTGCAAAGATACTATGGTAATGAGACTGTATAAATACCTAATAGAAATAGAAAGATCCTCCTTGTTCCTCATCTCCCATGTCTCCTTTTTCTCTTTTTCTTTTTGCAGTGGGGATAAGTAGTAAAGACATACTTTCCACATCCAATGGGAGATTGGAGAGGATGCACCTCATCTCTGATTTATCACTTAGAGCTCTCCCCTTACACTCATCCCTTTCTTTATCAACTCATCCTTATGTCTTTTTCACTTCTCTTCTTCCATTCCAGTCCCGTTCAGTACAAAGCAAATGCAACACACAGTCCAAGAGCGATTGCAACTTCAGCTCATTTTACTTTGACAGGGCTTCTTTAAATAATTTGTTCCTGAACACCAAACCATGCAGATGCCCGCTTCCATAAAGTTTATGAACTTACTCTAGTCATTGGGCACTGCATCCTGTACAGCCTGCCTCCAGTAGTCAGTGACAGCTTCAGGCACTTTAAAGCTAAGAGACCAGGGGCTCGTCGGCATGGTGAATTACTGCTCAGCAAGCCAAAGTGTGAAGCTACAGTGCACAAGCTTGCTGTGCAGTAACTCGCCGGGTGAACACTGCTACAGCGCGGTAAAGCCTCAGAGTACAGGCTTAGCGTATTGGTGCTTGAAAGTGTAGTACACTAAGCTGCATTCTGGGACTTTCACTGTGCTGTAGTGGTGTCCACACAGTGAGTTACTGCATGGCAAGCTGGTGCAGTGTTGATTCACACCCTCACTTGCTGTGCAGAAACTCACCATATAGATACGCCTTGAGACGAGTGAAGGGCATAGTTACAATCTGAAATAGAATAAAGAGGACATAAATAGGCCAGTGTCAAACTATAAATATGGGTCAAAATCAGACTTTATGTAAGCAAGCTCAGTTCCACTGACTTCAATGGAGTTACAACAGTTTATACCAGTTCTAGATTTGGCCCATTTGTACGAGAAGTGGTTCTGGACCATTTTGATGAAGCTTAATTCCAAGTGTTGCAACTGGCCCAAAGCAAAAGCCTATATCTGAAAACCTCTCACTGCCTTTGGATCTGGGTCTGATCATCATACCCTGATCAACCCTGAATTTATACTGTGGTGTATACCAGTATTGCTGCTTCCACTCAGAAAGACGTGGCTAGCGATGTGGATTGCAGAGGGAGCACTATAATGGAAATGGAGTTCATGTAGCTGCATAAACGGGCAGAGTCCAAACTACTTTCCAAATATCTCATTTGCTTTTCCTATTCCCTCCCACATCCCCTGCAGGGAGATAATGCTCCCGCCAGAGCTAAGAAACCTCTTTCCCCAAGTTGTGCAAACTGGTGACAGTCCTGCTGTTTAGATAAACTGCAAATTGTTCCATTTCTTCTCTGACTAACAAGAGACTCTCTACAGAAACAGTCTAAAAATAAATTACACATAAGGCATGATTTCCATGAGCTAGCTGAAAATTTTGTACTAATGTATTTTAACCTACTTAAAATCTTATTTTCAATAGTGTAAGACTAAGGTTACACCCCATTATAAGTGTTTTAAACATGTTGTTAGAACTTCCTTAAGGCCAAGGTAAACATTGGCTTTACAATGCAGGGGGGGGGGGGGGAGAAAAGAGGCTGCATTGTCAGCCCTGGAGACAGAAGTGCATTGACAGAACATGTGCAGCATGTATCGTGGAACTGCAAGCTTCTCCACATGGCCTTGCTGATCTACTGCGGAGCTGACCAACACCGTTAGGGGCTAGAGGATACTACCCTCCCTATGCCTATATTCAATCCTTGGAGTCTCCACTGATACAGTCTGCAAAAGGACTAATTGTGGAGGTGGTAGTTTTGTGGACTCCTGCCCACTAAAACCTGGGCTGAGACCATTCTAGCTACATAATCTCGGGGTTTTGTACAGCACACATCACCAAAGTATCTAAACACTGAAAACCACCAAGTAATTTCACACCCACGAGCCATCAATCAGACTAATAGTTGTAAGTCAGTACAGAGCTGGGCTGGATTTGCATGGGTGTCCTAAAGATGAAAGATCCCATGCTCCATTATCAAATCCCTAAGTCATCAACTCCCCCAAAAGCAGCAGACATTTTCAGTTAGGATTTATAAACTAAAAGGAATGCAGCTTTCTGCATGCTAACAGAAAGTTGATACCATGATCACGGGGAACAGAAACTGAAAGTTCTTGCCCCAAATTCTTCCAGGATCTGTTTTGGACAAATCAGTAAATTGAGAGCTCAAAAACAGCTAAGAAAGCATATCATAGAAACTGCTAGGGTTACCATACATCCGGTTTTTCCCGGACATGTCCGGCTTTTCAGCAATCAAACCCCCGTCCGGGGGGAATTGCCAAAAAGCCGAACATGTCTGGGAAAAATACCGGCCGGGCACTTTCCCTCCCGCGGCTGCTCTGCTCCTCCCCTGACTCAGACTTCGGCTCTGTTTAAGAGCCAAGCTGCCTGAGCCAGCGCTACCAGCTGGGCGCTTCCCCTCCCGGGCTCGAGCTGCACTGGGGAAGCGCTGGCCGGGGGCGCAGGGTCTGGAGGCTTCCCGGCAAACCGTGAAGCCGGTAGCACTTGGGCAGCCCTTTTCGCGTGGCTGGGAGGGAGGAGGGGGAGTTAGGGCGGGGACTTTGGGGAAGGGGCGAGGAAGGGGCGGAGTTGGGGTGGGGCCAGGGGTGGGAAAGGGGCAGGGACAGGGCCCGTGGAGTGTCCTCTTTTATTTTTTAAATATGGTAACCCTAGAAACTGCTGAACTTCAGTTCATTTGCAAATTTGACACCATCAGCTCAGGATTAAACAAAGACTGTGAATGGCTAGGCATCTACAAAAACAGTTTCTCCTCCCTTGGTTTTCACACCTCAACTGCTAGAAGAGGGCCTCGTCCTCCCTGATTGAACTGACCTCATTATCTCCAGACTGATTCTGGCCTGCATATTTATACCTGCCTCTGGAAATTTCCACCACATGCATCTGACGAAGTGGGTATTCTCCCACGAAAGCTTATGCTCCGATACGTCTTTTAGTATATAAGGTGCTACAGGTCTCTTTGTTGCTTTTTACATATCAGAGAGATATTCCAGGCTATCATTAAGAAATTTACCAAAGTAAGCAAGTGTATTTTAAAAATCCATATAGAGTTACACTGGTGATCAATGATGAGATTTTCAAACCAGAAAAGACACGATCTAATTAGCTAGTATTACAAGCAGCTCTGGATGCAGCATTCTCCAGAGACAGCCTTTTTACAGCATATGCAGACAGACCTGAGACTAAACCAGGCAGCACCCAATCCTGTGAAAGGTACTGAATGCTTAATCCACTTAATATCTATTGAAGCATCCTTGTGGGAGGCACTCAATACACTGCAGGCTCATGCTGGTTTGGAGAGGCAGTGGAGTTTAGTGGGTAGTGGAGTAAACTAGCACTCAGAAGATGTTGGTGCTATTCCTGGCTTTGCTGTGTGACCTTGGACAAGCCCCTTTGGCCTGGCTCTACTTAGGTGCCCGAGTTCTGATTCAGGCACCACTGTGATCCACAAAATTCCTGCTTGGCTGCCATCTAACCCTATAGGCACCTAAACTCACTTTGCGAGTAAGTTTTTGCAATAAAAGCTCCCTCGGTGCCTATGGTTCTGCCCCAAGCACGTGCACAGCTGCCTCACCCTAGGGGTCTGGATGGGTATCACCTGCCCGAATTGCAGTGCAATTCACAAAACGTTCCTCTGCCTAACTTGCGGGTGGGGCCTGATCCAGTAGTTGTACTCAGAGGCCGCTTAACTCCACACAAGATAAGGTGGGAAGGTGGAAGCCCTTTCCTATAACCCTTAGCCCAGAGGTTAAGGATGTGGGAGACCCCCAGTTCAAGTTTCCCTTACCCCAGTGAAAAGGAATTTCAATAGGGATGAGTGCTCTAATCATTGGGCTATAGTGTCAGTCTCTCTCTGGCTCAGTTATTTAATTCAAATGGAACAATTTCAATATGACAGACTGACAGGCCCCACATCAGATTATCCCATAGTCCAGTGGTTAGAGCACTCACCTGACAAGTGGCAGAGCCCTGTTTAAATCCCTTCTGCCTCTCAGGGCAGAGACGAGACTTGAACAGGAGATCTCCCATGTCCTGGGCAAGTACCCTAACTATTAAGCTAAAGGGAGGGTCTATTCCCTGGTTGGTTGTTTTGTTTGGAGATATGCTCAGAGGATGCCTGCCTACCAGATCGGGCCTGCATGCACATTAGACAGATGAACACACCTCTTTCCCTGTTCACCAATCACTAGCAGAGCTCAGCACCTCCCTGTAGTTGACGTTAGGTGCCTACCTCCATAAGAAGGGCAGGGCTTTGAATACACCACTCTCCTCAGCATCTCCCATTGGCTAGCTTAGGTGGCTCCCTGCCTAGTGTGCTGGGTTTTGTGGATCGCATTCTAAAGTGCCTATCTCTCCCCAGGCATTGCATAGGGAGCCTAGCACTTAACTTAGGCTTTGTGGGTCACAGTGCTGTTCCAGTGATTTTCTAGGTGTCTAAGTCCTTTTGTCGGCCTTCCTACCTCTGTTTCATCTCCCACCTTTTGTCTGTCTTGTTTATTTAGATAGTTCCTGCCCTGAAAAGCATACAATTTCTTACTATGTGTTTGTATAGCACCTAGCTCAAAGGGGCCTTGATTTTGGTTAGGATCTTGAGGTACTCCTGTAATACAAATAATAAGAATCAGGCTATCATGATAAATGTGGAAGAGTCCACACTTCTGCCAACGATCATTTTAAATAATGGAAGCAAAAATGAAAGGGAAAAGTAAACAATGGCAACACAGAAGTTAGAAAGAAAAAGTTATTACATATGCTATTCATCCACACCCTGACCAAAACAGAATTGTTCCCTTCAGTATATTTACCCAACATTTTTGTAGGCTGCTAGATAGGTAAAAGTTTCTGGTTATTTATTGAATCAGAACAGAGATAGTAACAAAATGCTCAAGTGAGCAGCTTAGTGAATAAGACCACACACACAAAACCCTTGTTAATCAATTTCATTAATTTTTTTCAGGTAATCAAATAGTTTAAGAAAGTCTTTGTGGTCCCAGTCACAGAGTACATATTTAAGGCCAATCCAAACCTGTAAAGGAATCAGGATTCCTGAAAAGGTTTAAAATGGTATAAACCCACTTCAGGGGAAAATGGTTTAGCTGGTCAGTCCTTATAGGACCCAACCCTTGTTAAAAGTAGAGATGAGCCTGAAATCAGATCCAAACACAACCTGAACTTTGGGAAAGTTTGGGTCTGCAGCTGTATTTTATGTCTGACACACCTCCCTCAAACTATGGCTTGAACTAAAACCCTAGACGGAAAGTTCTCCGAACAGATCTGAGCTTCAAGTTTGTAACAAAAACTGAAACCAGGCACATTCATCGTGGTTTTGGGTTTTAATGGCAACAGTTATTTCAACTCAGTACAATAAATAGAGATGGGTCCAGGCTGTCAAGTTCAGAGAGGGATTCAAACTTCCCTGAAGTTTCGGGGTGTTCATAGCTGGAGTGTCAGTATGCTCCATCATTAGAGAAAGGAGTTATGGACTTCAGATCTGAACCCAAATTTCCCTGCATCCACAGCTATTCAGATCACATTTTGTGATTCAGGGCCATCTCTAGCTAGAACCAGTTTGCAATTGTGCTTCAAAGTTAGAAGCAAATGGTTTAAATACCCAAGAAAATAATATGAGATGATAAATATTTAAAAACTTTAAAATTATAATACTGATTCAAATCACTTTATGTGCAGCAGTGTCTGCTAGGGCAGAAGCTTCTATCTGTATTGTCTTAAAAGGACACTTAAGCTATTAAAATGTGAACTGAATGATTGCCCAAATAGCTTCAGCACAGTTTGTACAAGCATTGGTTATTCTTCATAACTAATTTACATTGCCTTTTGATGTGAGTTTTAGCTACCAATCACACAGCAGGAGGAGCCTCCTGCAGGATTTCCTGCTGCCCAGCTGGTGAGTCAGACTCAGCGGTGTCATGATATTCATGAGGTATGAAAGAGAAAAGCATTAGGTATGCCAGGAAATATAGCAGGCATTGAGAAGCCACTAACAAGGATGCAGTCTTTGGACTCTAACATGAGTGGACAAAGTGCATATACTCCATCTTTGTTACAGTCTCTATCGATGGAAGGGATTCATGTAATGCCAGTTTCTGTTCTCATTATGGTCTTTGTCCTACGAACAATTTATCAAAACTCAAAATGCATCCTGCATTGTGCTGTGAAATATCACAGCAAGTTCTGTTACTGCCACAGACTTAATTTACCTGATTTTCACTGGCCAACAATTCAGTCTCCCTCTCTGATGACAGAGGCACCTAAACTGCAAGACGAAATTTTTTACTATTCGTTAGAGCAGGAGACAGCACCTGGTATGTTACAAACCGGGCAGTGAAGACAATACAAGATTCTCTCTAAAGCAGACCTATCTTTACAGTATGGCTATGCTGTAACGTTTACTTTGCTTATTAATCCCTGTCTAAATTAGGAACTGGTTCATTTTTAATCAGTGCTGAAAATGATTTATAGTGCTACTAAAGGTAGGGGTATAGTCTCTATTCCCAGCTTTGCAACTGAGGCCTGTTCTGAACTTAAAAATTAGGTCTATCTAGCTATGTTGCTCAGGGTTGTGAAAAATTTCACGCCCTGAGTACTGTGGTTAGGTCGACCAAACTCGCAGTGAGCCACACCTAGGTTGATGGAAGATTCTTCTGAGAGGCAGTACCTGCCTCTACAGAGAGGTGGATTAACTACATCAATGGAAAAACCATCAGCGTAGGAAGCATCTACATGATAGCGGTGTAGCTGCAGCTGTGCCTCTGTAGCATAGACATAGCCTGATTTGTTGGGCTTGTTTACACTAGATGTTAGGCTGTGTCTACACTGGGATTTTTCAGATCCCTAATTCCCCAATTGGTGCAGTTCCATAAGTGGTAGCTACTTTGGTGGATTTAGTATAGACAGAGCTGAAACCCTATAGGGTGGTAAAATCATATCTGAGCACCCGAGCCCTGTCTACAGTACATCTTCCATCATTGAGGCAGCTCCACTGATGATAGCAATGGTGGGAACTCTATAACAGATAAAGCATCAGCAAGCTCTGGCATTTTAATCATTGTATTGCCTAGACTGGCACTGAGCAGGATGAGATCACAAGGTGGTTAAAACACCAGCAGCTTGTTTACACTAGGGTGCCACCATGTCTACTATTGGTGGAGCTGAACTATGGTAGCAATTTTGGGAAAATTTAGGAGTAAAAAAAGCTAATGTAGCTTTCTCTTCTCACTGTCATGAACTATTCTTCAGGCAAGGCAAGGCAGTGAGTTAGTACACTAATCTTTCACCTCTGGGAGTCAAGACCTCTGGGTTCTAATCTCTGCTCTGCCAGTAAATTGCTAGGTGACCTCCTTGTACCAGTTATTTAACATTTCTGTGCCTCAGTTTTGTCATCTGTAAAATAGGGCTAATGATAATTACCTACCTCATAAGGCTGCTGTGAGAAATTAACATTTGCAAAGTGTCTTGAGATCTTCCAATGGAGCAAACTGGAAGAAGTGCAACGTATTATCATTATGGGCCTCTCACCCCTAGAAGTGTTCCATCCAGGTTATGGCTGAGGGACATTGGTAGGGCAGTGTGGTGAACCTAGCACTACTGCTGTCCATGCTCTATCTTTTCTGTGGAAAAGTGATAGTAAATTACAAAAGAGGACTTTAGTCTCCAGGATTGTCTTACGTAAATACACCAAAAATAAAAAGAAAGATACAATGTTTATCTTTCAATTGTAAACCCCCTCCCCAAAATCCTATTTTTCTTTTACACAATTATCTGGAACATCTCTGGGGGCAAATGTCCCTCTCGAAGTCACTTTGTGGTTACAGTTGCTTTGACTCTGGAAATTTGCACTGTTCCCTGTTGCTCTTTCTGAATTTACCAACAATAAATAAAAGGATAAAGATCTGACTCAGCATGTCTCTAATCCTGTAGCTCCAGAGATATTATGTTTGGCCTAGCATAAATGCTTTCTTTACAGGTGTAGAAAAGGTGAGAGATCTGTCTTTTATCAATCTTAGTCCCCTTCCACACAGACTCCAATTCCAGTTCTGCTTCTCATATCCCTATCTTGCTTGAAGTTAACTAGATTTAAAAACAAACCCTCAGTCATTTTTTGCATAGAGTCATTTTTATTGCTCATGAAAAGATGGCTGTGAGCAAACTGGGGTCTGGAATTTATCTGCTGAGAGAGGATGTTATGGGGGATTTCCCTTCCAGACAATGTTCTCCTTTAACCTGGAAGGACTTCCCTGTCGGGGAATGAGGTTAACAGTCATTGTTCCCAATCCATGCAGTCCATAGTCACATCTGAATTGCTACCGGCTATAAAGTTGCCACTTTTAAAATTTGTCCTGTGGGGCAGTGTCGTAGTATTACAATGTTCACGCTCCATCGCATTGCCAAATGTGTTAATACAGGAAAATCCTAACTGCCCTTAAAACCAGAAGAAAAGAAAAGTTTCCAACAGGCATCTGTCATAGAAATAAGTTTCTCTAGAGAATGTTGTGCACTGCACCAATAATGTAATATAGTCATCATAATTAACTGTAAAATATTAAAAAATACTATGGTATTTAATGAGATACAAATTAGAAAAAATTAATATAAATGAGAAAAATTCCCATTAGATCATTTGCATGAGGAGAGTCCAGTGAACCAGGACAGAGCCCTATTTCCAGCTCTTCCACAGATTTGATGTGTGAATTTGGGCAATTCATTTTCCCACTGTACTTCTGTTCCCACGGCTGTAAAATGGTAACATTAGTACTACTCACCTATGGAAAAAGCCTTGTTACTACAGATGGTATACGCTAAGTATTATAAACCACCTTTTAAAAATCTCATAGCAGTTACTTGGCATAGCAGGCTGCAGTGTCTCTTGCCAGTTCAATTCCTCCTTCCTCCACCTTCTCAGGGATGATACAGGAGTAAGCTCTTGACGTGCCATGGTAATGTAGAATGAGAACAGCTTGCTCCAAGTCAGACACATGCTTCACAGCACTGCTCTGCATCCAGATTGCTGAGGGGAAATCCACAGCTCTTCTACCTCTTGCCAGCACTGTGGCTGTGTCTACACTAGCCATTTTTCCCTACAATTTCCCAGTGTTGCTAACACCAGTTCAGCTCCACCCATGGTACCAACAGCAAGTAGGCCACTAGCATTTTAACTACCATGCCTTTCTCTACTCATAGCTGGTCTAAATGACATGATGGTTGAAAGAGAGACATGGTGTGTAAGGTAATATCTTTTATTGGACTCACTTCTGTTGGTGAGAGAGACAAGCTTTTGAGCTACACAGAGCTCTTCTTCAGAGCTGGGAAAGGTACTCTGTTTAATATCCTGTGACCAAAATGACTACAACAACACTGCAAACAATGATAGTTAAAACACCATTGGCACATTGCCTACAGTAGAGCTCTCACCAGCAGAGCTGCAAAATTGGTAACAATTTTAGGGGGGGAAAAGCTAATGTAGACCCAGCCTGCATGGTTATCAGCATCACTAGCACATACTTTAAGTTAATCAGCTTATGTAATAACTATGTGGGCATGTACATACACACAAAGTGTATGATTTCCAGCTAAACCACATATGACTGGAAGATCATACTACAGAGCTCCAAAAAACAGGCCTCAGAGATAAAGGAGAATTTCAGTATCACACTGGGAAGCCAGTTTTAAAACTGGCTTCAGGAAATAATATCTTTAAGGCATTTACATTGTGATCCAAGGGATCACTCAAGTCTGAACAAAGCTCATAGCCTCTTTGTAATCAAAGCTTTGTCTAGCAGAAAATTTGAGCAGGTCTCTCCAGCAGAGGGCAGTGATACGCATACATAAAAGCCAGAACATCACATACATGCCACCTGCTTTACATAATGCCTGAGTGAGATACTGTTTTCATGGTATGTAAACATTTTCCAAAAGTAATTCACATCAGATAGTGATGTTTGTAAATGTTCTGGCTGTAGTGGGATCCCTCCTTTGTCAACCCCACCATGCTTCAAAACTCAGTCAAATTATGTAACAACATCTAGTATAATCAAATACGTACACACAAGCTATGGTCAAACCCTGCTAATGAGCTCCACGACATTAAAAAAAACACCTAAGGATTTACAAGATAATTCTGACAAACCATCCAGTCTCTTCAGCCATTGGGGCTCACTATATGTGACTTGTATGGTGCTGTATTCATGATCATTTGTGAGAGACTCCCCTGTAGAACCCTGGGACAGTGAAATGAAGCGCATATTTACAGCCCACTTATAAACCCCTTTAAAATAGAGGTTTATAGACAAAAATCAGGAATTCAGTTCTAGTGGCATTAACAGTAAGACTGCTGGCTTTATGTTTGTAAAGTGCTTTGAAAATGTTAGCCAACCCCAACACCCTAGGAAACAGGTATGTTACTATTTCCCCATTTTATAGAAAGGGAAACAGGCACACTGAGGTTAGTTACCTACAGCCACACACAGCAGTGTTATAATAATCAGAAGGTCTTTTAGAGTTCATTACAAACTACATATTCCCTTACATTTTCCTATGTCCTTAAAACACTTAGTATTTTAATTGCTTCCCCAAAGCTCTGCAACTAACCATGAATGCTCCAGAACTGCTATGTACAAAAAAGCGATTGTTAGTAAATATTGGACTTGAAAAGACTGCACATCTCTGTAGTTATTCCTTCTTCCGCTTCCTGTATCACATCTTCCAATTAAAACAAATGTGTCCCCAAAGAACCTGGGAGGAGAAGCTTCATTAACAAACCATTTAAGTGAGTTAGAAGTCTGATCCCTGGTGTATGCAGTATCAGTAATTAGCCAAAAGGCACCATCTTTGCTGTTAGCAATGAGGCTCAGGCTCAATAAAAATTAAACTTTCCTATGGGCAAGGACTCCCCTGGGGACTCACATATATTAATACATTTGCCACCCACCTGTTGCTTTCTGTCAGAAAAACTGGGACACAGCTGGAAACTAGCTGACTGCTAAGTCAGCAAAATGGTTCCTGGAAAAGAACTGATTCTTTTTTATGTTGTTTAGCTAGTATGGATTAATATTTTCTCTCGTCGGATGCCTAGTGCAAGTGACACGGTTCTTGATAGCAGTGTGCTCACAATTGTTCCCAAGATCAATCTAAACTGGTATAAATCAAGTTATTCAACAAAAGTGTTTTATAAAGTAGGGTCCCTCCCTAGTGCAAATACAGTTGTTTATAACATAATCAGGCCCTGGGATCAGGCTGAGCCAGTACTTAGCACTGCCAAGATCACAACATTTTGAAACTGAGTTTCCCAGCTGTTCCGAACATAGTCATGTGCAGTCAATAGTGTTAGCTATTTCATTGCTTATCACAGTAGCAGAACCATCCACCTACTCTGCAATTACAGGCAGAATTAGGAGCTCAGATACAATGGTGATGAGAGCACTATATAGGAACCTGAGTACATTAGAGTAGAATAGCTTGGGATTGTGGCTGCAGCTTGAGTTGAGTCCCACCACTTTTTCCTTCTACTATCTGTCCTCTGAGTTAGGCTCCTACATACAATATCCTGGGAAACTGTGCCAGATTCTGCTTTCCAATACATGTCCAACTCACAATGAAGTCAATAGGAGTTGCAAGGATGCATCTCATGACAGAATTTGGCCACTGAGCCAAATTCCCCCCAGTCTAACACTATTGACATCAAGGGAGTTACAGCATGGATAAATTTGGCCCACTGTATTTAAACACAGTTGATAACCTATTAAGGATGGATACAATGCAGCAACAAATACTTTCTAGTCTGGACATTCTAATAACATCTAAAGGCTGGAATGTTTTGCTAATTATCATGATGTTGCATTAAATTCTATAACACAGTGCATAGGTACACTTAAAACTTTTTTGCAAGATCAGGTCTTTTTTCCTCATCTGTTCAGAGACAGAATGGCTTAAAAAGACAATGTAAGCAGCTTGCATAATATACTGGCTAAGTACATGTGATCATGTCTACAGCTAGTGTTTGGCCTGCTTCAAGGTTAAGAGCCTTCCAGCTAACGGTGTTGCTCCTTTAGCACATGTGTTAGGGCATTGTGATTTTGGTCCTGATAGTCACTGGTGCTAGTCTCTCATTGATGAGCTTACGTTACAGCTTACGTTGAAAACTCCACCCTAAGGAAACCAAACATGTTCAGTGTTGGTCTAACTTTGCATCCAATGAAATCAATGGGACTTTAATGGGAACAGAGTTAAGCCAACACTGAGTGCTTTTTAAAATTCCATTCTTAAATTACAGTAGAATGTGTAACCCATTACTGGATGAGTCCTACAGAGAGCAGAGCACCCTTTATTCCCATATAAATTGAAGTCACTCAGCACCATCATAAAGTCAGCCTCTATAATCTCAACATTCTAATTCAGCCTGTAAGAAACTCGAAAGGTTGAACTCATACAAATAAAATGCTCCATTTATCAAATAATTAGTAAATGACTGTCCAGCAAAGAATAATTATAAACCTCAGATCTTGATGGCAGCACAAGGGCATGTAACCATAACTGTCACAAGTTACATCTCCAGAAACCAATCACCACTTTCAAAAAGCAGGTTATTAAATCTGAACCTGAGAATGTTCTGAAACGTTCGGTTCTTGTCAGGAAATCCTGACTGATGGCAGCCCCTTCTCATTACCTCCACTTTGTTTTTCAAAGGTAACACGGATTCCAATTTCTGCACTGGAATCTCAGATTTCATGAGTGATGGTGGAGGATCAGTGAGACGGGGAAATGAACGTACCCAGAACAGCCATCTGATGGTCTTAATTCTCTTCAATGTCATAGAGCTGTGTTGGTTTATGCTCACCTTTCGCAGAAGAAAGCAGATGCGCTCAATGTTTCTTAGTCTCTCTCGCTGTCAAAGAAAGATGGGAAAAAAATGGTGGGAGGTTATATTGTGTAATTAATTGAAGAAAATATATCAAACATAATGGGCCAAAATCACCCATGGCTTATATCCAGATATCAACAGAGTTACACCAGGGATGAATTTGGCCTA
>NC_048300.1:49687846-49745010 GCF_013100865.1 Trachemys scripta elegans | reverse complement strand
GTGGGCTGTAGTCCACGAAAGCTTATGCTCTAATAAATTTGTTAGTCTCTAAGGTGCCACAAGTACTCCTGTTCTTTTTGCGGATACAGACTAACACGGCTGCTACTCTGAAACCTTTTAAAACAGAAGACATTTATATGAACTGAAAGATACTGCACTTGAGGATTCCATGTTTCGGACAATGCAGGCCCAGCTGATGCAAGGAAAGTCAAAACAAAAACTTTAACAGGCTTTCTGTTAAATGGATCATAGGTGACAAATTCACTAGCTAAACACTCTGCATAGACACATCACTCAAGCCACAAGGCAAGATTTTGCTCTTGGTTACATCAGGGTACATCCAAAGTAACGCCATGACACTCAATGGAAATATTCTGCATTTACTGCAGCTAGCACAGAACAGACTCTGTTGCACTGTGCCCAAGAGGAGTGAGCAATTCAAAAATAAGAGAAGTTTTACACCTCTTCTTACAATAAATTAGAGAAGTGGCTTGGTGTGTACCGTATAGTCTCCTGAGGGATGTTAAGCTTTTTCTCTAGATATTGCAAAAGCTACTATGTATAGTCACCTTTCTGAAACAAATAATGAGATGAACCAATGTGTGAAGCCAATTCTCTCTACGCCTTCTGTGTTTTTCAAACTGTTTTAAGCTGATTCCATTTTGTGAGGATTGTATTTCTCCTAAAAAAAGGTTTCAGTCTGGGGAGACAGTGGAAGGTACAACAGAAATATTTTGTCTTAACATGGCACCTTTTATGTCAAGAAGCTCTTCAGACTATGATGCTATCCTGCAATGGGGTCCATGTGGTTGGACTCTTACACCTGTGCAAAGCACCATTGGCTTCAATGGGAAGTCCATGTCGATGTAAGGTTCTGCCAACATAGCTCCCCATTGCAGGTCTGGGGCTAAATATGCCTGGTCTTCTGGAAGAGGAAGTGCTTTAGACTCTACAGTGGGAGTCAGGTGACCCAAGTTTGAGTCTCAACTCTGCCATAGTCTTCCTGACTGATCTTTCTGTGACTCAGCTCCCTCTCTGTAAAATGGGGGGGCAATAATACTCCCTTACCTAGCAGGGGTGCTGTGAGAATAAACTGATTAGTACCAGACATTAAAATAGTATGATCTGGAGTCCACACAATTAGCTAGATGGAAATGTGGGCACCAACTGATACACAATAGGGGAAGAAGGAAAAACATTTGGTGAATGACACCAGAGCAAATGCCTACTCTCATAAAAAATCTCTCCTAGTGTGCTAGAACAACATCCACACTGAACAGGAGAAAGTATCATGAGAATACTGTTTGAGCTATTACAGAAAGTTTGCTAGGTGAGAGTCAAAATGGTGCTACTGATACAGAATAACTTGCAGGATTTTATTGGACACTGTCTGTGTAATGTTTGTTCAGAGTAAATGAAAACTGAACATTCTGGGATTAATTAATTAATTAATTAAATAAATCACTAACGTGACTTGAACAGGGACACACAGACATTGACTTTCTTATCCTGGAAGCCAATTGCATTAGCATTCTAAAACAAAAGCAATTTCTCTCTCTAGGGCACTATACAAGTTTAGGAACAAAATATATTACTGGGACGTGATGCAGAGATAGGCACAGAAAGTGTGCTTGTATCACAAGATGAGGACAAAAATGCATGAGGAGAATTAAGAAACATTGATAAATAGGCCTAAATATTACTTTAATAGAAAAAGCTGTAATATATTTCAGTTGAGATTGTTCCCTACAGTTTCCATTTTCAGTTACTATTTTAGGGGTGGATTTATTTTAGTAGATTAACAGATACAATTACTTACATAAACATACATATTAACTTTAGACTGGCTCGATGATTCTGTAGTACAAAGCTTCTTAGGAGACTCAGGTTCAAGACTACCCTTAAGATGTCATATTCGATGGGGATATAAAGGGTGGCATAAGTTACGTTTTGGGAATAAACTAGTCATGAAACGGATTTAAGTGGCCAAGTATTGTAATTCGAATCTCTTTGGCATTTGGTGGCAGTGCAAGATATGTATAACTTATACACCAATTTGATATTATGTGGGGACAAAAATCAGCCTGTAGTGAAAACAAATGCAACTCCCAATGAGGTCAATGGGCCAAGTTCTGCCTTCTGTTCTGCTGGTATTAATGTGGGGTAACTTCACTGAAGCCAACGGAATCAGTCTGATTAACACTGGCTCACCTGAGAGCAGAATTTGCACCTGCTTAAACCAGGAATGTTGGAAAGAGGTCAAGAATATGTTAAAATAAGGGAAGAGGGAAAGCTGTCTCTTACCCATTGGCTGGACCTCCTGATACATGCCCTTACTTTTTAAGTTATACCTGTTTTGCGGTCACTCAGCAGATGCCAAATCTTTGCCACTTATCCAATATGTAATCTATACAACTGTTTCTGTCCCCAGAGAATTTGTCTCTCAGACTTTCAAAGGAGATGCACCCCTTTCTTCCAGTCTACATTTAGTTAAATTTGGCCCAGACTCCTACATAATTGACAGATTGCTGGAGCATAGCAGAGCTTACAGCCTCTGTGTCAAATTATCCTTTACTGTAAGCAGGTGGAACCTCATTGACTTCAGTAAGTTATTCCCCTTTAGTGTAGGGGAGACCTCCAGGCCGAAAGGTGATGATTGCATTCCTCATCAAAGTCCTTGAGTAGTCAGTACAGACAATGGGTCACTTTCGAAGAAGATGAGGTAATATCTTTTTTATTGGACCAACTTCTGTTCATGAGAGAGTCAACAAATTTCAAGCTCTCACCAACAGCAATTGGGCCAATAAAAGATATTACCTCACTCACCATGTCTGTCTAATATCCTGGGACCGACACAGCTACAACACCACTGCAAACATTGAAGAAAATGGTCAGCCCACTGCTTGGGTGCAGAGGAGGAAAAGGATTTTAAAGGGGGAAAGTGTGCCTCAAAATGAAGAGATGCACAAAACCCCTGCAATCACATTTCAACTTCTCTTTCTGAATCTCTAAGTGCTCTCGTGCCATCTCCAGCAAGAAAGGGAACTACTTGAGTAAAGATCCCTTTAGACCATCAGACTAAGATGGGTTGCTAAATGTAGAGTAAATAGCAGCTGCTCTTACGGACTACAACTACGTTCATAAGGGACTCCTAAATCCATTTGTATATCTTCCATTGACAGCTCAGCACATCTTCTTCCATTCAATATCTAATGTTTGGCAAATCTCAGGCTGTACTCACTGCATGAACTGGATTGCACTGGTCTATCGGGCTCTTGAAGTCTGTCCTTAGCTCATCAAAGGCGATTATCTGCAAAATAATTTTTTCAAACATTGTAATGACAGCAGTAAAATCAGTGAATCCAGGTCTTTTTCTTTATAGTAGTTACTAAAATCTATTCTTACTATCTTTGGTTGAAATTCATACCAAATATAACTAATGAATTATGTTTTATATCATTTTACAGAACTAAACATATACACATTTCACAAAGCTACCTTCAGCCACAAGATCACTATACAAAGTAATAGTGATAGGTCATGCTATAACAGGACATACATATTGACCCGCTGCCAGGTTGAATCACTCCTCCAGTAAATATATGCTACTATAGTATTTTTCAGAGATCAAAACTCTAAAAAGGAATTCATTTGTCTACAGATAAATGCGATAAACCATAGTCCTAACACTGAGAGTTTTGGAAAAGGGTGTTGTATTGAAATAAGGAAAAGTCAGAAGGCAACTTGATTTAATTGGAAGTGGAGGATTATTTTGCTATTTGAACATTAAGGGGGTTAAGCACAAAATCAGACAAATTAGAAATGAAAAAGACCTGTTATGCCAGTTAGATCATACACCCCCACATCTCACCTCAGCCAGAAAAAGTTTGATCCATAGAGCAAGGAGTCTTAAATTTTCATACAATGTAGACAAGATCAGGTCAACATTTTTTCAGCCTTTTTCTTTGTTTTGTTTCCTTACAGGTTTTTCAATAGGAAATTTTTAATGAAAAAATTGTTTTTGTTCACAATTTTCCAATTTTTTATATATATTTTTTCATTTTGAATTAAAAAAAACTTTTAGTTTTCAAAAATAGATTTTTTTTTATTTTACAGTTTTGTTCCCTTCCCACCTTTTTCTCCTCTCCCCTACCTTTTCTTTCCCACTGGAAAAGTAGAAGGAAGAAAGAAAGGCAGGAACCAAACATAAAAACACCCCTTGAAAGCCAAAAATTTAAAACTGTCATGGGGGGTGGGAGGGGAAGGGCAAAAACTCAAACAAAACATTTTGCTTCACTGGAAAAAAAAAAAAACAAAAAAAACCCAGAAAATTCCATGACAATTTTTTAAAGAAACAAACAAACACTTTGTTTCCTAAATTTTTCAGGGAAAATATGCTTTTAAAAAACAGCTCTAGCGAAGCCCACACTTTGCTGAGAGATTGGCTCACTTCTCACCCGGTCACAAAGGGTCAGAACCAAGCAGGGGATTTGTATTGTCTCCCCGCCACCACCAAAGAGCCTCAAAGTCTGGAAGCACAGGGTCTTGGTGTGGATGGCCCTTTGCCTGCAGTGGCTCTTTCAAGAAGAATGAAGATCTGAGAGGTCGTCTGAGGATTATATAGACTGAACTTCCTGCTTGTTCTGCAAGAGGTCTGGGGAGGTGGAGAACAAATTCTGTCCCATTGACAGAACTTTCTAAGGAAAACTCCTCGCTGATGACAACCCCTCAGGTTTTTCCCTCTGGGGAGGGTAATCTGGCTTTTGCTGTTTACACACTCTTCAGTCATTCTGACATCCCTCACCACCATCTCCTTAGTCACTGCTTAGCCAAGCTGGATAGATTTAGCTCTTTTTATCTTGCCTCATAAGTCAGTCACCTCAGTCTATTCATTATTTTTGTTGTTCTCCTATGGACTCCACCTACTTGGTCTCTATCCTTCTGGTGTTTAAGTACCTTGAACACACTGGGTCTGAATCTGTTCTACTTACAGTAGTGGGAATCTCCAGTAACTCCATTTAAGTGACTACAGACACATTGGTGTAAAATTAGTTTAAATGAGACAAGAATTGGGCCTACAATTCCCAGTATGGTCTCCTCAGAGTCGACAACAGGTAGACACAACAGATGGTGAATGCAGAAAGGTAGTGGTTACGTCTACACTGAATAAAACACCAAACCTGTGGCAGTGAATTTCAGAACCCGGGGCTTGTGGTACAGGGCTAAAAACAGAAATGTGGACATGGCTGCTTGGACTGGAGCCTGGGCTCTGAAACCTGGTGAGGGGAGAGGGTCTCAGAGCCCAAGCTCCAGTCCAAGGAGGAACATCTACGCTGCTATTTTTAGCCCGTAGTGAGAGTCCCAAAAGCCCGAGTTAGCTGACCAGGCTCTGAGACTCACTGCTGTTGTTTTTTTGCAGCGTAGACATATCCAATGAGACAGCTGTTCTGAAACTGAAATAACCAGTGGTCACAACATGGAAACTGTCTAGCTTTATGAACAAGTAAGCCTCAAAACAATCCTGTTAAGTAGTTATGATGGTCTCCATTTTACAAATATGGAAACTGAGGTGCAGAAAGGTTGAGACTTGCCAGACCAGAGCCCATATAGCACTCTAGTGGCAGAAATGAGAATAAAATCGAGGACTCCAAGTCTCCTGCTCTAACAACACTGTTTCTACCAAGTTATAGAACATTTAAAATTAAACAACTGTGGCATTTTCAATAGCAAACTACAGGTTGCAATGTATTCAGCTGATAACTCTTCATGTCACAGCATTATTATTAAATGTTTGTTAGTCTTATTGATGTGAAGGTGCTGCACAAAGAAATGTAGGACAGTCCTTGCCCAAAGCAGCATATAGTTTAAGTGATATATGACAGGTAAGGATGCCAGAATAGACAACATCATTTTTTGTGTCAGTTCATTCGAGAGTGTAGTGATTCTCATGTCACCCACGTAGTTGTTATTGGGGCATTTAGTGCACTGAATGAGGTATACCGCCTATTGTGATAGGCATGTGGCACCAGATCCTGCCATAATAGATGCAAAACCTCAGACATATTTCCATTGCTATGATGATTACATCTTTCAAGATCCATGGGTCCTACGTACCTCATGCAATGCATCAAATGCCCCAAACAAACAACTATGTGGGTGAAATGAGGCAATTACTATGCCTGCAAATGAACTCATACAGAAAAATGATAAAAAGACAAATACCATATCAGCCACGGGCAAACATTTTTCACAATATGATCACTCCATATTTGACCCCTCAGTTCTTGTCCTCAAAGGAAACCTGCACAACACCTTCAAAACACAAGCCTGGGAATTTAAACTCATAACTTTATTAGACACTAAAAATCACGGACTTAATAAAGAAACTGGATTTATGGATCATTACAACAATCTATAACCCATTAAGCCTCCTTTGTTCTGTGACTGCAGAAGTGTTACTTGCCAATTTCACCTAAAATGGTCTCTTATGATGTTAACTCCTTATGCTAAACAATTTGTTCCACCTTTTGTTTAGCTGTGACATTCTGAGTACCTTTCCCAGACCTAAAGAAGAGCTCTGTGTAAACTCAAAAGCTTGTCTCTCTCACCAACAGAAGTTGGTCCAATAAAAGATATTACTTCACCCACCTTGTCTCTCTAAAAGCATAATACACAGAGCCATTGATATCCACAGAATTATCTCCCCCACCTCATCTAAGGTCATAAGCGAGTGGTCTAGTTACCGGTGGACTGGTGTCCACATCACACCAAAAAAAACAAAACAAAAAAAACCCAACACCATCACAGTTGGCAATATTTAATATCCTTGCACTAAGATGAGAATGAATGGGCTAGGAGATTGAACTATCCTCTGACTCCTAGAAGAGATCTTCCAGGTTTGAGTTGAGGAATATTTGTTGGGCATAGCATGGCTGGAAGCTTGTACTGCCACTGCCTATGCTGTACTTGTTCTGTAGATGGAAGAAAAAGGTAAGTATTGGAGCTACCTATGGAGTGGTTATAAAGTTCCTGGTTCTCCACAGTTACTAGAGCAGACCAGAATGTGTTGCAGCAAGGAGTTTAATAAAGGTAGGAATTTCCTGGTTAGGAGGTTCTCTAGTTGCTGCTTAAAGCATGTCTCTGTGTTTATGACCTCACACTACACTATGCATCTAATAAAACAGAATAAAAGTTCCCTTGATTTATAAATATACTGGCCACGCTCTGTGGTGACTTTCTCCCCATGCAAGGCCATTAACTCCAAGTGTAAATCTGCACAGAATTTGCCCCAATTTAGACATTCTTATGCTGAATAGTTTACAGATTCTGTGCTGGCATCACCTGTTTCAGAACAGCAACAATTAGGAAGATATTTATAGATGTGCCTGAATTCCCCCCACCACCACCCACATGCATGTTTCTCCAGACAATGACAGCTTTGAATACAGAAGCATTCACATGAGATTGAGGCTGATTTTCATTCTCCATTTATTTCTTTACACAGAGATCTAACTGAAACTTTCACCTGGCAGTGGCAGGAAGGAATCCAGATCTCTGTGTTTTAGGGAGGCTAATTTTTGACCACTGAGCCCTTACAGGTGTGTTTGACTTGAGCGCAGGTGTTTGTTTTTTTGTTATTAAACTGACCATGACTGATTTCTGGGTAGGAAATCTGCTGAGAATATTCATTAAGGTGAATTTATGGCTGGTAAAAGGCGCTGCATTGATAACTCTTGGGCTTGAAAATTATAATTTGTATGCATCTTAGAAAAATCTAAAAATAAAATATTGAGATGAACATGTACCACAGCCCTGACCTGGAGGGACTACATTCATCATCTATTCATAACCCATTCACTGTGTCTTGCCTGCTCAGATTGCCAGCAAAGGTGCCAAGTTAGTGCTGAATAACGTGGTGAACATCTGTCCATGCTGAACTAATCTGAGAACAGCAAACACAGAACAGGCAGTAGTCTCAGCACACCAGCAATCTAACTGATGTCCAGTTGTTTGTAGGTACCATTGTAAAAAAAGAGTTTTAAGGAGCAATTTGAAGGAGGACATTGAGATAGCTTTGTGGATGTTTATGGGGAGGGCCTCCCAAGCATGAGGGGCAGGATGGGAGAAAACAAAGGTACTCATTTGAAAACTTTACAAGTGGGTGATGGAGAGTGGTATCATTGGCCAATCAGAGGCAGGAGTTGACAGCTCAACAGTGAAAGTGTTGAAGTGAAGCACTAGGAAAATAATATTTGCAGCAGCATTGTGCATGGGTATGAGTGGGACAAGACTGAATTTGTCAAGGCCAGAGAAAAGCATGTTGCAGTACTTAAGATGTGAGATTATGAGAGTTTTAGCTGCATGTATGGCTTTACCCCAGCTCTAGTCAAACTTCAGTGTGGGACCTTGTATCAAGGCAGTTGTCTCCTGGTTGCCCCCTCCTGGCCAGAAGAGGTTCTGCAGCAGCTTGCCTCTAGTTTCCATCTTTAGGGCCCTTATGATCTCCACAGTCTCTCTCATGGCTAACACCCTTCCCACCCCAATTCCCCACTCCCCCATCTGAGGCTCGTTAAATAATAGAACAGTCCTTAAGGTCCTCAAAATAAAGTCTGTCACCACATCCCAGAAGCTCATACTCAGCTGTAGCTCTTAGTTCTACCACACAGGGAGGCCTTCTTCTATCTCAGTAAGCTCTTCACAAAGTTTCCACTCCTAGCCCTCCCTAGCAGGAGCTCCATCTTCCACCTCCGATCTGCTTCTCCTGTCAGTAGCTTCCCTGTGCTGAGAGAGAAGACAGCATATACATACTGGCCTCCTTCAGAGAGCTCCTCCTGATTGGCTGGGAGATAGGGAAGCCCATTTCCCTGCACACCCACCCTGCTACATTACAGGCCTTTAAAGGGACAGTCTCCTGTTTTTTCCTCCACCCATCCAACTACTAATGCCTTGGAATGCTTCCTCTCCTCTGGCCTTGGCCATTTATTGAGCCTTTAAAATGGCATAACATTGATACTGGCCTGAAATGGGAACAGCAAAAAAGTTAGAAAAAGCTAGCAACTTCGTTAAGTCTCTAATGGGAGCTTCATGTGTACGTCTGAGGGTAGTTTGGCCCACTGACATTTGAAAACTAATTGCAGGTGAAGGCAAGAGATGGAGTGTAGCTGAGATGTAAACTGAAAAACTGTTTCTTCTTCCACTGCTGGATAATATTGCTAATATCTTAAGCAATGTTGCTAAATGTTTGGTGTCTAGTGACCCTGAAATCAGGGGTTAGCTGATAAGTATAGGAAGAACTAGTTTTCAGTTCTTGTTTCAAACTATATTTAGGGCCCTTCATGTTTGGTTTTTATTTTATTAATTTTTCCTGGAAATTTGTTGGTGTTTATTACAATAAGTGAAAATTGGTGGAAAAAACTATTAATTTTTCTGGGTGAATATCAGGGTTTATTTTGGTGGACAGAAGGACGGCAGGAAAGTATTCAGTAGACTGATGCTTTGTTAATGGAATTCAATGTGGTTTGCTGCAGAACTAATGGCGGGGGGTCCGGTGGCGCGGCGCTCAGCGGGGGCGGGGCACGGCACTCGGCGGGGGGGTTCCAGCGGCGCGGGGCGGGGGGGGGGGCTCCGGCAGCGTGGCGCTCGGCGGGGCGGCGCTTTTTTTTGCTGCTTGGGGCAGCAAAAAAGTTAGAGCCGGCCCTGATGCCACCTCTGAGTTAAGAAAACAATGTATCTCTAGTCCCCAAATAAAACTTTTCATTTGAATAAACAGTTTACCGTTGTGGACTTAGAAGTACTAGCCTATAAATATTTACATTTAATAATTGGGCCACACCATTTGCAGTGCATCTTTTTCTCCTGTTTGTTTTTTTAAAAACTTTTGAATACTTCCTTGTGTTCTGAAATGTATTCTGACACAGATTTTTGTTTTCTTCCCATTTTAGTGTGTCAGCTCTCAACCATTATCTGCTAACAGCTTGAAATGTTTAGTTGGTGGGCACGAGATTCATCAGTACATTCAGAGGCGCACACACTTCAGAGCTTGTGTGCATGCCTGTTTCTTTATTGTGTGTATCTTCTAGACTAATCCATAGCCTTACTTCAACAGGCAGCTTTGCATATACACACAGACCAATGTATTTTCATAATACATATATCTCCTGTGTGACAGACCCAGACCAGTGGGGTACAGGAGTCTGGTAGAGGGCAAATATTCTGGTCACTGGATGAGTCGTTTTCTGTTCCCTGAGTGACCAGAGAAGGGGCTGCACTAGAGTAATCAGGAACCTGCTAGAACCAGTTAAGGCAGGCAGGCTAATTAGAACACCTGGAGCCAATTAAGAAGAAACTGCTAGAATCAATTAAGGCAGGCTAATCAGGGCACCTGGGTTTTAAAAGGAGTTCACTTCAGTTTGTGGTGTGAGTGTGAGGAGCTGGGAGCAAGAGGCACAAGGAGCTAAGAGGGAGAGGGTGTGGGTGTGCTGCTGGAGGACTGAGGAGCACAAGCGTTATCAGACACCAGGAGGAAGGTCCTGTGGTGAGAATAAGGAAGGTGTTTGGAGGAGGCCATGGGGAAGTAGCCCAGGGAGTTGTAGCTGTCATGCAGCTGTTACAGGAGGCACTATAGACAGCTGCAGTCCACAGGGCCCTGGGCTGGAACCCGGAGTAGAGGGTGGGCCTGGACTCCCCCCAAACCTCCGAATTGACCTGAACTGTGGGTTCTTCCAGAGGGGAAGGTCTCTGAGCTGTTCCCCAACCCACATGGTGAATCTCTGAGGGAAGAAAATCCGCCAATAAGCGCAGGACCCGCCAAGATAGAGGAGGAATTTTGTTACACCTGCAATGTATTGTATTTTCCTAATAAAACAAGTGATTTTTAAATATTTGAATGATACAAAAGTAGGGTGAAAATAAAACAAATATTTTTTTGTAAAACCCAGGATTTTTTCTGTTTAAACTGAAAACAAAGGGGCTTAACTATATTGTAACAAATCTGAGGCCTTCTACAACTCCATTGGTGTCACTATGCTGCACGCTGCAGCCCCTCAGAGCTTCTAGGTGATAGAACTCAGATGCTTCTACCCCAAAACACAGCCCAGCCCATCACCTCACAAAATAGCAGCTGTCCCACCAGCTGCTTAGAAATTCAAAAGTGCAGTTGAGAGAAAACAAGATCATAACAATTACATAACCACAAAATTCATATCCTGAACTGCAGCCAGGCTCACATGAGCTAAGAAAGGCGGGAGGGTATCAGCTGACTCTCTGCTCCAGATACCCAGAGCTGGACAGATCTATCTCCTCAGAATCAATTCTCAAATCATCCGGTTTCTCCAGGGCATGGGCCAAAGTCAGCTGCTGCTGTTTACGAGACATTTTAAAAAAAGAAATAGGCTAAATACAGAGAGTAATATTGGAGAGGGTCACAAAATATGCAGACTGAGGCCTAAACAACAAAGTTTGGTTCCAAGTCTAGATCTGAACTTTTGCCCATCTCTGAAAAATCAGACCAGTAAAACTCTGCAGTGATCACTCCCTAAAGATGAAATTGTTCCATTATCTTATCTGTACACTAGGAAGGCATTCATGGTTGTAGTCACTCCGATTCCTATCACATATTACTGGGATCGAGCTTTGGATCTGAAGCTGATAAGGTTTAAGGATTGTTTTGTTACAGGCTACAGAGCAATTCCATTTTCAGCCTCACAAATCTAATTCTGTGACCCACTGAAATAGCAGAAAACCATTTACAAAGGTTACAATCCTAAGTACAGAAACTTAGAAACAAGCTTTCCATTGTACTGGAAGGCTGGTATTAATTAGAGGATGTTGATTTTACCTTCCTATGCTACTGCACTTTATAAATTAAAGTGCTTTACAGATATTAGTTAACCCTCACAGCAGCTCTGTGAGATCACCACTTTACAGGTGGGGAGACTGAGGCAGGGAAATTCAGTGACTTGCCCATAGTACACAAGAAATCTATGCCAGAGCCAGGATTAGAACACAGGTGCACCTGACTTCTAGCTTGGTGCTCAAGCCCCTGGGTTATGGTGCATTCCAGGATAACAGAACAACATTTTGGGGCCGTTTTTACCCAGATTTCTATCTTCCTGGGCATTAGAGTAGCACACACTGTAGTAAACTGGTGGTTTTAAATCTGCACAATGTGTGCCAAATTCTGCATGCAGTTGCACCTCAGTAGGGATCCCAAAGTGCTTTACAGTACGGCTCAGCGATATTCACGATCTTTGGGGTAGAACACAGCAGCTGTTTAGCAGTAAATAGAAACACTTTGTAAACAGTTTACAGCAGGAAATGAAGAATAGCCTATCCAATTGAAACTGCAGGGAGTGAAGGATTTAGGTTGGCAGAATGTAAAATTACCAGAGTTTCAATTTGACCAAAACACAGAATCAACACCCAGGCATCCCAGGAGATTTTTTAATGACTCCAGGTAGTCTGGCCTTTAGTTTTATGTCTCTTACAAAAAGATAACAGCATCCAGGAGCAGTGCCCCCTAACACCAAGTTGCCACCTTTGGCAACACTTCCTTAACTAGCACTAGCAGCAGCTTCTTCATTCTCTCTGTGGGCCAGGCACCAGATATCGACATTCATACACACACACACAAAGCCAGTGCATTAAAATCTCTGCACAAGAGTCAGGATTAATAATAGGCCCACACAGTGCTTGCATTAAAATTCCACTTCAAACTTTATTTTATAAATGAATTAATTCTTGGGTTTCTGGGCAGGTTCCATGGGCTCTCTCTTCTGAAACCTAGTGTTACACTGCCTAACTGGCTCATGACTAAGGCTAAGGTTTAGTCACAGATATTTTTAGTAAAAGTCATGGACAGGTCACGGACAATAAACAGAAAGTCACTGCCCCGACCTGTCCATGACTGTTACTATAAATACCCCTGACTAAATCCTATCTGCTTCTAGGGTCTTGCTACTCTGGGGAGCCTGGGACACCACTGCTGTGGGAGGTCCTGGGGCCCAACGGTTGCCCATACTCTGGTGGTGGGGGCTGGCTACCTCCAGCCACCCCTGGAGCCGCTGCTCAGGCCGCCTCCAGGGCAGCCTCCAGGACCGCTGCTACTTCAGCAGTCCCCGAGGCCACCTCCTGTTGCTTGGGCAGCCCTAGGGTCAGCCACACTGGCCACCACAGCTGCAGAAGTCACGGAGGTCACGGAATCTGTGACTTCCACAACCTCCGTGACAGCCTCTCAGCCTTACTCATGACCATGGGTGCCAACCTCAGGGCAGACTGCCAAGAAACGGAACATGAACCCCAAAGCGGTTAGGTGTTTTATACTTAGACTTCACCAACCAAGTAACAAGTGTAAATTCCTGAGGCACTATAACATCCCTAACAGGGAGACACAGATGGTCCCCTTTGGTACTTCAATGCATCTTGCCACTCAGGTAAGCCTGCCTCTGTGATAGATGGTCCCTTACACCAAAAAAATCACAACAATATTCAGGTTACTCCCAGTCCCAAAGGATCAGTCATTCACCCCAGGTCAATTGTACTCAGATCACAAACCAAAGACAACTAGAGTCCTTCAAATTCACAGATCCACTTTATATCTGCAGATATCCACATCTGCAGATGTGGATGAGGATATCCACAGACTATTTTGCAGATGGATGCAGATTCAAATTTTATATCTAAAGCCCTGAAAATCTGCAAATATCCACTTTATATCCATAGATCATTTTTGCAGATCACGGATCTGATGTGGATACAAATTTTGTATCTACACAGGGCTCTAAAGATAACACTTGTAGCCAATCCTTTAACTAACTAAAGCTTGATTAACTAGGAAAAAGAAATGAGAGTTTTTGAGAAGGTTGGAGCAGGTAAACACACACACACACAAACAAGATACAGTCTTAAGCTCTGAAAGATGATAGTAGCAAGCTCTATATGTCCTTCAGGGCTAACCCAAGCTAAACAGCTGGAGACTCATCGCTTATGCTTAGAAATCTTTGCCCCTCAGAGTTCAAGGAGTATAGGGATAAAAATTTCTCCTTAACAGGAATTTTTATCCCCTTCCCCCAACATTCAAGCTGTGATGGGTACAGCCCTACCAAATTCACGGTGTAACAAGGCAGAACGCATTCACTGGCATGGCACATCCTGCTGGTTGGTCTGCGAATTAGCTCTTCCAGATTCAGAGCGCCTCCTGCTGGCCAATGTCTCCCTTGCTGCCACCTGCTTCTCCCTTTTCTCCACACTTTAGATCAGGCCCCACGTCCCCTCAGCCGACGGTGCTCCTTTGCTCAGGGGACTTCCCCTCCCTGGGAACCCCAATTCCCTGAAGCCCACCTTGCCTCAGTGACCGATGGCCAGACTTCATCTAGCCCCTTTTCTCAGGGGCAAACTGTAGTCTGCAATGGCTGCTTATCATTGGCAAGGGGGTTTGGACCTGCTGCCTTTTCCTGGCCTGGCTGCACCGCTAGAGCCTCAGTACCACCACAGGCCCTTTTAGCCTGGCCTCAGCCTGGGAACTCACTTGGCCAGAGCTCCCCAGCTCTGCCTGTCCTTCCCCAGCACTGCTCTGTTTGAGATACCCTCCTCTAGCCAGGTCCTTTCCACTCCACCACTGGAGTGAGACTCCCCCAGCCTAGCTCCCAGCCCTTTTATCAGGGCCAGCTGGACCCTAACTGGGTGTGGCCACACCTGTGGCTGCCAACCCAATCAGCCTCCCTTGGCTGCTTTCAGCCCCAGCCCTCTCCAAGGGCTGGCTTTTAACCCTTTCCAAGCTGGAGCAGGGTGACCGCCCTGCTACACACGGCCATGAAAAACATCTCACAGACCATGAAATCTGGTCTTTTGTGTGGTTTTACCCTATACTATACAGATTTCACAGGGGAAACCAGCATTTCTCAAATTGTGGGTCCTGACTCAAAATGGAGTTGCAGGGGGTCGCAGTATTTCCATCCTTTCTTCTGTGCTGCCTTCGGAGCTGGGTGGTCGGAAAGCGACGGCTGTTGGCTGAGCGCCCAGCTCTGAAGGCAGTGCCCGGGGCCGGCTCTAGGCACCAGCACTCCAAGCATGTGTTTGGGGCGGCACTTTTCAAGGGGTGGCACTCTAGCTCCCTTTTTTTTTTTTTTGCTTGGGGCGCAAAAAGCCGGGAGCCAGCCCTGAACAGAGGTGAGCTGCGGTGGTGGGGCCCCCCCCCAGCTCACCTCCGCCTCCTCCCCCGAGCACGCTGCCGCTCCGCTTCTCACCCCTCCTTCCCAGGCAAGCCTGGGAGGGAGGGATAGGAGGGGAAATGTGGTGCACCCGGGGGAGGAGGCGGGGCCGGGGATTTGGGGAAGGGGTTGGAATGGGATGGGGAAGGGGTGGAGTTGGGGTGGGGCTGGGGGGGGGGGGGCCCGCAGGAAATTTTTTTTGCTTGGGGCGGCAAAAAACTTGGAGCCGGCCCTGGCAGTGCCCTGCCAGCAGCAGCGCAGAATTAAGGGTAGCAGTACCGCAACCCCCCCTACAATAACCTCGTGACCCCCTCACAACTCCTTTTTGGGTCAGGACCCCTACAATTACAACACCATGAAATTTCAGATTGAAATAGCTGAAATCATGAAACTTACTATTTTTTAAATCCTATGACCGTGAAATTGACCAAAATGGACCATGAATTTGGTAGGGCCCTAGTGATGGGGCCTGTGCACGTACACTCTTCAGGGGTATGCAGAAAGCAATCAACAAAGTCTTTTGTCCATAGTGGCTTGTCTGATATCTGTAGACCTTCTTTTGCTGGGGAGGAGAAAACACCACTTGAGGTAAATTAGCACTTCATACTTGATAATGCTTCTGCCCTGACTGTGGGTGATTTAGTCTTAAAAAACATTTTTATAGTTACAAAGCAAACATTTAAACATTACCCTATAACATGGGATACGGATACTATCAGTAGGATTAACACATGCAGCATCCTACAAGCATTCCAAAATGTAAACATTATACACATTCTTATAACTCTAATATCTATTTTAACAATACTAACACACAGGTGAACCAGACTGGTTTCCAGCTATGCATTTGTCAGTGGTTAGTGAGGCTTGGGGCCGTGGCATGAGCTGGCACCATATCTACCAGCGTCACACCTACCAATAAAAAACAAAAGCAACCAGCCTCATTTAAAAAACCAAAACCAACCAAACCTTAAACTCCCCACTTGCCTATCAAATTCTGCTGCACTAATCCCATGCACTGTCACAGAATTATTAATCCTACCCTGCCAGGATTTAGGGACAGAGGAGAAGGCCCTTATGATAGGACCAAGGACACTAGTGCTGTAGCATCATGGTAACCGATGTTACTTAAGTAAAAAGAGGTAAAATCAGATAAATATTTCATAGATTCTAAGGCCAGAAAGGACCATGGTGATTATCTCATCTGCTCTCCAGCATAACATAGGCCATAGAACTTCCCAAAATAATTCATTTTTAAACTAGAGCATATCTTTTAGAAAAACATCCAAACTGGATTTACAAATTGTCAGTGATGGAGAATCCACCATACCCTTGGTAAATTATTCCAATGGTTAATTACCCTTACAGTTAAAAAATTACACTTTATTTCCAGTCTTAATTTGTCTAGCATCAACTTCCAGTGGATTTTCTCATACCTTTGTCCGCTAGATAGAAGAGGCCATTATCAAATATTTGTTCCCCATGGAGGTACTTATAGTCTGTGATCAAATCACCCCTTAACCTTCTCTTTGTTAAAACTAAATAGAATGAACTCCTTGAGTGTCCCACTAATAAGTCATGTTTTCTAATCCTCTAATCATTCTTGTGGCTCTTCTCTGAAGCCTCTCCAATTTATTAACATCCTTCTTGAGTTGTGGACACTAGAACCGGATGCAAAATTCCAGTAGTGGTTGCAGCTGTGCCAAATACTCCTACTCAAGATTTCCCTGTTAATGCATCCAAGGAACACATTAGTCCTTTTGACCACATAGTCACTTTGGGAGCTCAAGTTCAGCAGATCATCCAGGATGACCCGTAAGGGCAGGTCTTCACTACCCTGCTGGATTGGCGGGTAGTGATCGATCTATCGGGGGTCGATTTATCACGTCTAGTGTAGACGCGATAACATCAATCCCCGATCACGCTCCCCGTTGACTCCGGAACTCCAGCTCGCGAGAGGCGGAAGCGGAGTTGACGGGGAAGCGGCAGCGGTCAACTCTCCGCCATCCTCATGGCCAGGTAAGTCGACCTAAGATACACCAACTTCAGCTACGCTATTCGCAGTTGCGTATCTTAGGTCGACCGCCTCCCCTTCCCCTCCCCCACCCCCACTAGTGTAGACCTGGGCTTAGCCTCTCAGAGTCACTGCTTCCCAGGACAGAGTAACCATCCTGAAAGTATGGCCTACGTACTTTGGCTTCTCTTGGAAATCCAGCAGACTCGGCTCCCTTCATATTGGGGTGGGAGGGACACATAGTGCTGATGATGACTTACTCAGTGACTGGTTCCAAAAGGAGTTTACTCAATTCTACATTTGCTGCTAAATCCTCAAAAATAACAAGAGTCCCTGGCAAGGAAACGAAGCAGGAATTTCATCTTCAGACTCTTCAGAAGGCAGGGAAATCAGCTGCATGAACCAAGCTGGAGACAGAGAGATAAGGAAAGCTGCTCGTAAGCTACCAACTTCACTGAATCTCGAAGGCTCCAGTTTGATTAGAGGCTGTATGAGCTGGGAGTTTTGACATAGCTTTAATCTCTTCTCTCACATCAAAGTCACGCTGCTGGTATTTACAAACGGCAGGTGTGAGGCTTAATTCTCTGAATGACTGTCGTGTCATCGTAAGTATTTTTTGGAGTGACTATTCATTTCCCAAATTCAATTTACCATATAGAGATGGCATAAAGCTTTGCATTCATCGACAATTATACAGAAACAACTGCATGGGGTTTGGTATCTATGATTTCTTTTCTCTTGTTAAACAGAAACTGAAATCTAGTTTTAAGACCAAAGTTCAGATTCAAAGGAATGGTAGTACAAAAGCTAGGAGACCAAATCCAGGCCCTATGTGGTATTTGTGCAGGCATGGTGTAATCATGTATCGGATTTGTTTGTGTGTCAGATAGGGAGCTGATTACTGGCACCCCAAGGCTATCACTTCCTTTGGTAAAGTAGTAGAGACCTGTGCTTTTAGAGCTGAAGCCCTAGCGTTCTACTCCCAGCAACCCAGGGATGTGTGTGATTCATGTATTAACTCTTTCTATCGGACATGGATTCATTACAAAACATGTATGAAGACTGGCAAAATTCATGCCTAGTGTAATTCTATTGGATGAAGTTGCAGGGATAAAGTTAGACCATTCACTTTAAAGCTTGCCAAAAATTATTTGATTTTGCTGTGTATTTTGTTCTGGTGACTGAAGTATGCAACTCCAGTTGCATTATATTATCAGACCATCAAAGAATCAACTCTTTATCTTCAACAATATTCCCTATTTTGGTTCTTGTAACTGCTAATCTTTAAAACCCAGAAGGTACCTTTATTTCTGTAACAGCATTTCCCCATTTGCCAGATGGGTATATTGACCAATTTCTCAGTATAATCTCAAGTGGTTTAGTTCCTTTTTTTTTTCTCCTTATAATCTCAGCTACAACTTGCCTAATGCTTTAAGTTGCTGTAGCAGGGCACATTTGCATCTCAATATTTAAGTGGGTCTTAGACCTCTTTGGAAATTGGACTTGCATGATCACTGAAGCAAGTACCGGACATAAAGCAAAATAATTTGGGGTAATTTTTGCAGTGTCAAGTATAATTTCACTGGAAATAAACCCTCTTGACTTCCTGTTATTATGAAGAGTTTTTCTCTCCTCCATTAGGAAATGACAGACAGCTGCTTCCTGGAGTGATCATTCAAAATCTTCAGCAGCCTGCCTCACGTGCCACAGCATCTCATGCTTAAATATTTCTTTATCTTTATTACTTAACAAAATCCTTTTAAACATTTCAAGTTTAAAAAAAAAGAAAAAAAGAAAAATCTTGGATTTCAGCAATAGCCTCTTGTGTAACTCCGAGGTTCCCCGAGCAAGCTTGTCTGAAATGCTTGGTTTGATTAATAGCCCACTACAGCCAACTGAAATGTGGGAAGGGAAAAGGAGATCAAAGACATTCCTTTTGCTCCGCTACTTAAATATTTTCCTGAGCAGTATATTTAAAATAATTAATTCATGGTTGGGTTAATAAGAATAGTATTAATAAATCCACAACATTCAAATAACCAAATCCAGATTAGTGAGTCACTGAATAGCTTTGGAAGTGACTGGATGTAAGTCTGAGCTCCACCAACAAATGACTGAGGCGAGCACTGATTTACATGGTCCATAGTTTGCACCTAGTGTTCATAGTCACATTGTGTGTCATGTCTCATCTTTCAGAGGTGTAAAAGATGACAGCATCTGGTGGTAATGTTCTGAAATGGTTCAACAAAGACCATTGTTTCCAGGGTAGGCAGAAGCCTGGAAGTTCTTTAGTTGGGTTGGTAATCAGATGTTTGTTTGGGACCGTAGCATTATTCCAGAATGCTTTCCAGTGTGCCTCAGGCTTGAATGAGGGTGCTTAAAGAACTTTAGCACGATCCCAAAAAGACTTGAGAGATTTCAGAGGTCCCTTCAGAAGGTTTGGGAAGTCCTGACTAATTGGTAGGTTCATGTTGGCCATGGTTTGACTGGACTTACAGCTGAGTGTCTTTCCAGATTTTGGGGAAGGGATGTATGTGTGCCAGAGCAGGCAACCATTGATTTTAATGTTCCTGTTATGAGTCTCATCGTGGCATTAAGCTGTGCATCCAGAGATTTGGTATGGGAGCTGCCCATCCTGACTGGTGTACAATATTGAATTGTCAAGTATACCAGCGCTATCGTTGCTGTTCAAAATATGTGTGCATTGGTACCCCATGTTGTGCCTGCAAGTTTTCAGACAAGGCTTTTCCTCATTTTTATCTTTTCACATATCTTTTCCAGTTGATCTTTAAAAGTCAAGCTTCTTTCTAACATTATCCCCAAGTACTTTGGATCTGTTGACCACAAAAGGTGACACTGAGTCAAGATGACAACCTTCAAGTGGAGCTCCTGTTATGTGTTATTGATTAACACAATGAATGTTGTCAAAAGGCTACTGGACATTGATTTGTCAATCTCCAGGTATGACTAGCAATGTGAAATTTGTTAAGAGGCCTTTCTGGGACAGCACCAAAGAACTGTAGGACCAGCACTATGTGTATACCAGCTTAATGTAGAAGATCTGTCACATGCTAAGTGTGAGTAGGTTTCAAGAGTTCTCAAGGTGAATAACATTGATGTTGTTATTCTGCAGACTATGAGGATGCTGCAAGATACAAAATGTTGTGGCTATGAATTCATTGCCACAACAAACGATGCAAAGTCTGGCCTTGCCCTGTACACCAAGCCTTGTATTACAGGTGTCTCTGTCCTGTAGGAAGTCAAAACCATGAGTTCTGTATTGCTGCAATAATAATAAAAACAAAGTGTTGCAGTTATAAATCACCTTTAAACAAGGCTCTTAAAACACTTTGCAAAGATGGGGAAAGTATTGGTCTCACATTACATAAGGGGAAAATGGCACAGAAAAATCAAATGATTTGCCAAATGATCTGAATCAGTGGCAGAAGAGGAAACAGAATTCAGGCCTCCTCACACACAGCCCCATATTCTAACAGCTAAATCACACTGCGTCTCTATGGCTCTATGCTTCACTATGTAATCTAGAGCTAGAGAAATGCCCTAGGGGTCAGGACTCATAGAATCATAGGACTGGAAGGAACCTCAGGAGGACATCTAGTCTAGTTCCCTGCATTCGTGGCAGGACTAAGTATTATCTGGACCATTCCTGACAGGTGTTTGTCTAACCTGCTCTTAAAAATCTCAAATGATGAAGATTCCACAACTTCCCTAGGCAATTTATTCCAGTGCTTAACCACCCTTACGGTTAGGAAGTTTTTCCTAATGTCCAACCCAAACCTCCCTTGCTGCAATTTAAGCCCATTGCTTCTTGTCTTATCCTCAGAGATTAAGAACAATTCTTCTCCCTCCTTGTAACAACCTTTTATGTACTTGAAAATTCTTATCATATCCCCTCTCAGTTTCTCTTTTCCAGGCTAAACAAACCCAATTTTTTCAATCTTTCCTTATAGGTCATGTTTTCTAGACCTTTAATAATTTTTGTTGCTCTTCTCTGGACTTTCTCCAATTTGTCCACATCTTTCCTGAAATGTGGCACCCAGAACTGGACACAATACTCCATTTGAGGCCTAATCAGCACAGAGTAGAGCGGAAGAATTACTTCTCGTGTCTTGCTTACAGCACTCCTGCTAATACATCCCAGAATTATGTTCACTTTTTTTGAAACAGTGTTGACTCATATTTAGCTTGTGGTTCACTCTGACCCCCAGGTCCCTTTCCGCAGTACTCCTTCCTAGGCAGTCATTTCCCATTTCGTACATGTGCAACTGATTGTTCCTTCCTAAGTGGACTACTTTGCATTTGTCCTTATTGAATTTCATCCTATTTACTGCAGACCATTTCTCTAGTTCGTCCAGATCATTCTGAATTATAATCCTATCCTCCAAAGCACTTGCAGCTCCTCCCAGCTTGGTATTGTCCGCAAACTTTATAAGTGTACTCTGTATGCCATTATCTAAATCATTGATGATGATTTTGAACAGAACCGGACCCAGAACTGATCCCTGCGGGACCCCACTCGTTATGCTCTTCCAGCATGACTGTGAACCACTGATAACTACTCTGTGGGAATGGTTTTCCAACCAGTTATGCACTCACCTTATAGTAGCTCCATCTAGGTTGCATTTCTCTAGTTTGTTTGTTTTCATCTCAGCTTTGCCAATCCCTCTTTAGGGATCTGAACAAGTCACCTGAGATTCAGCCCTGAGCACCTTCAACTCTGACTTTAGTGAAAGTTAAGGGTGTTTAGCACCACTCAGTATCAGGTCCTTAATCTCTCTGTACTTCAGTTTATTCACCTGTAAAATGGGTATAATACTTAATGTGCTCATAGGGGGGTTAAAATGAGATTTAATGAATGTGACTTACAAAGTGCTTTGAGATCCTCAGATGAAAGGCTCTATATAATGCAAGTACAAATTATTATTAATTATAATCTGACTTCATAAAAAAAATTGAAGGTTTTTTTTTACTTTAAAACTAACATGCCACTTCTTAGGATAAGCTACTATGAATGCACATAAAGTATTTCCCCCGCAGTTTTGATTTTGCTGGCATGGGAGGGTTAAAATAAGCCAGTGCGCACACAGTTCAAGATGCTAATCTAAACTAGAGCAGATTTCATTTTTATTTTCCGGGTAGGCAGCAGGTATGCAGTGACAGCTGCCTGTCATGCTGACCAATTATGTTTGTTGTATCCACCTGTTGTCTCTCATCTTATACTTAAGATTGGAAGTTGTTTGGGGCAGGGACCATCTCTATTACATTTTGTACAGTGCCTAGCACAAGGGGCCATGATCCAAAACTAGGCACTAATGTAATATAATTAGCAATACAAATATTTCAACATTTGACATTTGTATTTGATAAAGCCTAATGATGAGTTCTAGAGAATGTCAAAAAACAGGAGGGAAAAAGATCACTAAAATTTCAAAATGCCTTTATTTTTGAAACTCAAACAAAGCCAACTAGCTCTAGTCAGAATTGTACATGGGCCAAGGAGGTAGTGTTCAGAATCAGGCATAAGCTGTAGTTCAAGGTTCAGATTCAGGGTTTATCTTCACTGCCAAAAAAGGTGCATTTTTGTGGAATAGCTAATTCGCATTAAAATCCTAGTGGAAACACGACACTATAGTTTTACCACAAGATAAACTAGGTAAGGTCAAGCATGGTGTGTGTGTGGGGGGGTGGGAGTGGAGTGGAGTGCTGACCTCACCTAGCTACCTCCCAGTAAAAACTACAAAGGCCTGATTTCATTAGGATTTTACAGTGGGACAGCTAACATGGGTTAGTTATCCTACAGTAAAAACACCTTTTTTGGCAGTCAAGACAGAGTTAGATGTGGGTAGTGTTGGCACCGAAATCTCACAAACTCTTCTCAAAAGATCAACTGATCCTGTGGAATTTCTGTGATCTTGAGTTGAAATTTTGTCAGAACACTTCGAGATTCTGTCTGTGCCCCAACCAAACACAGAACCGAGGTTTCCTTCCAGCTTTGACTGAAGGCCAATATTTTACAGAAGCTTCAAATCCAGGGATTTGAATCTGAACCTACACATCTAGAAAGTCAAAGGAGTACAGATTGACAGTTCCAATTTTGGCCCAACTCTAGACTGGACCACTTAAACGCTGGAGCTGTGTACATTTTATGTGTTTGTGGGATGCATGTCTAACTTGGTTAATGCATTTGATGTTGAGTAGAAGTGATTCACAGAATAATAATGGGAGGAGGAGAGAAAGCTGTAACCTATAGATTATTGGGGGGGGAGGGGGCAAGAGAATGAGCCTGGGAGTACACAGAAAAGCAGGAATGTTAGAAGAATAAGAATGTCTAAGCCTAAACAGATTAGTGCCTGCAGAATACTACATTGCAGAAGAGGCTAATAGTAATTGACTAATATAAAATGTAATAAATGCAACCCCCGTAGCTAACACGTATTGTTAGTTGTCTGCTTTAGGCAATGCCTTTCGGGTTAAGATTGAAAATAGCAATTTCTCACCCTTGGGTGGTTTTAAACTGTTTTTGTCAGATTTCACATCAATAACCGTATGGCACTTTCTTGCTCCATCTGATTTGAACTTGCTAATGCATCTGCCACCACTTAAAAACATCTTTCTGAACTGAAGGCCAAATTCAGCCCTGGTGTAAGCAGGCACAATTTCTGTTGGCTCCAATCTGAGTTGCACCAATTTAAACCCAGCCACTTGGTCTTAATCTTTTTCTTGAAATTAAATTCTAGGTTTGTTGTTTGGTTGTGCTAAGGAAAGAAGAGTATCAGGTTTAGTCCAACTATCAAACATGATTTTCGCCTCTTAGGCACTAACTACTGTAGTATTTTAGCTAACTCAACAGGCATGAAAATCTCATTTTACTTTCTCAGTGATTTAAGCTAACCTACTATGTCTTTTACATGGCATTACAGTATGACAAATTTAAGACACATACTCACAATACAGGCTCAGTCTTGACTCTGTAAATATGATTTGAACAGCTTGTCTACTCAGGAAAATTTGGTGACATAATTATACACCATCCTGATTCTGGAATAAGAGTGTCCACACAGAAACTTATACCAGTATGACTACAGTGGTATTGTTATGGTGGCAAATTTCCCCATATAGACATGACTGTATGGACATACAAATGTGGCACGCAGCCTCAGCTAGAGCAAAGTCAGATTTCTAAGCCAGTGGACAAGTACAGTGCAAACTCCTAAGCAGGGCCGGCTCCAGGGTTTTGGCCGCCCCAAGCAGCCAAAACAAACAAACAAACAAACAAACAAACAAAACGCGATCGCGATCTGCGGCAGCAATTAGGCGGGAGGTCCTTCACTCCCAGGCGGAGTGAGGGACCGTCCGCCGAATTGCCACCGAATACCTGGACGTGCCGCCCCTCTCCGGAGCGGCCGCCCCAAGCACCTGCTTGAGAAGCTGGTGCCTGGAGCTGGCCCTGCTCCTAAGGATCATTATGTGGCAGTCACTTAAAAGAATTCATCTGTTAGTCTGAGAATGAAGAACTCTGTCACGAATACCCAAGTTTTGGAAGTGTATAAGGATGTTTATTTTAAGGAATGCAATAGTATCCTTCAAGATAGCAATTTTTATCTTGAAGGACTCTGTCTCCATGTAAGTTAGTAAATATTATTATTGTAACACTACAGGCAATGCCTGGTAAAAGCAAACACATTTTGGAAGTTAAAGGAATCCATATTCACTTGTTATTGGTTGTGTCCAAGCCACTGGGAGCTTTCCAGCATCATAAGATGGTTGAGAACATGATGTTCACAGATGGCTGACTTGACAGGCAACAACTGACAGATTTTTATAACTGCTGTGAAAACCATCTTATCCAATGGCAATTGAAAGAGGAGGTTTTACTGGCAGATATGGGACTGACATATACATTCCACCTCCTCAGCCCCAGCCACTGAAATATGTTCCTTGTTTACCCAGATGGCTGCCAAAACTGGAGGATTTCAACCTTCTTTTCTAGAGAGAGGGAGAAAGAGGATCCAACTATTCACCAAATCCACACAGAGAGGTTCAGAAATTCTCTATGCCTCCACCATAGCTTTAAATTCACTCATGGACTTTCACGCAGCACCAAGTGAATTCAGCTGGGGAAATCAGCTGTGCACTGATAAACTGGTGTTCATTATGGAGATGAAAACAAGCAAGCTATGTGGAAGAGACATTGCAAATGTAGTTGTACAGAGCCTGTTCCTAAACAGGCTGATGATTTTACTTACTATATCTGCAGTCAGAATACATTTCAAAACAAATTTCAAGTTGAGGAAGAATTTCTGAAGCCCAGACTGTCAGGCTTTTCTTTACCGGAGGGACTTCATCATATTGTTGTCACAGTTCTTCCATTATTAATTATTGTCATTATTTAGAACCCTCCTGTTACTACATGCAGTACAGGGAAGCCAACAGTTTGTTGTAGAAAGTCACATTACACAATGGGTGAAACATCTCCCTGGTGTAACTTTTTTTAAAGGGTTCACAGGCACGTATTAACTACACCCAGAAAACCCAATGCAATACTTTATTGACTGGGCAGGTGACAACACATTGACATCACACATCAGGAAAGCCATGACTTATTGTTTATGAACTAGTTTATTCTGATGTTTGAATGCCACAAAATACCCTGGGATGAATTCCCAGGGACTGTCTAACGCTAGGTGAGTAGGAAACTTGTTCTTGTGTTATTCAACGAGTCCTCCAATCAGTTTCTCTTCTCTCCTCCTGCCTGGAAAGCCCATAATAAAGATGGGTCTGAATCAAATACCCATACCCAAAAACACTTGAATTATGGGAAGTTCAAATCCACATCCAAACTTTGCAGCTTGCCCTAATTTCTATAATGTACCATCCCAGAAAACCCAGATCCCAACAACCCCAAATTCTGGGAAAATTTGGATTTGAATTTTGCAGCACAAGCATCTAATAGAAACCACTGGCATCAAAGAACACTGACCACTGCCATGTGGCAGCAGCATTAACCTTTTTGACAGTCACCCATACAGTGGGTCCATTAGCTTGAGTCAGGAGTGGGAGCTGTCCTCACCCCAGCAAAGGAGAAGAGGGAGCTGCAGGGAATTGCTGTTTATCCAGAGAAGGGAGGGCTTCCCTTTGCTTTAGCACACCTCTACCTCAGTATAACGCGACCCAATATAACACAAGTTCGGATATAACGCAGTAAAGCAGTGCTCCGGGGGGAGGGGGGGCTGCGCACTCCGGCGGATCAAAGCAAGTTCAATATAACACGGTTTCACCTATAACGCGGTAAGATTTTTTGGCTCCCGAGGACAGCATTATATCGAGGTAGAGGTGTATAAGAGGGGGAGCTGCATTGCCCACTGTTACTCCTTGTTTTACACCCCAGGCCCAGATCAGGAAGCTGCAGCTAGGAAATAAACAACAGAAATTTATTACCTACATATCTGTGCATCACATGTTTATTACTAGAGGACTGCATACTGTGTTGCTTATGTAGGCTGAGCTGTGTGTTATCAAGGCTGACCAGAGCTGGGGGCAAGGGGCAAAAGGCCTGGCTAGGAAGGCAGGCCATAGTGGGGCAAGAGACCAGCTGGGCTAACAGCTCTGCCTACATAAACAACGAGGTGTGCAATCCTCCAGCAAGCTGATGGCTGTGATATGTGTAAGCAGCAGTGGAGGGCTTCCTCTGCCTGCAGCACCAAAGTCCAAATGGGCACTCTGTGGGCCTGATTTCAGTGGAAATCAGGCTTCTCCAGTCTTCTGGTTTTCTCAGCCAACAAGAGCCATCTCTAACAAGAAAGAAATTTTCCAAAAAGTGTGCGTATTACAAGAGTTCACGCCATCAGCCATGTGGTTCCCAGATTAATTCTGACCCGGGGCCACGTTACTGGCCCATCTACGGTCATGAAAGGAAATGTTCTTCTGCCCTTGTTTTCTCTCCCCATTCAAAATCATTTGCAGCTTATCTGTGCAATATGCTCCTGTGTAATACTCCCACTTTCCATTGTTTCTTTTTTTTCTATCACACACAGAGTATATATCAATTATTCCCCATGGAACATCAAGAGGAAAAACAAATGCATAAAATCCACACTGTCTTTTCTTCCTGAGTTACATTCTTAGAAGGAAATGGAGTATATTCTATATAAGGGTTCAAAAGCTTAGGGACATAATAACCCAAAGCTAAGAGTAAATGGGAAGTTTCTCCAGAATCATTTCAAGCAAAGGGTAATAAACAGATGGAATAAGTTACTGGTCTAGGTGCAACCAGAGAAAATATTTGCAGGTGAAGACGGGAGGGAGGAGAAAGACCAGGAGAAGGAATTTTGTTCAGCATAAAAAAGACAAAAATCATGGGAAAGAGACAGGTCAGCTAGTCAGTGCTGACCCTTAGCAAGTTTCCAGTCTCGCCCTCATAGCCCATTTTATCCCATCCATTTTCTTTTTAAAAAGCTTCCTATATTCTGTTACTGATTATACTGTCTTGGCATTTATATTTTCTATTAAGTGAACACTTTAAACGTGACTTTGTCTCCCTTAGATTAATCTCCTCTCTTCCATCACTTTTTTAGTTCCCTTATTATCTTCTCTGTCTTTCAGTCCATCTCAATATTATTTCTATATTGTGAACATTGTTCCTTCTCCTCCCACACATCCCTTCCTCTCATTTTCTTGTGCTGTGTTCTCTTCCTCCATCCCCCAATGAGTCCATCTCTCTCCCAGGGCTGTCCTTATTGGTGGGTGACTTGGGCGACCACCTAGGGCACAGTGGTCGGGGGGAGCTGTGATCAAGAGGCAAGGAGCCAGATGGGCCTGGGGTGTGAGGCTGTGGAAGGGAGCTCAGGCCAATTTGGGGGGAGGGAATGGGGGAGAGGCAGGGGAGCCAGGGGATGGATGGGGAGGCAGCGGAGGCCAGGGATGCGAAAATACAAGTTCACCCAGGGTGCCATTTTCCCTAAGGCTGGCCCTGCTCTTTCCCTATTCTTTTCTTCTGTCTTGTGCTCCCATTCCCACTTTCTCACACATGCACTACTGCCTTCCCCCAAATTCCAGCAAAATACACAAACACCTGAAGGTCCCCCAGCATCCACTCACACCTGTGGGCTGCCTCCCCCACACATCCATTCACACATACATGCAGGCTCCCCCACCCTAACTACACAGGATTCATTACACAGGTTATTCCAAGAGAGTCCACATACACATACATTCAGCTTCACCTTATAGACTCATGCAGCCTCTTCTTCTCCACCTTTCTCCTCTTCCATTCCTATTCCCAACACCAAGAATTGTTATGCTTACTATCCCCTCCTTCTTTCCCTCTCACCCACACATGCACGTACATGTTCTCTCTTCTCCTTGTGACTGAGTGCTGGGAACCAACAGCTGAATCAGCACTCTGGTCACTTAAACACCAATTAATTCCTCTGCAGGGTGGACATGATGGGGCCAAATAAGTGGATTAGAATGGGCTGGGGGAGGAGTAATGAGCAAATTGGTCCATTAACATAGTAAGTGTAAAAGCACAGAAGGGAAGTGCAGGGGAGAGAGAGAGGGGCAGGCTAGCAAAGCCAGAACTGAGAAGGATTGCTGAGTAGAGAGATCTTTTCCCTTTCCTCTCCTTGGCAGAGAACTGAGGAGAAACTGAAAGTGTAAATAATTATGAGGTCTGGCTCAGTAAGGTGGGAAGAGCAAATGAATGTCTTCAAGTCTGTATAGACATAGCAAAAGAGAGATGTCACCCTGTCACACTCCTCACCTCCTCCTTCTCCCTCTATCCCCAGATTCCTTCCTGCCCAGGTGCTCAATTCCCCATGTCCCTACTCAACCTCCTGGTGCTTTGTAGTCCTCCCACAGTGGAGGAAAGGAGCTTGTTGTGGGGCCCCAGAAGGAAGTGCTGAGGCATCTGTGCTTCTTCCTCCCCCTGCAGGTTCTGCCATCTGCAGCACAGCAGGAGCCAAATGACTCCAGAGGGAGCTAGGGTAGGGGAGACAGGGTTTACTCCAGGGATATTAAGTGGAGATGAGCAGCAGCAAAGGGGCCTTTCAGGGAAAGGTTCACAGATCTTTCCATTTTTTCCTCTCCATCCATAGAGCATGCAGAGTTGGGTGTGGACATCACCAAGGGCAGGGCCGGTGCAAGGAAGTTTCGTGCCCTAGGTGAAACTTCCACCTTGCACACACACACCCCAGCCCTGCAGCAGCCCCTCGCCTCCCCCCCGAGGCGCCCCCTCCACGGCAGCTCCCCCCCACACCCTGAGGCGCCTGCCCTCATGGCAGCTCCCCCCTCCCGGGGAACCGTGCGGCAGCTCCCCACCCCAGCTCACCTCTGCTCCACCTCCTCCCTGAGCACGTCACCCCCGCTCTAATTCTCCTCCCCTCCCAGGCTTGCGGCGCCAAACAGCTGATTGGCGCCGCAAGCCTGGGAGGCGGGAGAAGTGGAGCGGCCACTGCGCTGGGAAAGGGAGTCTGAGTCGCACGTGTCAGCGCGCTGCCGGCAGCTCAGCCCAGGAATGCTGTAAAAAAAAATTGGGGGCACCGCTTTTTGGTGCCCCCAAATCTTGGCGCCCTAGGCAACCGCCTAGTTTGCCTTAATGGTAGCACCGGCCCTAAACAAGGGAAGGAAAACACATGTTTCCTCCAGCAGTGGTTGCACCTGTGGTTATGGGAGGAGGGCAAACAAAGAAAAGCATAGACATAAATAAGAAGAAAGGGATTAGGTGGTAAAGCAGGAAGGTGAGGTTAAGATAACCACAGAAGTGGCAAGTATGCTGGTCTTAAAAGCATCTTCCTGTTCTATCCCTCCAGTCGCTTATGTTCTCATGAAACACATTCGTGTAATAAAAGGGATATGGTCTGGTTAAGGAATGTGGTTAGCCTTGAACTTGCATCCAAACACAAATGGCATCTCTGAGGATATGTTGTAATTGCTGAGTTAGTAATAGTAACGGCAGGTCAAGGTTGAAGGGCATGTAGCCAAATGATCTTGGTAGAACTTTCACCATTTCTGTCTCTCTCTACCCATCCTGTGAATGTATAAAAGAGCTTTAGTCTTCTGGGCTGTCAATAGGTGAGCAATAAGTTCTTTAAAATGTTATCAAGGGGAGGAAAAAATCATGCATAGTGACGTTAGCTATGAACCTACACTACTTAGCCAGCACTCTTAACTTGAAAACATAATAACAAGATAGAACATTGACTTTAAACATTCAAACACTTACAGAGTGACTCACAGCATGAAGATGGTTGGCATTTAAATTTATAGGAAATTGAACTTTACTGCACCTAAACAGCTGGCCCATATAACAACACTTGACATTTACATAGTATCTATCATCAAAGAATCACAAAGGACTGTACAAAGAGTGTTGCCAATTGTCTCCATTTCTTCCTGAGTTGTCACAATATTTGGTATTTTTCTTAAAGCTCCAGTTCCTGGATTCAAGTGATTAGGTGATATTCTCAGTTTGCTTTTTTTTTTAATAAGTTTCTAGCCCTTCTAGTTGCATAATAAAGCTTGAAAAGGTGACCAGAGAGTAAACTAAAATCTCAAAAACCAGAAGGCAAATAACTCTAACTTTATTTTTTTTAATATTTTTTTTTTAAATCCAGTTATGATTTTGGTGGCCTGAGTCATTATATTTGAATGCTTGGAACTGGCAATGCTGCAAATTATTCAGAAAGCATCACAACCCTGTGTGAGGTAGGTAAGTATGATATTCATTATACAAAAAGGGAAAATTGAGGCACATAGAGATTAAATGATTCACCCAGGTGACAGAGTAGAATCAGTGGGGGAGTTTGGAACAGAACCCAGGAATCCTGGCTCCCAGTCTAACCACTAGACAACACTGCCTCCCAACTGTCCACTATTTCCCTATTCAGTAAAATAATTAAATTCTCAACAATTACGTTTTTAGCAGGGGTGTCATGCAACTCTTTTCAGTGGGATGACTACTGTATTCTGTATTTGCTGCAGCTAGTAATTAACCCTTAAGGAATGCCCAATTGCCACACCAAAAGAAGCTAATACAAAATTACCAGGGATTAAAGCAAAAGAAGGAGATGCTGATCTCCTGGGCTGTATGCTGCTCTACCAGAACGAAGGAGCCTCCTTGTTGCCCATTGTTTCGGTGTGTGTATAGAAAATCCAAATGTGAAACATCAAAGCATAATGCAGAGGAGAGTTTATAATGTTCTTCACTTCTAATAGTATAAAATCATTTTAACTGCACTATAGGAAGCAGAACTGTACTTTAGGGATATAATTGATAAAGGTTCTATTAAAGGGCACTGTAAATCATATAATATTAGAATGGAACTAGCCTGTCTGGGTAACAATATTGTAAAAGTGCTGAATTAGCAACTGCCTTTGTGGTAAAATAAATAGATGAGACAGGACACAAGGAAGCCAGAGAGAAAGCTCATACATTTGTAGTATCACTATGACGATGTGTGGCACGTAATTGCTGAAATATCAACTGACAGGGCTGGAGGAGGTTATTGTTTGGTGGCTCCATTCCTTCCTGTATTGTGTCAAAGGTTGGTGTTGACAGCGCCTCACTCACCCCAAAGATTTTCTCATACAAAGTCCCTAAGGTTGGATTCTGTCTTCCTTCCTGTGCAATACGTAGGCCACCAGAAAAGACTGAAAGATATTTGGGGCTACCATGCTGTCAGTAATTTTTAAGATTTCAAACATTTGCCCATTCCTCACTGGGATGAAATTTTTCACAAGAAGTGAGACAGGGAGAGACTCTATAGCCTGGTGGAACTCATCTGGAATGTGGCAGACCCAAGCTCAAGTCCTTGCCCTGCCTGATTCAAACAGGGACTTGAAGCTGACTCTCCCATGTCCCAGGTGTGGGCCATAACCACTAGGCTCTAGAATCTCTTTGGCCCACTGAATATTTGATTATTAATACAAAGTGGAATAGCTCCTACAGGAGAGTTTGAGAAAGAGCCACCCCCAGAATAAGCTGGTGGTTAGGGAAATCACCTGGGATGTGAGAGACTCAGTTTCAGGTCCTTGCTCCAAATCAGGTGAATCACAGGTGGCTGCCTTTCTTTCTCTCTCCCCTTTTAGTCAAAAAAATTCCAGACCAGTTCTATCCTGGATGATGTATAGCTCCTTTCCAGCAAACCTGGACAGCACAGCTTCCTTGCTTTCCTAGTAACTGGCCAAGACAGAGACTTCAATGAGACTGACCTGGCTGAAGGACAGTGTGGAAAAGATGGAGACCCTGCTGGTTGTCAGTGGCAATATTGCTCATAAGTAAGCTGTGCTGTCAAGGAAGCTGGGGAAGGAAGAGTGGTCAAGGAGTTGACAATCCTTGTGGATACCCCAATATCTAGAGGTCTAGGATCAAGATTCTCCACTGACTCTCACGCTCCTTCGGGGGTAAGTATTTTTTATCCATTGAACAGGCACAACAATGGCAGTGCAGACTTCCCCATTTACTGGAAAGATATTTGATAAAAAGATTTGCTTGTATTTATAAGAAAAATCAACTGTAAAACACAGGATTCATTTTATAATTGAATTAAGACATTCTAGGGGTGAATTAACATATATCTTGTGTGGCTGAAGATGCAAATTTATACAACAGGTGCCTATAACTTCACTCCTCCCAACCCATCTGAGAGGTGTGTTAATGGTCCAATAAAACGTGGCAGTGGTGTTACCCTGCTTATTAGGAAACACTGTAATAATAGGCATATTGCTTGTGCTTTTAAAAAAAATATTAAACCAACTAAGAGGAAAAATCCCAGCAATAAGCAGATTTTCCTTCTAAAGCCAACATAAGTTCAAATACAGTGTTGGCCAGTGTTCAAATTACATTATAACAGTTCTGTGTGACTCCAATAAAAATGCACATAAGACTCCACAGAATAATTCATGGCTCATTGATGATGAAGTGGCTGTGACTTGGAAAGCATCTGGAGGTACTTGTAAACTCAAGATGGTTACCCACTCACAATTTAGAATCTCTCCCCAGAATAATCTGGATGTGCACAGTTCAAACATACACACTGGCTTTTTTTTCTGGACCCATTAAATGATTTTACTATTTTTAATTTTGCGACAACTCATAAATCCTTCAAAGATTTATTTATTTAAATGAGAAAGTAAACAAACTGAAATCTATTTTTTTTTCAAGATATAAAATTCATTTGTCTATCATATTGATGCTGTTGGGGCTGCTAAAGTCAGCATTAATATGATAAACTTTTCCAAAGGTGGTTATTAGCTGACTATTAAAATGCATTATGGACAGCCCAGCCTGGTGGTGCTCTACCTCTACAGAACTGTGAGAGAAGATTTCAATCTCAGTCTCATTCCTTAACTGGAGAGGTTAGGAAATCTGCAGGGATCAATGGGCTCAGCCACTGAGGGGGAAGGGAAGAAAAATCTTCAACAAACAGGTTCAAAACAGGCAGTGGCAGTGTAACTTTTCCGTCCATGTGCCTCAACCTTGACCCACCCTTGCCTTAACTCCGAAGAATCATAAAGTGTACTCAGATAAATTACCGGTAATCAATCATTAAGGGATGGTATTAACCTTGTATAATTGGAGGTAAATTCAAGGCTAACCTCAACCCCTTAAGGAAATGACTTTCATTCCAACGCATACTCTAATGCATTGCAAATAATTTGAACCAAGATGACTGACAATGACAACCTCTACACTAGAGAGGCCCAGGGTCAAGCTAGTTCACAAATCACATTAACAGTTTCCAGGTAAGACACGTACCCTCCAAGCCATGGCTAAAGAGATAGGTGAGGCATTATATATGACTTGCTCATATATGTCTGGTTACTAAAGTACACTGATTATCTGCAAGGAACTATTGACTTCCCTATCAGCACAGAACTTTAAGACATCCCCTTATGCTCTTTTCATCCATCTCTGAAATTAAGCTTATGCAGGTTGACAAAAATTAAAGCCAGCACTTTTAAAGGAGATTCTGGGAGTTAGCTGTCTAATAGCCATTGAATTCAAGGAGTTGAGTACCTAACTCTCTCAGATGCCTTTGAAAATCCCAGCATAAACTACTCAAAATTGAATTCCAATAAAATTAAATCTATACCAGCAAGAAAATACAGAGTTATTAATAACAAAATTATATGTATACACACTGCACCTTTCACTGGAAGATCTCAAAGCATTTTGAAGATATAAATTGACCAAGACCACATGCAGCATCCCTGAGAATTTAGTACTATTATCCACCTTTAACAGATAGGAAATTGAGGCACAGAAAGGTATAAATGACTTGCCAAGTAATCACACAGTGAGTCAGCTGCAAAGCTAGGCACAGAACACAGGATTCCTGAGTCATACCTCCTTGCTGTTATCATTCCCTATCTTCAGTTAAAACTGAAATGCCAACTTTAATCCATATCACTGTGCCAAGGTATGTAGCATTAATAACTGCCCCCATAATGTCTAGGCACAACAGGCGGGGGGGAAATACATCATAAATAATCGGTGCTGGAACTAGGGGTGCTGCCACACTCCATGGCTTGAAGGGGGTTCCATCATATACAGGGTTTACAGTTTGGTTCAATGGCTCTCAGCACCCCCACTATACAAGTTGTTCCAGCGCCACTGTCACAAATATAACTGCAAATGTATATTTGTGGTTTTAAGTCAGGCTCAGAACTATATGAATGTAATTTGTTAAGGATTAATGTTTTTCCCCTTTCCCTCCGCTCTCTTAAAAAAATATGACATTAAATATAAGGGAAAGGAATGTGGATTGTCATGCTCTCGGGTCTTATTCTCCTGCCCCAGGATACAAGTAACTCCCATTGATTTCAAAGATTGTTACTTTTGCCATGTCAGAGAACTAGGCTAATGGAGTCCAAGGCTTGTCTGGACCTAAGGTTGTAGCAAAATTCCCCGTATGCTTAGGTGCTGTTATGTTATTCTTTATGCAAGCACTGAATGAACCTTACTAGCTCTATACATATATATTCAATATTGTGAAATGAGTTTTGTCCATTAAAATTGTATTCTTAATATATTCTTACATAGTACTGAGCGCTAAATACTGTTATGCATTCACAGGACACACTCCATTAACGCCAAAGAAACATGGTGGTGTGATCTCAAAATTGTATACAATTAATTAATGTTAATAGTACAGTACTTTGCATTTTGGTTTTGTTTAATATCTTTATTAATGATCTGGAGGATGGTGTGGACTGCACTCTCAGCAAGTTTGCTGATGACACTAAACTAGGAGGCGTGGTAGATACACTAGAGGGTAGGGATCGGATACAGAGGGACCTAGACAAATTAGAGGATTGGGCCAAAAAAAACTGATGAGGTTCAACAAGGACAAGTGCAGAGTCCTGCACTTAGGACGGAAGAATCCCATGCACTGCTACAGACTAGGGATCGAATGGCTAGGTAGCAGTTCTGCAGAAAAAGACCTAGGGGTCACAGTGGACGAGAAGCTGGATATGAGTCAACAGTGTGCTCTTGTTGCCAAGAAGGCTAACGGCATTTTGGGCTGTATAAGTAGGGGCATTGCCAGCAGATCGAGGAACGTGATCGTTCCCCTTTATTCGACATTGGTGAGGCCTCATCTGGAATACTGTGTCCAGTTTTGGGCCCCACACTACAAGAAGGATGTGGAAAAATTGGAAAGAATCCAGTGGAGGGCAACAAAAATGATTAGGGGGCTGGAGCACATGACTTATGAGGAGAAGCTGAGGGAACTGGGATTGTTTAGTCTCCAGAAGAGAAGAATGAGGGGGGATTTGATAGCTGCTTTCAACTACCTGAAAGGGGGTTCCAAAGAGGATGGAGCTCGGCTGTTCTCAGTGACGGCAGATGACAGAACAAGGAGCAATGGTCTCAAGTTGCAGTGGGGGAGGTCCAGGTTGGATATTAGGAAACACTATTTCACTAGGAGGGTGGTGAAGCACTACAATGCGTTACCTAGGGAGGTGGTGGAGTCTCCTTCCTTGGAGGTTTTTAAGGCCCGGCTTGACAAAGCCCTGGCTGGGATGATTTAGTTGGGAATTGGTCCTGCTTTGAGCATGGGGGTTGGACTAGATGACCTCTTGAGGTCCCTTCCAACCCTGATAGTCTATGATTCTATGATTTATGAATTGTTACTAAGTTGTACTATAAAAAAAAGAGATTTTGAAAAAAGCCATGCTCTCCATTGATAACATAGCTTTTAATGTGACAAACCTGAAAGCATAAACATCTTTCATCTTAAAACGTTTGAAAGAGGATGGCCTCACTTATGGATGTTCAAATATAGTAATCTGAAGCGAGTGTCAAGGTTGTAGGACTTTGTATAAGGGAGTCGCATTTCAAGTGGCTGGGAATAAACATCAATTTAAGACATCTTGGGTCACAGTCAATCCAAGTGTAACTTCACTGAAATCAATGGAGTTATACCAGGGATGAATGTGTCACCTTAAGTCCTAGTAGGAACTCAAAAAGACTTAACATAGCTTAGATAAATGGTAACTAGCGGAATCCTAGTTGAGGGTAGTAGTGTAAGGACAAAGAGTAATCCTGATTTGGATAGTTGGAAAGTTGTTTAAAGGGAGCAGTAATGAGAGCTGAGATTTAGGAGGAGATAGAGTTAACTTTGATCTTTAGCAAAGAGGATGATATTGTTCTATTGGGTTAATAACTAAATCAGAAAAATCTACCAAACTATATAGCAAATGGACCAAATTCTGCTATCAGTTACACCATGCAACTCTACTGAAGTCAGCTGAGTTGCAAGAGTGCAGCTGAGAGCAGAATTGGGCCAAATATCTACATACGGAGGCTATTTCAGCTAGTAATTCAAAATAGAGGGATATATTCTAGCTTGCTACATTTTTTGCAATGTTTTACAATCCCATAGAGTATACCTTGATGGGCAAAGGTGAGTTTTTCAGTTGAGTTATCTCAATCAAATTAGGTTAACATGACTGAAAAGTCACATTAAAATGCAGGCTAACACATTTGAAGCCAGGCTCCCACCAGACAACAACACAGCCAACTAACCTGGCTTCATGAATGATAGCCTGCATCTTAATAGGATTTTTCAATCATGTTAACCCAATTGAGCTAACTGGACATATCCATACAGTCAGTGTAGACATACCAGCTTGTCATATTTTATTTATAATTATTTTTGTAATATTTGTTACATCAGACATTTATTATCTATGAGCCAAATTGCCCAACCCTTCCTTACACTGAGTAGTGCCTTACTCCATGTGAAGTCCCACTGAATTAAAAATAACTATTCAAGGAGTAAGGTACAACAAAACATAAGCAAGTGTCTCAAAATCTGGCCCTATAAGAGATCTTGAACAAGCTCTTGGAAATACTTTAGGACCTGGGTAGGTTAACCTTATGAAAAAGACATAGAGAATTTGAAAAGGACTAAGCCACTAGGGGTCTGTAAAACTTACTCTAACATCAACAGAATTTCACAGAACATGCGAACCTTTCTATAAACTATTTTAACCATCATATAGCAGGAATATAATTTTCTATTAAATTCCATAAAATGATTAAAAGAAATGTATAGAGAAGTCACCTTCTCTTCCACCTTCTCTAGTACTTTTCCACAAGAGCAGGACAGAATGTCCATAATATAAGAATTACTTTAGTACTATGTTATTCCAAATAAAAATAATTCTGAGAGGTGTGATGATTGCCATGCCACGGAGACCTGGATTTAAGTCTTGGTATTATGGGGTGCATTGACAGTATAAAATTTCAGTACTTTTCCACCACTAATTTAGCATCAGTGAAATTTCAATAGTGATAACAACAGTATCACGAGTGTAAACCGTGCACAGGATTTTTTTGAATCAATGGGTCATCTAACTAGAGAGTTCTTTCCATGCAACCAGACATTGGGAGTATTGCAGGGATGGTGCACTAAGCCCTTAAGTAGGAAAGATAATATTGACCCTTCCAGATAATTAACAGAGTTTCATCTAGATTTTGATTTACACACACTTCAAATAATTTACTTTAAATATTATATACCATTATTAGATCTCCCTCACTAGGACGCTGCAAGTATTAATGTTTCTAAAGAACTTTTAGCATCTCAGATAAAAAGTACTATGGAAGTAAAAAATAAATAAAAATAAAACAATAGCCTTTGTCAGTCTTTGTTTTTATTTTGGTTTCACAGTTCCTTTATTTTGTATTTATATTTAAATATATTCATATTTTATATAGATAAATAAATTAAATATAAAAAAAGATATTTATTTATCTTGCTTTATTCTATCTGGTCCCAATGTAGGTCTTTTTATGACATTAAGGAAATTATTAATTATTATTAATATAGCACATCTCCATCCCAAAGGCTTCTAAAACATGTAACAATTTTAAATTGACTGGCAAATTATATATAGGGATAACTATAACCCATCACTAAAACACACCCTGCCTTCCACCTCTCTCCCCCCCCCCCCGGCCCCCAATCTGTTTAACACCACACAGCTACACAGTTAGGACAGCAAATGAAGAACCCCATATCCATAACTGCTGGAAAATTAAAGAAGGTGGGAAAGGGGGCAATCTCAGGTTAAATAAATTCAACATTTTAACACAAATGCCCTCATCTATGTAACTAGTGACACATTACATTATTAAAACCGAAAAAAAATGAAACAATCTAATTTACTCTTCATTATTTATGCTCCACCATTCCGCCTTTCCTGGACAATGAAAATAACTAGCACTTTACTTCCGAGTTCTCATGTATTAGCATGATCAATGGACCCAAACCGGACACGGAGGCATTGAGCGCCCTTGATTTCCATAAAAGTCAGCGGGTGTGAGAGTGCTCAGCACTTTACAGGATCAGGCCCAGCATTCAGGGAACATGCCTTTCAAAGGCCTCCTTATTGCGATTTTTAAAAAATCCTGAGGATCTTTTTTACTGTACTGGTCTTTGGCTTCCTAAAAGCTTGTTTTATACAAACCCAACTCTAGGGGCAACTTTATCCTGAGGACCTCTAGGGTGACCAGATAGCAAGTGTGAAAAATCGGGACAAGGGGTGGGGGGTAATTTGCACCTCTATAAGAAAAAGCCCCAAATATCAGGACTGTCCCTATAAAATCGGGACATCTGGTCACCCTACCTGAGGTTGCCTCTTTAGCCGAGTTGGCTTTGGATATGAAACAAAGGTTCGCACTCCTGCTCCAGCAAGAAGTACCGGGGGGTCTTTAACAAGTGGTCGGGCCCTCGGCTTTACTGCTCAGCCAACAAAGGGCTGGCTCTGTCTCCGCTCATCTCCTGCCTTTGTAGCATCCCGGACTGTGCGCTGTAAATGACCCTTATCTTCAGCCAAAGGGTCCTACTTATCCCTGTACACTGGGCAGGTCTCTCGGCAGTGCAGCGCTGAGCGTAGACAAGTCCCGGGATTTAACTTTCCTACTCTGCAAAGCACGCGCCACTATCACCCGCCCCGCTGCTTTTTTCCTGCACCTCTAACTCCTGCAGCCTCAGTCACGCCACGTGCGCTGAGCCCGGGGCCTCAGCACTTCCACCAGCGCCCAGGCCAACAAAGGCCACGTCTCGGAGGCACGAAGGAAAACGGAGGGTGCTGTAAATTCCCATTTCCTTCAGCCCAAGGGTCCCGTATCCCTCTGCAGTTGTCACACGCTTCCTTTCTCGTCCCCCTCCCCCACCGAGGCTGGCATTTTCCAGCGTCTCGTTGTTATCGCCCCTCGACTCATCGCAGCACCGGGGGGTGGGGGGGGGAGTGGGGCTGTGGATCTGAGCTGTCTCCTGCGCTCCCAGGAGCTGAGCCGGGCCGGGACCTTGGGACCGTCTGATCTCCCTTCCCTGGAGCCAGGGGGAGCTGTGGTGGGGAGGGGGCTGCTCCTGTCCCGGGCTTTGGGGGGCTGTGGGCGGGGCGCTGTTGCAGGGCGGGGAGGGCGTGTCGGATACTCACATGCCAGATGGCGAAGAAGATGAGGGCAGCGCACAGCACCAGGGACAGCATGTAGCAAAAGGCAGCGAAAGTGAAGGCCATGGTGAGGGGAGAACCCCCCCGCCGCCCCCCAATCGGACCGAGAGGACCCCAGAGCCGCGGAGTAGAGACAACCCCAGAAATTCAAGGAGCAAGTGACGCTTCCCTGCCTCCGAGGGGAGACCCCCGCTCACTACTGGGGCGCCCCCAAGCCCAGGAGACCCGATACCCCCAAATGGAGATGGGAAAGGTTTTCATCCCCAAGGAAACGAGAGAGGGGAGACTCTCTGCCCTGCTAAACGCAGGCAGAGACCGGCTTGGGAGAGCGGGGATCGGACCTCGAGAAAGGAGACGGGGAGCAGGACAGGCGGGGAGCGGAGTTTCCCCCCCCCCCCACCCCCCAATGCCTTCCCAACGCGAGGGGGCGCTCAGCGACCCCACGGAACTAAGAGGACGGGAGGGGACCCCCAGAGCGGCCAGGGGAGCCCCCAAGGCAGATGGCGAACCCGGAGCTGAGGGGGACCCCAGCGCACAGAAGAAGCCGCCGATCTGGGTAGGCGCTCTGGGGTGGGTCCCTCTGGTCCCCCCGGATCCGGACTGCGAGCGATGCCCTCTCCTCCCGCTCCGCAGCTTTTCTCTGTTCCCCTCGGTCCCGCTCCGGCTCCGCTCCCCCGACGCTCAATCGCGCCCCCACTGGCCTCTCCCGTTATAATCCCAGACTGGGGGCGCAGGGGGACCCCCGCTCTGAGTCCCCCCGCTCAGTCCGCAGCGGCAGCTTGGAATGAAATCCTGCACCTGCTGCTGGGTGAGGAGGAGGAGGAGATGGGAGAGTCCTGGGATCTCCTCCCCTTCTCTCCTCCTCCCCCCCGCAGCCCTGCTCCTCGCACCCCGCAGCAGCACGCGCTGAGCGGGGACCTGGGCTCTCGGCATGGCCACCAGCATCCCCCCCTCCGCCGCGTGCAGATCTCTGGAGTTTTCATAAATCCCCAGGAAATCACGTGCGTCCTGTAGGCTGCTGATTTTTCCATGATTCCTTGCTGCTCCTCTATCCCCCTTCTATCCCCTTCCCCCGTGTCTCTTCACTTCCAGGCTACTTCAGACTGTGGCAATCTGCATGAGGAATGTTAATAAAACCAAACCGTAAGTGAGGTTTTAAATGTCTCACTGAAAGATGCACAGCAAAATCCACCATCCCCAGCAGAAGTTTAAATAATACTTTAAAATGATTCCCCTATAGGGTCCATCCTTCCCGGATAAGAGGGAGCTTTGCAAAGATGATCCTGAAATAAGGAAGAATACGGAATCCAGTGATGATAATTAGAGCATGGGACATTTTACATGATGGAAGGCTGGGGATTTATCTGCCTAACAAAGCAATATTTTCTGTCACCACAGCATCCTGACCCAGTACTGCTGATGTGAATAGTTTATGATGCAAATAGAATAAGAACATGCCTATTAATAGGTAGCAGGTTTAAAACAAACAAAAGGAAATATTTTTTCACACAATGCACAATCAACCTGTGGAACTCCTTGCCAGAGGATGTTGTGAAGGCCAAGACTATAAATGGTTCAAAAAAGACCTAGATAAGTTCATGGAGGATAGATCCATCAATTGCTATTAGCCAGGATGGGCAGGGATGGTGTCCCTAGCCTCTGTTTGTCAGAAGCTGGGGATGGGCAACGGGATGGATCACTTGATGATTACCTGTTTTGTTCATTCCCTCTGGGCCACCTGGCATTGGCCTGTGTTGGAAGACAGAATACTGAGCTAGATGGAACTTTGGTCTGACCCAGTGTGACTCTTCTTATGTTGATCATAGTAAAGGTCCCTATCCTGCATAAATGTACATGCTTATGATTAGGTGCCTGCATAAGTGTTTGCAGGGTCTGGGTCTAAGTTTTGTTCTAAGAGGAGGTGTCCCGCTTGTGGAGATGGGTCCCCCTTCTTCCCATATGCCATTAATGCTATGCTTCAAAGACTTTCCAGTGTTTCAAAATCTGAACCAGAATGTGAGCCTGAATTAGCCAGTAGGCTAACTCAAAGTGGGCTTCTTTATGAGGGATGGAACAAGGTGGGGGTCTGGGACCTAGCCCAATATAATGAGTAAGGGTAATAAACAAGAAAGGTGGTGGAGTGAGGTGACATTAAGAAGATCACAGAATTACTCACTTTTGGCAAATAGGTTTTTGACAGAGAGAGGGAGAGAGAAATAACATACTTCTTGAAGGGAAGATAGCCCTCAAAACTTCTGTTATTTAAATGTGGAGAGAGTGGTAGCTGGGCATACAGCTATTGGGAAGGAGTTCCATCTCTAGCTACATTCTATAGCTGAAAAGGATATTGTCTTTAAGAAATTATTAATGTAAGAAGCAAAATTCCTAATTGCCACCATGTGACAGGGTACTTCTTATCTGCTAACTGCCTAAACACCTTTGGGGGTCAGGGAAATAAAGGAGAACCTCACAGTTAAGAACACCTCAGGACTGGAGGTTGTTGGTAACTGAAATGTTCATAACTCTGAACAAAATGTTATGGTTGTTCTTTCAAAAGTTTAGAACTGCACATTGACTTAATACAGCTTTGAAACTTTACTATGCAGAAGAAAAAATGCTTCTTTCCCTTTATTTTTTTAGTAGTTTACCTTTAACACAGTACTGTACTCCCCCTCCCCCCCGCCCCTTGACTGCTGCCTGATTGCGTACTTCCAGTTCCAGATGAGGTGTGTGGTTGACTGGTCAGTTTGTAACTCTGGTGTTCTTAACTCTGAGGTTCTACTGTATCTATCTGGCCCAATCCTTGCTTCTCTGAACCTTATAAAAATGTAAGACCATGTTCAAGAAGAGGGAGAGATATCTGCCTCTGATGGCATTTATCCCCTCTTTGGGTACTAAGTCATCCCTGCCATGGTTATTTCTTATCTGTCAAAGGTGCTTCAAGAGCCTGCCCCCCCCCCCCCCACACACACACACACTTTGGAATGCATCCATTTATACAAAATGGCAGGTATTTTCAAAACCTTTTCTGAAGAAGATCCTCTGAGAAGGGGTTGTTTTAACAGTACTTTGAAATCCATGGCTGCAAGGTTCTATATAAATCCAAATCACTTTACAAGACATGAAAGAACTACTGCTCCTAACACTGCATCCTTACATTTCTAGAAAAGGAAACTGAGTAATGGAGCTGTTTAGTAATTTGCCCAGGGTCACTTAGCAGAAGCCAAATTCATCCCTGGTGCACAGAGGGCATAACTACATTAAAGCCAAGCCAAATATAGACTTCCTTCTTCGTCAAGTGTTTACAGATATATAATTTCCCCAGTTTTATTTTTAACTAATGTACACTTTTGACTCATGGAAACAGTACTGACTTGAATCCAGTCCCAAGGCCAGTAATTAAAAAACAAGCCTAGAATGGCTAACTAGAAGCAATGTTTTATAATTCAGAGTCTCAGTAAAGTACTTGTGATTTGATGATTTCATTAAGTAGGGCAAGTTGCTGCAAATGATAATGGACTTTACAATTATGCTGGGCTGCAGTAAAATTTTGCATTGCAATCCTTTGACCTTTTTATCCTTTTGTATCTAAAAGCCATTTCCCTCTGAAATGTAGCAGAGTCTTTAGAAATTAAAGAGTTTATTAATAACAGTACATTTTGAACAGAGGCTGTAAATAGATTGCAGAACAATAGGTCTTTGTTTAAACCCTCCCCCCCCACCACCTCATACTTTGTATTGTGTCACGGTTCCTCCAACACCTGAATATTTATCATCCACTTTAGCACTGATTAAAGAACAGCTGATGCCTCACGGAAAGCCAAGGGAAAACATTTTGTTCTGAAGCAATTCTGCAAATACATACATTACTGTGATAAAGAACTGTACAAGACATTAGATCTCATTCAGGCTATCTCCCTGTTACTGCAGGATTGTTCCCCACAGTATATGTTGTAGTATATTGTCAAATTTATTATTACCACCATCATCATCTGTGTGCCAGATACGTGCTCAGCGCACATGACCAAAGCAATAGGGTTTCCACTACCTCTCTTTGGAGACTACTCCACAGTCAAATACCTCCAGTGATAACGAAGTTTTTCCTGATAGTCATCTCAAATATATATTGCACATTAGTTGGCCATGTGGAAAAAAGGGGCGAGGGGAGGCTGAATGGTGTAGCAGTATGGTGCCCGCTAGAAGTCAATGGCCAGGGTGACTGCCCTGCTCAACTGCCCCTAGAACCAGCCCTGAGTCATTCGCTAACCACAAGGGGTTCTGACAGGCCAGGCCAAAATTATTCTTGTCAGCCAGGGGGAAAAACACTATCAAGAACCAGCTGGAACACAGTTTCCCACCTTTCACTGAAGGCATACAGCCCCCATTCATCAAAGTGTTGTTAAGATTTGGAGGCCTGTTCATCCAAACTCAGCAATAAGTCAAACAGGCAAATCAATGATTAAAAATGTCTTCCTTAGCTCCATCTCCCTGGGACACTCCATGCCTTTCTCACAGATCGGGACCTGGCAACAGGGAGCCATTCATTTGTCGCCTCCAAACTGCACTGCTGTAATTCATTATATCTGAAGTTGAATGTGAAAACAATGTAAAGGCTTCAGATGGTACAAAATGTGGCTTCCCACCTCTTGCATGGTTTAGGCCACTGTGAACACAGCAAGCCTGTACTCTGGTCCCTCCAATGGCTCCCAGTCTGGTTCTAAAATATTAATGGTAGATTAGGTACAAGTGATCATGACTTGATCACATTTATCAAGACTTGGTGCTTTAAAACGCTGACAAGTTACATCAGTAAGATAACTATGTCTCTCAGAGGTATGAAAAATCCACACTCCTGAGAGACATAGGGAAGCCAACCTAACCCCGGTGCAGTCAGTGCTAGGTCGATGGAAGAATTCTGTCAAGCTAGCTACTGCCTCTTGGCGAGGCAGATTACCTATGCTGAAGACAGAATGGGTTCTTCTGTCAGCATATGTAGTGTCTACACTGAAGTGCTACAGTGTAGACAGCTGCAGTGTTTCAAGTGTAGACAAACCCTTGACTGCTACTAGATTCAGACTGGAAAAATGTAAATGGTGGTACGCTCCCAAATTCTGTCCACAAACCAAGCTCAGACCACTTGTGATTCCAAAGTGAAATGCCAAACATATTAGATTGAGCAGATCTTCATAATAGGATTGTCCCCTCTTTCTTATGGGTGTTGATAACACTGAAATAGTTACAGTTAATATTTAAATTGCCACCATCATTGGGCATTAGTGTTAAAACTCATACAAACGAATGGAAGCATTTCATACCTCAGAGCTATTGTTTTAGACTGTGTGTAGACTCAAGCAGAAATCTCTGCATCAGTTTATGTTCAGTTTACTTAGGGAAGGTTATCTTTGCAACCAAAAAGCCCAGAAACTTTTTGTTTTAAATGAAAGCTTAGATTCTGGAGCACAAGGTGGCAACCCTGAAAAAAGTGGCAGCTCACGAAGCCACTGTCAGTGGTATAATTTGATCTCTTTTTGCAGCTGCAAAAATGCCCTATTCCACTGACTGTTGGCAAGGATACTCAGCCTATCCTCAGTCATTTGGACTAACCACAGAAATTTACAATTTCATGACCTCCAAGCTCAATTACTGCAATGCACTGTACTTTGGAGCAAAAAAAACCTCTAATCTTGGGGAAAGATCCACATATTGTAGAATGCAGCAGCCTGCCCATGTAGCAATACAGGAATCTTCAGAGAATTTAGATGTCAAACTCTAACAAGTCTCTGCCGAGCATGTGTGAATTAAGATTTTCCAATGACTTACAACTTGGGCAATTTTGGGTAGTTTTTCACGGGAACAGCAAAGGCACAAGGCAGCCCCTCTGTCAAACTTAAAGACCTGCTCCAAAGCTTGGAGGCACTAGAGCACCTCAAAAAAACAGCTGAAGGAATTTTAAATATATACAAAACATGACATATTTCTTAATGTTGTTTTAGTGGAACGATCTTTACTGAAACTTTCCAAAATATTCAACCAAAGGCAGAAACCCAGCCTGGAAAATTTCAGTCCAAACAGTTAAAATTTGGCAAAATTATAAGGAACTCAAAACAGGGTCTTATAAGGGGAAGTGTTGGGCAATGTTAACTATAGTTAGAATTAAGAGCTGTGCCTATAATCAATGCACGGGAATTTTACATACATAACTCTTACTAATATCTATTAAGTCCCTGTTAACATTAAATGGAATTTTTGAGTGAAAATCTTTGCATAGCAACATAGGCATTTATCTTATGAGTGGCTGAATTCCATAAAGGAGCTGAGAATAAAACAATTAACCTTCTGTGGGGACTGTCTGTATAAGTAACGCAAGAGAAATCTTTCCCCAGACAGTCATTAAAGATCCTGCTGTGCCGTCCACACTAATAAGGTAACTTGCTTAAGATACTCATTTGTCTAAACTTTGAAATGAAGGCTCTGGGCCAAGTTCACATGGAAGAAATTCAGCAGATTTTAATGGTGTTGTGTTGTCTTTTTTCCCCTCTGAGTTGTCTTCCAACTCTAAGAGCTCTGAGGACCACTTCCCCCTGGAAAGCCTGTGTCCTAAACCATGACTCATGGCACCACCATTCCAGCCAGAGATGACTGAACAAAGCAGATTATGATGTCCTTCAGCAGTTCTCCTAATCAAATGGAGAGGAGGCTATTTGAATGAATAGCACTTCCTCTCTCTGCTAGACGGAGAGTGTTATCACAGCTGCACTCCTGGTCCCTGGCTGGCCAATGAACAGCAAATTGGTGCAGTAAATCAAACCTGATCTTTGGTATGATAGTATAAAGCAATAGTAGTGACTATCAGGCTAGCCTGGGTATTCTAAAAGAATTAACGATTTGTTAGAAGTGTTTAGCATGCATGAATGAGCAAACTAACATGTATATATAAATACATTAAATTTTGAAAATGATTATTCAGAAAATGTGTTTTGCAGTTTGATGCAAACAGTTTTGTTAATCTTTGTTTTAAGATAGAATGGTCATCTGCCAAAAACAGGATTTGTATAAGCCTGCGACTCTGCATTTAATTCAAGATTGTCCAAATTAACATAAACAAACTAATGAAATAGACTATTCTCCTTGTACCAACAAGTGACAAAATCTCAAATTGAAACACCTTTGAATTTTAGGGTATTTGCAGGAGTGCCACCAGCTTTTCTGCCGCCCTAGGCAGCAGAAGGTCCTGCCCCAAAATGCCGCCCCCCACAGAGGCGGCGGAAGGTCCCGCCGCCGAAATACTGCCACGGTCGCCGCCCCCCCAAATTGTAGTGCCCTAGGCGACCGCCTAGGTCGCCTAATGGGTTGCGCCGACCCTGGGTGTTTGGATTCTAATCTACAGAGCCAATCCCACACCCATAGTTTTGGCCCTAAATCAATGCAGACAGAATCCCTTGTAAAAACCATAATAGTAAGTGGCAATATCTGCAATATTGCAATTATGTAAGATGCAGCATTTTGGACTATTACTGCTTATTTAAAAATACAGTCATATGAGAATGGCCATGCTCATACATAACTCATATTTTAAATGTAGATCCTGGACACACTATCCACTCTCTTTATAATACTATAGAAAATATTTCTGAGCTGGGTGCAGCAGGTCTGTAATGATTTCTATTACTTACTCTGTGCTTGGGCAGCATCTAGTACAGGGGCGGGCAAACTTTTTGGTCTGAGGGCCGCATCGGGTTTTATAAATTGTATGGAGGGCCGGTTAGGGGAGGGGGTCATGGCCTGGCCCCCACCTATCTGCCCCCCCCAGGACCCCTGCCCCATCCACACACACCCCGCTCCCAGTCCCCTGACTGCCTCCTGCCTCCCTATCCAACCCCCCTCCTTCCTGACTGCTGCCCCCGAATCCCTGTCCCCATTCAACCCTCTGTTCCCCCCGACCACCCTGACCCCCTATCCACACCCCCGCCCCCTGACCACCACCTCGAACTCCCCTGCCCTCTATCAACCCCCCCCCCGCTCCTTGCTCCCTTACCGCGCTGCCCCAGGAGCTCACAGCCCCGCTGCCCAGAGCATTGCGCTGGCGGCGGAGCGAGCGAGCTGAGGCTGGGGGAGAGGGGGACAGCAGGGGAGGAGCTCAGGGGCCGGGCAGGATGGTCGGGCCGTAGTTTGCCCACCTCTGATCTAGCACAATGGGGTCACATTCCTTGTTGGAGTTTCTAGGCACTGTTGTAATACAAATAAATTCATTTCTTTCTTTGTGCTTCTTCTTTTTCTGTCTGTTGTCTCAAAAGACTCTCCCAACAAAAGAGAATTATGAACCTGAACCACAATACAAGATTTCAACCATCACCATGGAAACGTTGAGGAAGTTTGGATCTGGATCTTTATAAATATTCAGATACTCAGAAAAAAACAACACCACCACTGTGACATCGTGCTCAGGACACCCAGAACTATGAGCCACTGCGTTACCACTCTGGCTTAGCAGCTTTGCTACTGCTAAGCTGTTTGTCTGCTCCCTAATACTCCAGCCTGTCTGCCTTGCCAGCAAACTCTTCAAGACTGTCAGTCTAAACCTTGCTTTGCAGGTAACAATCAGTGAACCCCATTTCCCAAGTTTCCCAAAGATGTCCCTCTGCAGCGTCCAGTCTCTCTCACTGGACACTCACAGAAATTAAGGTTGTTGTTTCCAGACAGAGCACACATCAGCATGAAGCAAAGTGTGAGTCTTCACCTAGTATACAGCACTGAGATGATTTTGTAATAAAACAAGAATAAGTTTATTAACAAAGAACAGAAATGTAAGTGATACTAAGCAAGACTAAAAGAAACAGGTATGGTGACAAATAAAACAAAACATGGTATCTAGTCACTAAAACTTAATTTTAGCAAGTTAAAATCTTTGCCTAAGCAATTTTCTACTTACATCAGGTTACCAGCATCCCTAGCCCTTCAGATTAGGGCACTGGCTCTCAACCTATCCAGACTACTGGACCCCTTTCAGGAGTCTGATTTGTCTTGTGTGCCTACAAGTTTCACCTCACTTAAATACTACTTGCTTACAAAAATCAGACTTAAAAATACAAAACATGTCACAGCGCACTATTACTGAAACATTGCTTACTTTCTCACTTTTAACCACATAATTATAAAATAAATCAGTTGGAATATAAATATTGTATTTACATGTCAGTCTGTAGTATATAGAGCAATATAAACAAGTTATGGCTGTATGAAATTTTTGTTTGTACTGACTTCGCTAGTGCTTTTTATGTAGCCTACTGTAAAACTAGGCAAATATCTAGCTTACCCTGGAAGACCTCTGCATACACCCAGAGGAAAACATACCCCTGGTTGAGAACCACTGGGCTAGGGGATCCAGCTTTCACAGGCTCACAGGATGCTGTTCCCTATGTCCCCTAAATGCTGGATCACTAAAAGGTCTCCTTTTATTACGGAGAGTCCATTGTCTTTGATCCATTGTCTTTGTCGCAAGAAAAGGGAGGCTTTCTGGGATGCAGATTCTGTCCCCCAGAGTGATTGTTAAATGGTCTTCTCCCCTGCTTGTTTAACTTGAGGGTTTTGTTTATCTTATATGTAAACATACTTTTATTGTCCTCTGGCTCCACATTCGTTTGTCTAAGCCAAACTCATTTATCAAGTCATTCCCCCAAAACAACCGTATTTCCAGCACACATACATAACTCTTTATATACTATCAGTAAACACACCACACAATATTCATTACCAGTGTGCCACCAGTTTACATAGGATACATGACAGCTTTGAGACATAGTATGACAACAGTGTGTTGGGACAATGAGTGTGTCAGGCCTGGTGTGAGTTACAGTATTGCGTGACCTCTGCCAGTTGGCACTGAGGAGCACCTGGGATCACACCTTTCCTCTTACAATGCTGCAGGAGGATCAGCCACTGGGAGTGTAGTGGGCTGTAGTGGTCCTTCCCGGTCAGGCTCAGAAGGAGGCCACTCTGCCTTTCTGTGTCTGGCAGCAAAACCATCGTTAATTAAGTAGTCTATAGGCCCTGGCCCTCTGTGTGGGGCCGAGTAACAAGCAGTCTTTAGCCTAGTCTCCTGGCTTGGGCAGACAGCAAACACAGTTGGAAGGCTCTGACCCTCTGGGCAGGGCAGAGCAACAAGCTGTCTCTAGCTTCAGCCTTTGGGCTGGAGCAGACAGCAAATACAGTCGAGGCCCACTGCCTCGTGTCTGGGGCAAGCCACAAACAAGGTCCAGCCCTTCCAGCCTAGGGCAAGTTGGCCACTACCCTAAGGTTGGGGTTGGCAGAAGGGGGACCTGGGCCCACCCTACTCCACCAGCTCTTAGCTCAGGGCCCTAACATGGTGGGTGGTCCCACCACCGGCTCAGCAGGGATCCCACAAAACACATTGACTCACTTCTCAGCAGCACAACCGGACTAATGTCTGGTTCCCCTGGACTACCTCCTACCACCCTCCATTGGCGTGGCTCTATAGTTTGCGAGTCCTCAGTCTCTTCCAGGTAAATGGCAGAGAGCAGTCCCAGCAGATCTCTCCACACTTAGTCTCCACCATGGGCAGGGCACTATATTGCTTGGCAGCAAGCCCAGAGTCCCGCAGCAGGCTAGAGACATCTGGCTCCCACTTCACTGAGCTGAAGAGCCTGCCTCTTATACTTCTTGTCATGCCCCTCTGCTTCCAGCACGGGGGGCGAAGCCAGCAGGAGGAGTGCAGTGGTCCCTCCCAGTCAGGCTCGGAGGGAGAAAACTTGTTTCTCCCTTTGTTTGGTCACAAACTTTAAAGCATAATATTAGTAGGTATCAATAACTCCTTATATAGTGTTAATACATACATTTCACAATGGTATTAATCACAAGTGTCAACAGCTTTCATAAAAGACCTTACTTGACACACTTTTATACTAAATATTGTATAGAATCAGTTGATTCAATTGCTTATTCTTTGGGGTTCAGCCCCTCGGTTCTCCCTCTGGGGTATCTGGACTCTAATTGTTACAAACACAAAGAAAGGCTAATAGAAACAGTGACTGTGATGTACCAAAACAAACAAAAAATGTGCCCTTCGTAATGCTTTTTATTAAGGAAATACAAAGCTATTTCATACATGTTCTGTTGCTTTCTTTCCTTGTTCTGTATTGTTTTCATCCCTCATTCTTTTGTCATTCCTATTTCATCCCTATTATCCCTGGTATTCATCAGTAACGGCAGAGTCAAGGTTTATCTGCATTTTTAGACTGGTACCCACTTTCATTTGTGAGACACAAGAAGCTCAGCAATAAGTGTCAGCTGTTTCATCCTATTCTCACTGTTTCATCCTGTTCTCTCCCAATGCACCAATTTTACTTCGTTTCCTGGAGACATGCTACTTGTCGCTCAGATCTCTGAAGCAATTGTTGACTGGGAGATCAATGAAATATAATGTGAAGAGATTACTGGAGAAATGGAAGAGCTAAATGTGATCTTCACTAATCATATCCTGGGATGAGAGTAATGACACGTGTCAAATTGAGATAGCTGAACAGTCAATAACAAAATACCATGACTCACAAGAATGTCAAATATATTTTTTCCACTGTGAACTGCACAAAGAAACACTATTTTGCAATACAATATTATTTAGTTCTTTTAAAGGAAAACATTGAGCCAGATTCTTATCTAATTTATACCAGCTGATGACATCAATGGAGTTATTTGATTTAGACAGGTGTAAGTAACATCAGAATCCATCTCAATATATTTATTATGGGCCTGGTCCTATGAATTATTGGGCTACAAAGTAGCTATGAAATAGTATGAAGGAGCATGTGATTGGAGTGGATTTTTACTTATTTCCCATACCATATATTAGAGGAGACTGTTCTCAATTGCATTTTAAATCAATCCTCAAAACAATATTGACTCAGAGCTACATATACTTTCATAGGGTGATTCTGTCCTTGTAAGCTTTATGTGCTGTAATAGTATCTCAGTGACTAGCCAGCAGGGCTGGCTCCAGGCACCAGCTTAACAAGCAGGTGCTTGGGGCGGCCAAGGGAGGGGGCGCCACGTGCGGCAATTTGGGGGCGGCAGGTCCCTCACTCCCTCTAGGAGCGAAGGACCTGCCGCCGAACTGCCGTCGCCGATTGCGGCTTCCCCCCCCCCCCCCCCCCCCCCCCCCCCCTCCGCCGCGCCCCCCCACCCCCCCAGACCTCCCCCCCCTCCCCCCCCGCCCCGCCCCCCCCCCAGGCACACGGCCCGCCCCCCACGCCTCCCCCAACANTTTTTTTTTTTTTTTTTTTGCTTGGGGCGGTAGAAATGCTGGAGCCGGTCCTGCCAGCCAGATTTTTTTTTCAGAATTAATTTCAGTGGCAACTTGTAATGCCATGCTCTTGAGTCATTGGCAGTGTGGGGGTTGAACCTTGGACTTCTCAATTTAAAAGCACAAACCTCTATTGTCTGAGCAAAAAAGATCCAGTTGTGCTAGCCAAGGCTGCAGCAGGCTCATCAACCTTTAGCTGTGGCCCAGGCACCAGCAGAGTGAGACAGCGTACCTTTGCTCCCTTTTCATATCTATTTTCTGCAGATATTCTAGCATACCAGTTTACTGACAGGAACATTCATTGATACTGCAAATATCAAGCAAATATTTCAGGATATTTGAAGAAAGCAAATTTCAACTTCATTATCATGAGCGCTGGCATAGGGTGTCTATCCCAGACAGATGACCAAAGATTAATGGCAGTCAGTCAGAGAGAGTCAGAGCCCACCCGCTTGCTCCTGGAGGGTAGACTGGGCCTAATTAATGATGAAATCCAGATGAGGTGGTGTTGGGTGGTGTTATAAACAGAGGAAGTTGGGAGCAGAAGTGAGGGCTGTAAAGAGAAACTCTGCAGTCACTCTTCTGATAGTAAGAGTGAAGGCTACATAGGGAGGCCAGAAAGAGGCTGTGGGAAAGACCTGCTAACAGGCTAAGGTGGGAAGAAGTATAGAGAGGTAGCAGAAGGCAGATCTGAATATAGACAGCCCTTGCCTGCTCATTACAGGGAGCCCAGATTTTTAGAGGTATTTAGGCATTGCTGCTCGGAGTGTTGCAACACCTAACTGATTTAAGAGCCTAATTCATTTTCTAAAAGGATATAGGCACTTAAGAACCTAAATCCCATTGACAAATGCTGAGTGCAGCAACACCTAGCTACCTTTTAAAATTCTGGGCCTGTGTCCTAGGACTGAAACCCAGAGGAAAGGAAGGGTCTGGGTTCCCCTAACTGCCACTGGGGATTGTGGTGTGAATAACCTCACCCTGCCCCCTGAGATAAGAGGGATAAGGACTTTTGAAAGCCCTGGGATGAGAGGATGTAAGGAATACGGGACCCACAGTCAGGGGTAGAAAACTTGATGTAAGCATATCATCCAACACAACAAAAGTCTACCCCGTTACCCAGGAATGGGTGGAAACAAAACGTGGCCTGTCTGGAGGGCTGAGTCATGAAAAGAGATAGACAACTGAGGGACCAGAGCAATCATTGCCAGAGGGCACTAGAGGAGAAAGGCCTGCTATGCCACACCCAGCCACGAGCCATTTGCCTGTGGTGAGTCTCCTCTTCTATACAAGCCTGCATTGTCCACCCATGTAAATATCTCTAGGGTTGAGAAATATGGTCCCAGTCCACTCAGAATTTACTCATTTGAATTGTCCCATTGACTCCAATGGAACTATATCAAAGAATAATAGAACCATAGAAATGTAGGGCTGGAAGGGACGCCTAGACCATTTAGTGCAATGGCAAGGCAGGATCAAGAATACCTAGACTATCCCTGAGAGATGCTTTTGATGGGGATTCCACAACCTGCCTATTCCAGAGTTTAACTACCCTTATAGTTAAAAGTTTTTCCCAATCTCTAATCTAAATCTCCCTTGCTGCACATTAAGCCCATTACTTCTTGTCCTCCCTTCAGTGGCCATGGAGAACAAATTGATTACTGTCCTCTTTGTAACAGCCCTTAACATATTTGAAGACTGTTATCAGGTGGGTCCCCGCTCAGTCTCCTTTTTTTTTTTTTAAGACTAAACATGCCCATTTTTTTTAACCTTTCCTCATAGGTCAGGTTTTCTAAACCTTTTATCCTGTAAGGGACCCTCAGAGCTGCCTGCCCCCTACCACTACAAGCAACCCCATCATACAATCCCACTCATACATTTGTCGAGCTCTACCTTAACACTAAGTAGGTTATTGGGCTCCCTAACTCCTACTGGGAAACTGTTCCAGATGAAGAGTCCTCTGATGAAAACTTGGAAATTGTTAAGCCACATTGCTCAGATTGCTAACTTGAACAGTACATCAGTGTGGTAGGTTTGATGAACCTCACACAGAATTTTGCAAGGAAAGGGTTAAACTCCCCTTTCCCAGCCATAGCCCCGTGAACTCCAGAAATGTGTATGAGGCAGGGAGAGAGGGAGAAATCAGCAGATGAGAACTTTGAGTTTATGAATCCCTAGGCTTTTCTATTTTGGGACTATTAAGCTGTGCTCTGCTAGTGTGCCCTACAAAATTCACTGCGCTTGTTCCTTACCTAATAGGAATAGCAGCTCCATTGGCTGACTCCTCTCATTTAGGCTAAATTATAGGTATGGGAAATCTTCAGGGCAAGGAATGGGTAGTGAATGGCTAAAGCTGCTACCCCTCAGGATTTTGAGGGAAAGCCTTTTAAATAGAAACCTTTTCTAGCAATGAGCCTGAGCCAAAATCCTGCATCTAGACACCCCTGGTCTTTGGAGCTGGCTCTGCACTGTGGGTCAGGCTCATCCTTACTTTTCCCTTTTGGGGATTGTTTGGGGTTATGAATTACTCCAACTACATTATTGTTAATCATCAGCTCATTAAAAAGTCAAATACAAAAGGCCCTAATTTACTCCGTATCTAGTCAATGACTGAACAGCTTCATGAAAATTGCTTCAGATGCAGCACAATCAAGTGCGATTTACAAATCATTCCGAAGATGAGAATTCTGTGCATAATATTAAATAGAAGTGTTCCCAAACTAGAACAATTTCTCAGCAACCTTCTCCCCTGAACTCTGGGAGATCAGATAAAATGGGGCCTGGATCTAAAGCATCCTTTCTCTAGACTTTACCCAGACAAAATCTAACTAAGATTTTGCAAAAACACCTAATCACCACTGTTGCTCCTTTTTATTAAGCATTCCTATGAAATCTTTGGTTCAGCTTTGTAGTGGGTTTCACTAAATCAGCATTTCTGTAGTCACACACCTCTGTGTTAAGGTACCACTCAATCACTCAAATCACTAGTTATGTACATGACAGGAAAATGTGTTTCCCTCTCAGGCATGACCTAAAAGGGTCTGTGATGGCATTTATCGGGCCTTCTCTGCCCTGGGATGTATGGGCACCTTGACATCCCCTGCTCAAGGAAAACACAGTCAGACTGGGCTACCTACAAGACAGTCCTCCAGAGGCCTAGAAGGGCCAGAAGCAAACACTGACCAATCAGAAGCCAGCGAGCCAGTTAAGAAGGCTTGCCTACTACTGCTCAGTAGCAGAGCTGGGTGAGGCTGGGATCAGTGGCGCTGGAACAATTTGTATAGTAGGGGTACTGAGAGCCATTCAACCAACTGTAAAACCCTATATATGATGGGAACCACTTCATGCCAGGGAGTCTGGCAGCACTCCAGGCACCCCTAATTCCAGTAGATATGGCTAGCATGACCACATGTCCAGTTTTCGACCAGAACACCCAGTTGAAAAGGGATCCTGGCAGCTCCACTATAAACACCACTGACCGGGCCGTTGACTGTCCAGTTGGCGGCACTACGCAGCAGAGCTGGCAGGCTCCCTGCTAGCCTCTGTACCATGCGCATCCCAGGAAGCAGCTGGCATGTCCCCTCTCCAGCTCCCACACATAGGGGCAGCCAGGGGACTCTGCATGCTGCCCCTGTCCCAAGTGACGCCACCCTCGCAGCTCCTATTGGTTGGGAACTGTGGCCAATGGGATCTGCAGGGGCAGGATCTGCAGACAGTGTGCAGAGCTGCCTGGCCGCCCCTACGTGTAGGAGCTGGAGAGGGGACATGCCACTGCTTCCGGGAACTGCTTGAGGTAAGCGCTGCCTGCAGCCTGCACCCTCGACCGGGCCCCAACCCTCTACCCCTGCCCCTGCCCCAGCCCCCCTCGATCTCAGCCCAGAGCACCCTCCTGCACCCCAAACCCCTCATCTCCAGCCCCACCCCCAGAGCACATACCCCTATCAGGAGCCCTCCCTCCCTCACTCCAACTGCCTGCCCTGTCCTGATCTCCCTCCCACCCAGCCCAAAGCACCCTCCTACACCCCAAACTCCTCAGTCTGCACCCCCAGCCAGAGCCCTTATATCCCCACAAACCCCAGCCCCCTCCCACCCTCTGAACCCCTCAGTCCTAGCCTGGAGCACCCTCCTACATTCCAAACCCCTCATCCCTGGCCCCATCCCAGCACCCACACTCCCAGCCGGAGCCCTCACCCCAGCTCCATGAACCAGCCTGGTGAAATGAGCGAGTGAGTAGCTTTAATGTAGAGATATACCTATCTCATAGAACTGCAAGGGACCCCAAAAGGCCATCGAGTCCAGCCCCCTGCCTTCACTAGCAGGACCAAGTACTGATTTTTGCCCCAGATCCCTAAGTGGCCCCCTCAAGGATTAAACTTACAACCCTGGGTTTAGCAGGCCAATGCTTAAACCACTGAGCTATCCCTCCCCCTGAGTGGGAGGAGAGTAAGTGACAGAGGGAGGGGGGATGGAGTAAGCGGGGGCTAGGCCTCAGAGAAGGGGCAGGGCAAGGGTTTTATCTGAGTAAAAATTCGGCAACCCTATAGGGTTACCATATTTAACAAATAAAAAAAGAGGACCCTCCATGGGGCCCTGGCCCCGCCCATTTCCCACCCCCAGCCCCACCCCAACTCCGCCCCTT
>NC_048300.1:49578737-49687454 GCF_013100865.1 Trachemys scripta elegans | reverse complement strand
AGGGGAGGAGCAGAGCCGCCGCGGCCGGAGGCTCTGCTCCTCCCCTGACTCTTCGGCTCTGTTTAAGAGCCGATCTGCCCCAGCGCTACCGGCTTCGGGCAGCCCCCATGCCTCCGGACCGTGCGCCGCCAGAGCCCGGGAGGGGAAGTGCCCGGCCGGCGGCTGGGGTCCGGAGGCAAGGGGGCTGCCTGAAGCCCATAGCGCTCGGGCAGCTCAGCTCTTAAACAGAGCCGAAGAATCAGGGGAGGAGCAGAGCAGCCGCGGGAGGGGAAGTGCCTGGCCGGCATTTTCCCGGACATGTTCGGCTTTTTGGCAATTCCCCCCGGATGGGGGTTTGATTGCTGAAAAGCCGGACATGTCCAGGAAAAACCTGACGTATGGTAACCCTACAACTCTACTATGGCTGGGATTGAGGAGAAAGTCCTTGTGCCAGGCCTGGCCTTCAAGTACTGCAACTAAGTGCTTGCCTTTGAATTTTGTGTATTTATTTAAAGATGCAGACAGCCAAATTCTGAGTTTTGTTATTGTGTTACTTGACTGTTTAGAAAATGTTGCTGAATTTAGGTCATAGGCCTCCCGGTGCCAAGCAAGCGGCCAAATGTCTGGATTAAGGCAGGAGAGGCCTGCAGCACCACACTTTGCCCTACAGGCGGTACCATGGAGCAGCCTCATCTGCCACAGGGTTTCATTTGTAAATGTTGTCTTTTCTGTCACGCATACTTGATTTACCAATACTCCCAGTTTGTTATCAAAGTGACAGTCACCTAGGTTACATGTGTCAGTAATTTAGCAGATTGCAAATTAAGAATGCAATTTAGCAATCACTCTGCACTGAACTGACTCAGAAATGGAGGATGTAGTGGGGGTGAGAGTATATACAGCATTTTGAAAGACTTAAGATCCACTACTTTCCATTCACCTCGCTCTAACAAATAATATCATGGAAACACCTACAGCGTGCTTAGCTCTGTTCAAAATACTAAAGAAGATGTAGTTCTTGCCCCCATGAGGTCTACTAACTAGATAGAGGATCTAATTCAAAAATACATCTAAATGTATTTACCAGGAAATTGTTCAGAAGTAGGAATGTATCATGTGGTTTAACAGCTAGATATGCAGTGAAACAAATATTATGGTAGTTATACAGTCAGACCTGTCCCCCTAAGGCGGAGGGATAGGGGGGAAGAGGTTGGAAAGTGATAGAATCCAAGCATATTATTTCAAACTCCCACTCTAACCAAATTGATCTTTGGTTGTTTTACTCGAAGTGTGAGAAGGAGGAAATGGGAAGTTATGAAGTAATGTGACAAAACCAAGGGACTTGATAAGACACATAGTAGACTGATAGGGAGGGGAAGATCTGTGAAGGACAAAAAGCTTGAATATGTGGAAAAGGAGAAGCTAGTGGAAGGTTTCACTATAAGAACAACAGGCAGGGAAGATGCCATTGCATGAGGTAGTGTTTTGGATGGCTGAAGAAGTTGAGAGGGAGACCACAGAAAAGGGGACTGAAAGATAATCAAGATGGGAGATGAGGAGGGCCTGGATGAGAGTTTTAGCTCTATGGACATACCACAGGGTCCCAGAACCTGGACTCCAGCCCAAACATGGAAGTCAACACACCAATGAAATAGCCTCACAGCCCGAGATCCAGTTGGCTGGCACATGCCAGCTGCATGTTTTTCTTTGCTGTGTAGACATACCCTCAGGAGCCAGAGGAGAGCAGGAAACAGGAGGGGGAAGCTCAGGAAACTGCAGCATGAAAAAGACTCATGCAGAGAAGACCCTGCCACCAGGGGAGTTTGGGTCTACAGAGAGTAAACGAAGTACGACCCGGCTCCAGGAAGGAGGGGTGGGGACTCCCTACCCATGGGGAAAGAGAGACATTGAACTGGAACCAATGTGTGTCATGACTCCAGAAGTGGAGTATTTTAATTACCTTTGGACTGCAATCTGGAGAAACTGAGACAGGGTGCTGCAGTGCAGACTGATTTGTGGGCAAAAGGGGGCACTCGGATGGCAGTCGCCCTGTTAAACTAACACCAAAACCTCTGTGAATTGCAGCCTACATGGATTCCTAGGAGTCACAACAATAATAGAACTTTTGTTACTACTTTTAAATTCTTACTCAAGTGCGGGGAGGGTGGAAGGGGTTGTAATGATTAGTGTAAACAGCAGCTCTGCCAAAGGCGGTGCTGTATCTTTATCATAATGCTAAATTATTGTCTTGTTTTGATATTATGTTGTATCTGACAGAGGAAGGTAGTTGTAGGAAGCTTTAGTCCAGCCTGTGCGTGCTGGAGTTGATACTTGCAGTGTCCTAACAAATCCTTTGATTCCTAAAAGCAAGTATTACAATACCCCTCATGTAAACAGACAAAATTGCTTATAAGATACATTTTGCACCAGTGGTGCTCGCTCCTGCATAAAAGAAGGGTGGTTGCACCAGAGCAAACTGCTGCTTTGCCTGACTATGCTTGGGGGATTGCACCAATGCAGCTACATCAGCAGCTGGCCACTGATAGCTGTAATTTGGGCCATTTGGCTATTCTGTCTCTCTCCAGAGTAGACAAGGCCTAAGGCACTCAAGTGTTAAACAGCTGTAAGGAGGGCAACTAAGTGAACCTTTAGCTGGCAAGCTGAAATGGTGGTGTGGGAAAGAAATAACCATTTCAAAATATTAAAAAAGTCTGCACTGTACACAAGGGAAACTTTAGAATACACCAGCAGGGTCTGCATGGGCCAATTAATGCTCAACATGGTCGTGGCTTTAGAAATCATACCCCCATGATGTGCATTACCCCACCACGTAGACAAGCCCTTAATTTGTGCTCATGTGCTACCATAGTTAGGACCCAGTCCTGCAGCACATCCTTACACAAATAGCTCTTCTTCACACCAGTGTTATATGAGTATGGGCTACTCATGTGAAGAATGGTTCCAGGTTAAGACCCATATTTATGTATTTAAAACTCACACAGATACACAAGGTGAAGCTTTTTTTGGTGGAGGGGGAGGAAGCTATTCAAAACAAAAACTTGTTTATTTTTTACAGGTACTTTTGTTCAAAAATATATAACACCCACAATCTTCAATCTGTACAAAAGAACGGAGCCTAAGTAAAAGAGTCACAATATGCTAGCCCATGATGGTTCATACATTCCTTATGATGGCAAAGTGCTCAGTGAAGTCTGAGTTTGATTTAATTAGAGTCTTGCCTGCATCTTTCAGTCTGCATCTACTTATTCCTCATTTGCCACCCTGGTATCTGCACACTTAAGGGCTGCAGGATCAGGCCATCAATGAACCCAATACCACCTGCACAAGTGCCTGCTGGAATTGTATCTGGGAAAGACCATCTTCCCCCGTTTGGTTTCTGGAACCTACCTCTTCCTCTACAGAAGGGAGAAAGACTGAAGTGCAAGAAGTTTTGAGGAGAATAGCCACTCACTCCAGCCATGGTACCGGCTGGGAAATAAAGTTTATTTTTATAGAAAAAGCAGCTTTTGGAAAAAATTCCAGGAGCCAAACTGAGTGTGGAAAGTTATACTATATACACAAGAGCTGTATTTTATGAATGGGGCCCTAAATTCTTTTCAGATCTCATCGTAGTAGAATTATGCAGATTTGGTGCCCCCTGCTGTCCCTTCTTTTGCCATCTGAGCTGTCAACTAAAAGCATGTATAAGCACTGCAGATGTGAAAATGCATAAAACACCTCAATAAGACAGATTGGGAAGCCTGTACAAAAGGACACATTTAAGCCACAGTTTTGCTCCACAGCAGGTCTATGAAAAGGGCAGACCCTGGAGAGGCAGATAAAATATAAAAGCTGATTCATGATAGAATAAAAACCAAAGAAAAAAATGTAAGTGTCCATTGCCAAGGGACATTGCATAGCAGCCTAAGCTTCCGGTTTGGAAAAATCTAGACTCTCTGGAACTACAGTTTCAAAACTCAGCAGGATCAACTCAGGCCTGCAATCTTCGGAGGTAGAATAACCCACAAGCTCTGCATGCTACGCTGGCTCTTCACTCAATAATGGATCCAGTTTAAGGACCTGGCCCTCATCTTCAAAGCCCAGCAAAGTCCAAATACCTTATTATTTGTATGATCCTAGAACCTAAAGGCCCCAAGAGATATTGGGGCCCCGTTGTGCTAGGCACTGTGCACACACAAAGAAAGAAACAGCCCCTGCTACCTGAAGAGTTTGCGATCTAAATAGTCAAGATAGACAAATGGCTGGAAGGGAAACAAAGGCATAAAGGTGTCAGGAGAGTTTCCCAAGGTCACACAGCAAGTCAGTGGCAGTGCCAGGAATTTTGCCACTGACTTCAATGGGGCCAGGATTTCACCCCCAGTCTGTAGATTCCCAGTCCAGTGCCCTAGCCACTAAACCAGTAGTTCTCAACCTTTCCAGACTACTGTACCCCTTTCAGGAGTCTGATTTGTCCTGCATACCCCAGGTTTCGCTTCACTTAAAAATTACTTGCTTACAAAAATCAGACATAAAAATACAAAAGTGCCACAGCCACTATTACTGAAACATTGCTAACTTTCTCGTTTTGTCTGTATGAAATTTTAGTTTGTACTGACTTCACTAGTGCTTTTTATGTAGCCTATTGTAAAACTAGGCAAATATACCCCCTGGAAAACCTCTGCATACTCCTGAGGGTACATGTACCCTTGGTTGAGAACCACTGACCTAGACAACACGACCCCTACTTTCGGGTCTGCCCTGCTTGCTCTCTCTCTCTCGCTCTCTCTCTCTCTCTCTCTCTCTCTCTAAACCACTCCAAAAATACTATCATACATGAGATAATGAAGCTGATTTACAATACCCAAGATGAGCCTCCGCAGAGTTGCAAGCCAGGTATTTTTGATGAAAGGTGTCCATCTACAAAATTTCCTATTGCCAGAGATCTGGATGATTCCATTTCTTTATTCTTTGAAAGAGGCAAGACATGGCATTTCTTTGCATGGGCCTTTGTTTATTACAAGAAGCAATAAACTGATCAGTTAGTTTTCTTCCTCCCTTTGGTATCTTTGTCTACAGATGACCAAAAGAATAAAATCTCCATTGAACAGATGACACTGAGTCATTTTAAATCTTGTATCTGGTGCCTACATGCCATGGTAATTGCCATACTGGAACTACATAGATCAATTTAGCAAGACCTTTTCTTGACTCATAGATGGCTAAAAAAATCCAATTCTTGATTTACAGGCTTTCCCACAAGTCTGCCCAGGAAATGTACTAGTGTTTTCTAGCTGTAACCTCCTGCGCTCTCTGATTGCAAATTACCCACTTCTCTTGTTGACTAACATATCTCAGTTCAGAAATCCCTGCACTGGGTGTAATTCTGATGCAAACTGGTTTGTTAGCAGCTATAGCTTTGCATGTGCTGATATCCATATCCCAATAAGTAAGGTTCTTTCAGGACACATTTGTATCTCCTTGGAGAAGGAGCTGGAATGAAAATGGTCATATTGGTGCTATTAAAATATTGTAGTGAACTTGTCAATAGGCGGTTTTGTTGGGGCAAATCCTTCAAGTATCCAAATTCAAGTCTGAAAGAGGACTGGTGGAGCTCACTTTCACTATACACCACTGACTGTTCTGGGATGGTTTGATGGTGCCTGACTGATGAACATGATGAGTTCAATCTTCATTATTTCTGGGCTCTGAGAGGTTTTTTGCCACAATCAGAAAAAGACCCAGATCCATGACCTTATCAGGCTGATCAAAAGGGGGAGTGTGGTCTCTATTACAGGCAGCTTTAGACTGGCAACGGTTTCTGGTGCTTGTTAAATAGTAAGGTTTCAAGAACCATTTTCAAGGTGCAGGTTTGGAAGCCCAGTGTCCTATGGAGTTGGTATGATTTATATTTCAACTACTGGCACAGCATTAAAGAAGATACAGCAACAATAGCAGTTCTCCCCCATCCTCTCCAGGAGAAGTATTTTGTACCTCTAGGTGCATAATTTTTATCCCGCAACACTCAAGGTATCATGAAGCATGAATCTGGCCTGTTCTCTCTTAATGCTGCATATAGGTAAGAAATCAACTTACTGTAGTTTTTGTTTCTGTTATATTTGTTAGTTTACTTGATGCAACAGCAAACTTGGCTCTGGAGGCTGGTTTGGATTTTCACTTCTATCTCCTCTAACAGTTGTGTGCATCAACAGTCTGCCTGCTGTTGCCTCTTCTTGTGGGGGGATCTTTTCTAAACAGTTTCACATACAGCCATGCCAAGGGTTGTGTGAGAAGAAGATTAAAAGGGTGGAGCCATTTGTTCGGGCCTCCCTGCAGGGCAACGTAGCTCACCCTGTTGCTATGCTCTGGAGGCGGCTACTGGCGGTCTCTCCTTGCTTCTTGTATTTGCTCCCCTTTTTCACCTTTATTTTTCCCCTGAATGACTTAACAGTCAATGGGTGCCTTGGATGTCCAGTAATTGCAGGAGCAGCCACTGACACTCAGAAGGGTGAAGTTCTAGTGGATGGGATAATTTTGGAAGTGAAGAGACTCTTTAATCCACTATTGAAATTAACATGAGCACAGGTGGCCCAGTTTATGTCTTTGAAGGAGAAGGGTCCAGAAGGAAATGAAAAGGTAGTCACCAGATCTCAGGGCACAAGCTAATCACCAGTAATACAGTATTGCAGAAATACATGCATTAGGTGAGATCTGTCTTTATCTCAAGCATCTGGCATTGACCACTGTCAGAAAGGCTGCACAGATCATTGGTCTCTCCAGTATGGGAATTACTAGGTAAGTATTACAAGCAGATTCATTTTCAGTAATTGCACACCAGGCCCCACTGCCCAAGATACCTTGCAGGAGATAGTACAGTATACATACACATGACCACACACCTCACACTCATCTCCCACCAAAACACAGGACTTCCTTCACTCTCCTATACACTCTTCCCCAGGTAGATATTGACACACACATCCCTTGAACTCACACACACTCCTTCCCCTCCCCCAGCACATTCACACCCATATTCAATCAATCAGTCAGTCAGACACACTTTCTCTAGAGCACATACATACACCTACCCTCTCACATACATGCACCAACAAAGGCAACAAACACACACTCATACAAATGTTCACACTCTGAGAGTCTTTTAAAAGAACTTTTCCTCAAGAATTTAGCTTTTGTACTGGAGGGCTGGGAACATGCTCCTAGACTAGAGAGCAGGAAGTGGAGCAGCACAAGTAAAACAAACACCATGAAATTTATTGTAGCAATCCTCCCAAGCTGGGACTGGGATCTGCATGTCACCTAAGGCCTTCTTCATGCTGGCTAACAAATGAGTTGTAAACACATTGGCAGACAAATCAGTTTCTGACATGAGTTGTGCAGCCTGTGTGGACTAAAGATAAACTATGTTAAACTCATGTGTTCAAAAAACCCCAAACAAGTGTGAGTCTAGATTTAATAGGGCTATTTTAAACATTATAATTTGGTTGACCCATCCATTCCATTTATTTAAAAATGAATGTTGAAATTGTGGTCCCATTGAAGTCCATGGCAAAAATCCCAAAGATAAACAATTATGACCATAAGCCAGAACTATACTGTACTAGAACATTCAATCTTTCATTTACATACAAAATAGGTAGCACAGGACTGCTAAGCAGAAAGTAATATTTCTACACCAAATACCCATGTTTCTACCTGTGTATAAAAAATACTGCACCATCTAATTCTGGGGCCATCAGTATAGAATAAGATAGTGCAATGTACCTATGAATAACAATACAGTACTATGTACTATATACACCTTTGTAGAACAATGTTGTATCAAGTGTCTGTATTCCAAAAAAACCAAAACAACCCCCATACCCAAAACAACAACAAAAACTGTCTAACAAAGAGTTAAGTGTGCTAAGTGATAATGTACTTCCTTCTTACAACATTTACAAAATTCAAGCATTTAAAAGCAACAAAATGAATACTTAATATCAGCAAAATCCCTATGCTGCCTACACAATAAGCAAACATGTTCTTATCAAGTGTAAAGAAATGCATATTCCATCACAACAGCTTTAAGTCTAACCCATGGGAAGTTATTTTATTTTATTTTTATTATCTTGGTTATAATATCTAGATATCTTGATTGTAGCAGCTAATTTTTTTCAGGTTTCAGAGTAGCAGCCGTGTTAGTCTATATCCGTAAAAAGAACAGGAGTACTTGTGGCACCTTAGAGACTAACAAATTTATTAGAGCATAAGCTTTCATGGACTACAGCCCACTTCTTCGGATGCATACAGAGTGGAATAAATATATTCCACATAAATATATATATACACACATAAATATATATATACACACATATATATCTCCTCAATATTTATTCCACTCTGTATGCATCCGAAGAAGTGGGCTGTAGTCCACGAAAGCTTATGCTCTAATAAATTTGTTAGTCTCTAAGGTGCCACAAGTACTCCTGTTCTAATTTTTTTCAGTGATGTTGTTAAATGTTAAATCAGTTACTTATCAACGAACAGTAGAACTTTGGGGGGAAATACTTGAAATTGAGAATAAAGCTGTATATATGATTCAGCCAAAAAAATGCAAAACATTATTGGTTTATGGTAACCTGTATATATGTGAATGTATATTTGAGGCTGATCAATATGGATCATTAATGTATAAATTTGCAATGTTCATGTTACCTTTTCAAAAGGATTGTGTGTCTTGTTTATATTTTGAAGTTACTCATGAAATAATGCAGTTTATTCTGGATCACAGTTAAGGCTGTGGCATTACATTAAGGAATTTGAGGAGAACATAGTAATGTATTTATTATGTTGGCAGTGTAAGAGTTATAATATCTTTAACTATTAATTTCCTTGCTAATAAGGGAATGGATTTTGTAAGTGATTAAATATGTTACTGTTGTCATTTAGCAACCTCCCCGCCCCCTTCTTTTAAAGCAAAGTTTGGTTTTGGAATTGTCTGGGGTTATTTTATTAAATATTTTTCCTCCCCTCACCTCCCCCCACACCATTAGTTTAGGTAAAAGAAGATACTGGGGTGAAATCCTAAGCCCATTAAAGCCAATGGGATTTTTGCCATGGACTTCAATGGGACCACAATTTCAACATTCATTTTTAAATAAATGGGATGGATGGGTCAACCAAATTATATAATTAAAGGAGTGAACAGTGCTGGTCAAATGAATAATGGATCCTGCACGGACCTGTCTTGTTCCATGCACACATTCACTAGCACAGCTTACCTTCACACTGTACATTAGTAAAGAGTTCTAAAAATCCATTGAACATCAAGCCCCAAGGAATGTGTTTCTGGAGGATTGTTGTGCTCCTTGGTTACTGGCAGAAATCCAAAACCCAAGTGAGTTTAACTCTGCTGAGAAATTCAATATATACCCTCCAAATGCCCTATTTGGAACATCTTGTTGCTGTTATGAAACTGAATTCACTAGTCCAGAAGAAGACATAGGCTGCCTTCTACTCCCTCTCCCTGGGCTGATCCTGCACTACTGGGATTTTTAGTATAGACTTCAATGACGTCAGAATCACGGCTGCTGTGTGTGTCTATGCTCCACTACTTTCTTCATCTCATTTGCAGTTTTCCATCTGCATGCTTTTTCTGAGTCACCCCTTACGCTGAGCACAGCCTTCCAATTAATATTCACCTCCCTATCTTCCTCTTTTTAAGAAACTCCAGAAAACCAGCATCTGTCATGAAGATTCCAGCTATAATACCCACATGCCATTTGGTTCACTGCTATTACATTTAAAGCATATTTGTCATGGATTCTTCTCTTTAACAAATTTCACCTATTGTAAAGCATTGTATACATACATATGTGGTTATATATGAATAACAAGCTTAGATTTCTGTATTCACTGGGTGCTATCAACATGCGTATGATGCTACTGACAAACTTCTGTCCATTGCTCTAAAGCCATGTAGTAATCAGACACAGTATATATTTTATACTATCATAATTTATAACATAAGTACGATATATATTAACACAGTATATAAGGCAGACATTCTAGAAGTCTGCATGGTTGGATGTGAATGCTTCCTGGGCTACAATAATCACTCTGTGCACTTTTATAGAACATTCCATCTGAATTTCTCAGAGGTACTTGACAAACATTAACTAAATCTCAACACCCCTGTGAAGTAAGTGTCATCCCCCAACATACAGAAATTGCAGCAGGAGATGGTGAAGGGACTTGCCCAAGGCCACACAGTGAGTGAGTGGCAGTACCAGGAACAGAATCCAAGCCTCCTAGTCTTACCGGCTTCTGAGCTAATCTCTAACTATTAGGAATGAAAGGACCTGCCATGTGTCCTAGTGGCAAGGTAATTTTCAGTATTTTTTCAATTATATCTTTGAGTTGGCTTGTGACCTCACCGTGGAAAGCTGTTAATAAGCTCCATACAAGTAAGTACAAGCAGACACATATAGGATTTTTTGAATAATTGTTAAAGTGTTAATATTTTACAGGCATGAACTAAATTAATAACATTCCTAGAAACAAAGTTTATTTACACTGAACAGAATCATTCCTCATACAGGGAGTCCTACTCTTAAAAACATAATTTAAAATCATTAAAACTCAGTATTTTAAATAGCCTTCTTTAAGGCTGTACTACCTTATTATTATGGTTCTGCAAATGACCACTAGGTGTCAGTTATCAACCATATACTCTGCACTTGCAAGATTTTCACAGCTCCCATCAGTTTATATTTTATTTTAGAGCAAAACATAAAAATTAGAGATGGAAAAAAACATACAAGATCATAAATTCCTTAACTCTGCAAGGGTAGGATATCAGTTACTGTTGAAGTAGCATGCGGACTGTGGTCCTTCAACGCTCAACAGAAAAAATGTTAAAAATTTTGGATACAAGTAAGAGTTTCTCAAACTGTGTCTCAGAAAGCCATTTCATTGCTGGAATGGAATAAGGTGATTCTAAGCTTCATGGATTCAGAGACTAATTCTCACAGGCCTCCTTTTTTAAGCATTCTTTGATAGGAGGGTCTTTAATTTCTTTATATGTTAAGAAAAAACAGGTTAATTAAAAGAGAATTTAAAGGTTGGGGGAGGGGAGAGGGGCTGGATTAAGACATAGGTACTATAAACCCAGGGCTACAGCCCCTGTTCCTGAAGTCATGTGCTTGTCAGAATCTGAGATTTCATTCCAATTGTTGCTTTAAAAGTACATTTCTAGTCCATGTGGTAACAAAGAAAATATTGAAAATGTGATGAGCGTTACCAGTGCAGCAATGGCTGCCCAAGTCTGCAGGCAGCCTGAAACAGTATCTCTAAGAGGTCTGAACTGCCCCAGGCATCATAGTGAGGTATTAGCTCTCAGGCTTACTGCAGCGGTGCAAGCTGCCAGCATCACCCCAGCAGAGGACTCTGTGTACCAGGAGGAGAGTGCAGTGGGCCTGGCCCACCCACACAAGAATATGCAATCCAGCTGCCGCTGTAAACTCTTTGCTGTTGTACACACGTTAGCTGCCAAGTTGTGTGCAACTCCATGTGTGACATTGTATGTCAATTATTTGCAGCAATATAAAATAGCTTATTAAATCACTTGCAAGTAATCACAGACTGCAGCTTAGGATCTATACACCCTTCAACAAGTACTTGTGGGGATAGGACACAGAGTTGCACAAACCTGGCAGCTGAGGCTCGGGCAGGTAGGGGGTGGGTATCCTGCTGTGATATGATAGGTGGGGACGGTCTGGTAGGTGTCTGAGGTGGCCGGTGCTGCCTAGGGTTGGGGTGCTGTTGGTGAGTTTGGGAATGGGAGCTAGGGGTTGGGAATCTGGATGGGGGGCTCTTAGGAGTAAGAGGGGCTCTGAGGGTTTGGCTGGGAGGCAGGGATCTGAGGGCTGGCTAGAGGAGCCTGAATCTAGTACTGAGCCCCCTCACCTACTGTCCCCACCAGCTGGGGCTTCTGCTGCTGCCACCACTTCCTCCCCAGTCCCCACCTCTTGATCCAGCAGAGAACAGCCAGAAGGGAGGCAGACATCCACTGTGGCTTTCTAAGGCCAGGCTCCACAGAAGCATCTAATGGTTGGCAGGGGAAGTACAGCTCCTGACCACAGCTCAGCCAGATGCAGGAGATTCAGGTGAAGCTGCAGGCAGGTGTGACAGGGCTGCCAAATGCATGAGTATCATGAGAGATGCATACACTTGGCAACAAAATTCTCCATCCCAAGTACTGTGTTTAGGGACCCAAAGTGCCTTATTCCCAGCCCTAGGGGCCCCCTGGTGTTTTCCAATATGTATTTCCTTACTTCTCCATCCCAAAACCCCAGGTGTTTATTGCGTGATTGTGCTGAGAGAAATTATCCCAACTAGAAATGTGCCTCTGAACAGAATTGTGACCACTGGCCTCATACATGGCCAACACCTGCCAATGCAAACTAATGCGTCGGCTAAATTCTGCCTTCAGATGCTTGTGCTCGGCTCCTGCTTAGATCAGTGAGAGTTAGGCACATTTATCTGAGGGCAGAATTTGGCTTTGTGCTAATAAATAAGAACTTCTGTTTGAGAAAGTACTATGAAGTTTAGTCTGCTGTATTTACATATTTTATTTATTCAGATTTCCTTATTTCTTTCTATACACATTAAGACAGTTCCATCACTGATGGATCTCCACTCACTTTGCAGATAAAGTTATTCACAATGAATAATTCAGCCAGCTCCACTTCCATGTTTAATTGCAAATGGGGAATCATCATCGAGTGGGTTTGTTTCTAGTGGAGTCCTGCAGGGATCAATTCTTGGCCCTATGCTATTTAACATTTTATCAATTACCTAGAAGAGAACACAGAATCATCACTGATAATGTCTGCTGATGAAACAGAGACTGGGGGAGTGGTAAATAATGAAGAGGACAGGTCACTGACACAGAGTGATCTGGATTGCTTGGTAAGCTGGGTACAAGCAAACAATACACATTTGAAAGTAAAAAGATTACAGGCCACACTTATAGGATGGAGTACTCTACCCTGAGAAGCTATAACTCTGAAAAAGATTTGGTGGTTCTGGTGGATAATCAGTGGAGCATGAGCCCCCCATGTGACACTGTGGCCAAAAGGACTAATGCAATTCTTGGATGTATTAACATGGCATATTGAGTAGGAGTAGAGAGGGTACATTACTTCTGTATTTGGCATTGGTGTGAATATGACTGGAATACCTCATGTTCACAATTCAAGAATGATGTTGAAAAATTGGAGAGGGTTCAAAGAAAAGCCATGAGAATGATTAACGAATTGGAAGACATGGCTTATAGTGAGAGACTGAAGGAGCTCAATCTATTTAGCTTAACGAAGAGAAGGTTAAGGGGTGACTTGATCACAACCTGTAAGTGCCTACATAGGGAAAGAAATTTGATAATAGAGGGCTCTTCAATCTATCAGACAAAGATATAACAAGATCCAGTGGCTGAAAGTTGAACAGGACAGGTTCAAGTGCAAAATTTTAACAGTGAGAGGAATCAACCACTGGAACAATGTACCAAGGGTTGTGGTGGATTCTCCATCCCTGGCAATTTTTAAATCAAGATTGGATGTTTTTCTAAAAAAATATGCTCCTGTTCAAACAGGAATTAATTCAAGGAGGTTCTAAAGCCTGTATTATATAGGAGGTCAGACTAGATGATCACAACAATCTCTTCCGGCATTATAATTTTCAAGTCTCCTAGGCTCAAAATGCTATTAGCAAAAATAGCGGGGATTACTAGAATGTAGCTTGCAATTTGAAAGCTGTACTCTCATTGACTATGTTGCTGGTCCCCCTTGCCCTCCCCTCTATACAGTGCCTCCATAATTTTCTAGAGTAGACCGCTTATAATATAAACTATGATCATTAACACAGTAGGTGCAGTTGTTAAGAGAGGGTCTGAATCTGATCTCACACTAGTGAGAATCAGGAGTGATTCCTCTGAAATCAATAGGTAGAACATCAACAGCCAGTGGGACTGGATTTGTGTATGAAACAACTGCTCTGAGACCCCATGTGAAGGGGTTCACTCGCTGAAGGATCGCCTCCTTGTGGCCAGGCATGGCATAGTGGCTCTCTCCCTGTATGGCACCCTCTGACTACGACTGCTCTGTCACTGCAGTGGTCTCTCTTCCTATAACTCAGCCCTCCAGGCAGATTTAGTCCTCCCCTTCCAGAGTAACAGAAAGTCCAACATAAAAGAGTCCAGTGTCCCCACAAGAGGGTCTTTGGTCCCAACTCTGTGCCCCTGGTCCTCACACCCTTGCCTGAGGGCTTTCCCATGTCCTTGTCCCTTTCTCCAGACTCATGCCACCTTGCCAGGAGCTGATAGGGGAACCCAGGTCCTCCCTCTACACTGGGTTCCAGCCCAGGGACCGTATAAGCAACAGCCAGGGTCTGCACAGTGCCACTCCTTGCTGCTGTTTCCCATGGTTCATTCCTACCGTTAGCCTTTTCTCAGGCCATGGACAGCAGGTAGCATATGCCGGGAAAGGCTGTGCCTCCCCAAACAGCCTGCCTGCTTCCAGTTCCCTTCCCACTCTTCCATGGCCAAGAGGCTGGGGCCGGCAGGCTGGCGCCAGGGCTCACAAGGCCCAGGGCTGGAGGCACTGGGGCAGGGGCCACGCTGCACCACCCAGCCACCCACCCAGCGCTCCAGGGCTGGGGGTGCTTCAGCCGCGCCACCCACCTGGTTCTCTGGGGCTGAGAGTGCATGGGGCGGATGCTCTGGACTCCAGCAGAGCAGGGGGTGGTGGAAGGGGATGGGCAGGGCCTCAGGCAGAGGGGGCGGAGCCTCGGGAAGAAAGGGAGGGGCCAGTGGCTTGCCTCCTCCAATGGCTCATTCACCCACCACCCATGCCTCAGGCTTTTCCCCCCAGCCCCTTTCTGGGCTCTTTGTAATGAGCAACACTCCCAGGGCATCTCCCTAGAGCAGGGGTGGCCAACCGTGGATTCGGAGCCGCATACAGCTCTTCAGAAGATAATATGCGGCTCCTACCAGGAGCCGACTCTGGGGAAAAAATGGTGGGTGCTCAGCACCCACCAGCAGCCCTATCAGCCCCCCCCCCTCCATCCCTCCCCCAGTGCCTCCCACCCGCCGTGATCAGCTGTTTCATGGCGTTGAGGAGGCTGGGGTGGGGAGGAGCGAGGATGTGGCACCTAGCCCCCCTCAGTCCCCCAGCGCTCCTCCTCCCTCCCCTTGCCTCCTGCACGCTGCGATCTGCTGTTTTGCGGCCAGCTGAAGACTCTGGGAGGGGGAGGGGGAGGGGGAGGGGCAGAATGGGGCGGGAAGAGGCAGAGCGGAGGTGGGGCAGGGGCAGGAAGAGGCGGGGTGGGGGTGGGGACTTGGTGAAAGGGGTGGAGTGGGAGGCAGGGCCTGGGGCAGAGCCTGGGGTCCAGCAACCCCTGGTCCATGCCTGTGTCTCCTTGAATAAAGCACACAGTGACTAGCTGGTGTGGAAAGTTTTAATTGACATTTTTCTTACACAATCTAACAATGGAAGGCAAGTGCAAACACAAAAGAAAATATACAGATGAAAATCAAGGCTTCCAAAAGGAGTGGGAGAATAAGTAATTTTTCATTGAATGTAATGGTAAGCCCATGGTGTCTTCTCTGGCAGACGTGTATCTCTCAGTTCAAATCTTCAAACTTGCAAAACTTCAAACTTGTCTCATTTCGATTCTAGCCATGCACATACGGATCAAGAATTCCCACAAGGTTGTGAACTCCGCACTTTAAAACTGAAAACTTTGAAAAAACAAACAGATGTAGAAGCCCAGTTCTTCACCAGATTTGCCAACCAATCACAGATTGTAACGTTAGCCTGGCACATAGCCTGTGCAAAAAAGCCCTACTCTGAAGGCGAGTTTATAAAAACTGATGTGATTTCAATCCTGTCACCAGAGAACGAGACTCTACAGAAGAAAATTTCTGGCCTGCAGCTTTCACGCCACACAATAGGACGCAGAATCTCCAACCTGACCAGTGACATCGAATCGCAACTGCACTTGCAACTTCAGCAGAGTGAGTATTTGAGCATCGCTTTGGATGAGTCGTGTGATGTACAGGATAAACCTCAATTATTGGTATTTGTCTGGACTGTGTCTGACGCCTGTGTTGTAAGGGAAGAATTCCTCAATATCATGTCACTAAAGGACAGAACTCGCAGACGAGATCTAAAGACGGCACTGATGTTAGTTGCAAAACACCACTTCCCTTTACAGAAGCTCACTGCCACTGCAATGAATGGGACTCCATCCATCTGGCGATCTGTGAATGGATTAATAGGGCTTTGTAAGTCTGACAAGAGCTTTCATGAATTTTGGACATTTCACTGTATTATTCATCGGGAGCAACTGGTATCTAAAAATCTCAAATCTGATCATGTCATGAAACTTGTGTTGTACATTGTGAATTTCATTCGCTCAGATGCACACAATCACAGACAATTTCAAAATCTAATTGAAGAACTGGATGAAGACGACTTCCCTGCCGATTTGCCATTTCACTGTGCAGTTCGATGGCTCTCAAGAGTTAAAGTTATTTCCCGTTTTTTTGAGCTCCTGGAACAATTAAAATTGTTTATGGAGGAGAAACACAGAATACGCCCTGAGTTTACAGATCCTGGATGGGTTCTAGATTTGGCATTTCTTGCAGACATGCTGCTGCATTGGATAAACTAAACGTGGCCTTGCAAGGAGAATTCCAGTTGCTATCTGATCTAGCGCAAAGCGTATTTGCGTTTATGAACAAACTGCAGTTGTTTCACAGACAAATGCTTGAGGGAGAGCTGACACACTTTCCCTTAATGTCACAACTTCAAGCCAGATCAAAAGAAGATGCAGTAGAACCCCTAAAATGGAGCACAACTAGATATGCAAGCGGGATTAAAGATCTTAAGGACAGTTTTGAGGAAAGATTCCAAGATTTGCAGCGGAAAAGACCTCAAATCAGATTTCTAATTGACCCTATTAGTGCTGAAGCCAATTGTCTGAAGTCCCCTCTAGTCACTGACGAAGCAACATCCCAGATGGAAATAATAGAACTTTTGGAAGATGACAAATTGAAATATGTTCAGAAGACAGAGGGGACCCTTACTTTCTGGAAATCTGTACCAAATACCCCAACATCAGAGGTGCAGCCCTAAAATTAATCTCAATGTTTGCCTCGACCTATCTTTGTGAGTCTGTTTTCTCGACACTCAAACATGGGAAATCCAAGTCCCAATCTGTTTTGACAGTCAGCCACTTAAGAGAACCGCTGCGTGTAAGCACAACTTAACACAAACCAAACTTCAAGGGAATTGATGAAAGCAAAGATTGCCAGAAATCCCACTAAGTAAAAGGTTAAGACAAGTTATTATTATTGTTAACTATACATTATAAATAATATACATTATTCAATTATATAATGATTATGTGTGTGCATATATATATTATATACACACACATGCATATATGTATACAATCATTACAAATTACTGTGGCTCTTTGGCAATGTATATTGGTAAATTCTGGCTCCTTCTCAGGCGCAGGTTGGCCACCCCTGCCCTAGAGGCTCCTTGGGTCAGTCACAGGAGCTCACTCCAATCCTGTGTCTTCCAGATATCTCCACATTCTAGTGCCCAGATAGTGACTGCAAACTCTCTCCCTGCAGCCCCCTTCTTTGTCTTTGTCTCTCTTTGTTGATTGGTGCAGTAGCCTCAACATATAAAGCTGTGACCATCACTTTCTTAATTCATTTTTAGTCACTTTATATCTCCTTTCACTCAGGCTAGTATCCTTAAGAAATACAGCAAGACTTCCTTTGCACTGTTGCATTTCCATGACATTCTCATGAGTCCCTTTAGGGAAAAATCCTTTGATTCCAAGCAAACTTACTTTTTTATAAAGAAACTTTCTTTCCATAGAATTTTGCCCACAATGCCATAGTATGTGATCAACAGTTTCTTTGGTTTTGCACACATTACACAGTCCATCTTTATTTCTTTTTAATAAGTTTAACTTATTTATAGCATGACTACATCACTTTTTCTATCATAACTGTGGAGTATAGTATTGTCTTTGATTTTTGAGCATACATCATGAAACTTTTGTCCTTTTGTTTCTTTAGTCCATAGTTCTTCCTTCACAAGCTCCTTCATGACCACTATTAAATTCTTGTCTGTTTAAGGGTATCTTAATATCTGCCTCCTCATTTTTTAGAGCTTGTTTTACTGCTTTGTCAGCCATCTCATTTCCAGGTATTCCGATATGTGCCAGAATCCATGCTATTGTTACACAGGCACCTGCTTGCATTATTTCCATAGTTAGGAATATTATTTCACTTATGAGGTCATGTCTGTATTCTGCAGTCCCTGTTCTGATTGTCATGATGCCTGACAAGGAATAAGATAAAATTACAGCTGCAGCTGGTTGCCCGTCTTTTACTTGGCTAGCGCTGACATTATCCCCATTAGTTCATCTGTCAGAACGGTTACATAATTCTATAGCCTTTTAGATTTCTGGATTCCATGACTAGGAACACAGAAGGCTGTTCCCACTCAATCCATGCTGTCATCTCTTGATCCGTCTGTATAGACTTGGCAAAGCTGGCCCCATTTTTCATAAGTAAATTCAGAAATTTCATTGGTCATAATGTCTGTTTTTCCCCCTTTCTCTTATTTTTTCATACAATTCCAAATCCACAAATGGGGGAATAACTGTTCAGCTGTAATTTGATTTCCCATGACTAAACATTTTTCTTTTTTACATATCTCCTTTACCTATTTTGACCTGACAGCATGAGGAAGTCTGTGGCAGTCCATATAATTTTGTCTACTAAGCTCCCCCCAAGTCCTCATAAATCTGTTGTGCACTTCTATTTTCATTATTCCCTTTTACCTTTGGCCGAAAGGTTAGCTCCAATAATTTCTTCCTTGAATGTATCGGTGCTTCTGCAGCAGCTATTTGCAGCACACATACTGGTGTTATCATTGCACCACATGCCACTAGCAGAGCTTGCAGCCCCCCCCTCTACAAACTTCTTCTGTGTATACTAAGCAGCCTGTTCGTGCCCAGCTGGGCTTCATGATCAGTTAAGCCTGGCTCTCCCTCCAGGTGCAGCCAGATAACATAACTGGCTTCTTAAGCTCACATTAGCCTTTCAGGGTCTGTATGGGGGTACACACATCATACACCCCCAATCTAGGACACTAGGTTTCATGGAATCCCCTCCTAAGCCTAGCCACATGAGCTGGGGGTGAAACTCCAAATGAATTCAGCCCCTGGTTTCCAACCAGAACACCCAGTCGAAAAGAGACCCTGGCGGCTCCGGTTAGCACCGCTGACCGGGCCATTAAAAGTCTGGTTGGCATGGGGATGGCAGGCTCCCTACCCAGCTCCGCGAGGCTCCCTGGAAGCAGCGACATGTCCAGCTCCTAGGCAGAGGGGCGGCCGGGGGGGGCTCCATGCACTGACCTCGGCCCGAGCGTTGGCTCCACATTGGCGGGAACCGTGGCCAATGGGAGTTGCAGGGGCAATGCCTGCTGGAGGGGAGAGCACATGGAGCCCCCGTGCCTCCGTCTAGGAGCTGAGGGACATGTCGCTGCTTCCGGGGAGCCACCTGAGGTAAGCACTGCCTGGAGCTCACAACCGCCCTGCCCCCCAACCGCATGCCCCAGCCCTGAACTCCCTCCTGGAGCACAGAGCCTGCACACCCAAAATCTCTCCTGGAGCCCACCCCCCAAACCTCCTCCCACACCCCAACCACCTGCCCCAGCTCGGAACTCCCTTCCACATTCTGAACCCTCAGCCCCAGTCTGGAGCCCCCTCCTGTACCCCAAACCCCTCATCACCAGCCCCAATCCAGAACCCACATCCCCAGCTGGAGCCCTTACTCCCACCCCCACACCGCAAACCCCTACCCCAGCCCAGAGCCCTCTCCCGCACCCTCAACCCCTCATTTCTGGCCAAACCCCAGAGCCCGCACCCCCAGCCCAGAGCCTGTACTCCCTCCCACACCCCAGCCCCAGCCTGGAGCCCACTCCCATACTCTGAATCCCTCGGCCCCACCCACCAGCACCCCAAACCCCTCATCCCTGGAACACCCCAGATTCTGCACCCCCAGCCAGAGCCCTCACCCGCTCCCGCATCCCAACCCCCATTTCCCATCTTGGAGCCCCCTCCCGCACTCTGAAACCCTCATTTCTGGCCCCACCCTGGAGCCCACACACCCAGTCGGAGCCCTCACCCCCTCCTGCACCCCAACCCCCTGCCCCAGCACAGTGAAAATGAGCGAGTGAGGGTGGGGGAAGAGCGAGCGACAGAGGGAAGGGTGATGCAGTGAGCAGGGGGCATGGCCTGAGAAGGGGTGGGGCAGGGGAGTGGCAAGGGCCTTTAGGTGCTAATGGAATACAAATAATAACAGAACAGTATTAACCCAGTATAAGATCAGAAGCCACCCCACGGTGTGTCAGTGAGGGAATGAAGAAGGAACCAAAACTCCCACAAGTCTTAATGAGAAATTATGTCCTTAGGAAATTAAAAAAAAAATGAACAAAAATATAGTGTATGGGACCCCAAACATGGCCTGCGCTATCTATATCCATACATGTCAGACAATATTGATGTGCAGCATTTGTATTATATATTCTCTTTGAATACAACTTGGTTAATCAAGCTGATTTATTGCTCGTGTAAACCTATTATTATATTTAAGACTCTATTAGTGTTTCGAATATAAACCCTTTTTTGATGGAATTAGACTCACAAATCCATGGAGTAATCTGATCCTTATAGTATCTATAAAGTTTAAGGAAGTGGAGAAACAGCTGCTTCCTTAACATAAGATCCCAATCAAGCTAGATCAGTGGGCCAGATTCTCCTCTTATTTACATTTGTGTAAATCCCTTACTGGCAGTAGAGTGACAGACTCAAGCCTGATACAGTGACAATTCTCTAGTAGCAAGCACACTTTTCCATATGTCTTTTTACTACATTGCCCCTTAACTCCTGCCTTCAGGTAGATGTTCAGTTGTTTCAATAGACCCGGTTCTGATCTCACACCAGTGGGAGTCAGGAGTAATTACACTGAATTCAGTGGAGTTACACAAATATAAAATCAGTGTGAGATCAGAATCAGGAGTTCAATCAATGTCAATCCAGTATAGGTGAGAGGATAATCATGCCCAATATATGGTATACCTAAAGCTACTGCAATGCTAATGCTAAAAAGAGGATCATTTTGGGCAATCACTGTGGACCATATCCAGAGATATGAAAACCTATTCTGTTTTTACTCAGTCTTTCACAGGCAAAATTCCCATAAAGACTTCAGGATTAGGCCCTATGATTCAATGAACTTTCCAACTCAGACACATGTATGAAAATAAAGCAAGTTCAGGACATGTCAGTCAGGTTATACTTGGCTCTAATTAACACTCTTACAAGTTTCAGCACTATTTATCTGCACGCAAGTGTCACTCAAAATGATGAGCCATTCTTTCCTATCCCTGAAAAGGTCTAAGAAAATCAGTGAAATATTTCTAATCTGATCTTTCTAAGTGAAAGTCCACCTCACTGATCAATAAGAGTAAGGACTGGATATCCTAACTCTGATCAGAGCCAAGTATGGAAAGAAAGATGTGATCCATCTGTTAATCCCAATGATCAAGAAAGCAAAGATCAATAAAAACTGAATTCCACTGACTTGTGGGCCTTACACGAACTTCAATATATTTGTACTGACTGGACTCTGGAGAGCCTCCCTTTTGGATCAGTGGGTAGAGCTGTTGCTTAAGGACTGCAAAGGCCCAGAACTACCATTCAGCAGGTCTGATTGCAGATGGGAGGTTCCATTAACAGATTAAGTCTTTCCCTTGTGCTGACAGACACAGCTATATCCATCTATGGAATGTGAGGATAGTGCCTGGTTGTAGGTTTACAGATGACTTGTTTCAAAACTACGGCAAGAGAGCAGTTCTGGTGGCAATCAGGACTCTCCTGAATGTATTGCATTTATGGGGGCCGTACCTACGAATTCGGATTCAGTAGTCAGAGGGTGACTGGCACCTTACACCCATCATGACATTCTTTGTATTTCTTTTCCAATATTTGTCTGGGTTTTAATGATTCACAGTGATTTCCTATTTTTCAGACACATGTGTTTTTAGAACAATGTTCTATCGAGGATTTTTCATCTGACATTGTTGATATAGGGCCTGATCCTCCACTCCATTACAGCAGATTTATGCCACTGTGACTCTACTGTAGTCAAGCAGGCTCACCATATCAAACTGCCTAGCATGTATGTGTACCATTACCCCTTGCAAAATGGAATCAGAACTGTTCAACTATGTCATAGGCCCCATACTTCTAACAGCTAACGGAGATTCTCTTAGCTCAAGTGACAGAGGCCTGTACTTTTAGAAAAGATTTGAGTTTATTCCAGATGCTACTGAAAAGTTTTGAGTGGCTATGCTCAGCATAGCAACAACCATGATATTCCAGGTGACAGACTTGTTGCAATACATATTTATAATCTTAGGTTCCCAATCCTGAATTTAGTCAGGAGCAAAGTTATACATGTGCTTAAGTATTTGTAAGATCCAGGCCTTAATTCCAATTTAACAAAGCTGGTATTTTTCCTTGGAATATTTCCTATTCATAAGGGTCTGCCTCCAATTCCATGCCCTAACCACTAGCCACACTGCTTTTTCATAGAAACAGCATTTCTATTTGTTAAAACTCTAAGGTAAAGTGTGAATATTTAAAGAAAACCATAGCTAAATTTAGGTATTTCTAGAGAAACCATACTTGAAGCATAGTGATTTCTATTGTCCTCTGCACATATATTGTGTGAACATACATTGATAGATAACAAGAGGACTAGCAATATATGGTCTCTCTCTCTCTGATTGCTCACATTATGCATGAGTAATGTGGCCATGCCACATTCATGTCAATAAAGCCTTCATACCATACCATGGTGTCATGTATCCTCCCTGTGTTCTTTGCTCAGAGACAATCGTATAAAGATTTCATTAGCATGTATTTGAGATGACTACATTACTCATGCAAGGCAAAGACTCAAATGAGTTATGCAGCTCATCCCAAACAAGTGCTAATAAAATCTCCATGACACACCACTCCTTGTGCGTATGCCACAGGCTTTTCAGAACTTTTAAAAACACATTTAAAAATTCTAATATTTCTAAGTCTTCTCTTTGTAAAATCAGGTTGTCTTAGTACCAAGAGTCCAACTGTATTGGTGGAAGAAGAAGAAAAATATAGTTATTTAAGAGTAGGAACATTTGGAAAGGCTCTAAATTAGCCTTTCTGTAAGTCAGAGTGTTATGATTATAAGGTCCAATTTCTCATGGCCTCCCAGGCTACAGAGGGAATTGCTGGATGGATGATGGAAAGGATGACCCCAGATTAAGGTGACCAGATGTCCCGATTTTATAGGGACAGTCCCGATTTTGGGGTCTTTTTCTTATATAGGCTTCTATTACCCCCCACCCCCATCCCGATTTTTCACATTTGCTGTCTGGTCACCCTACCCCAGATCCCCAGCAGCATAAGTGCCATTTCCCTGACAGCTTGAGTGATCAGACCTTAAAATTATTGCACCATGACTCCATATTTCCCATCCTGTACCTTAGGCCAGAGTAAATTTGGAGAGGGCTTCGACTTGGGGATGGGGAAGAAATATTTTTATGCCAGGTAGTTTTTTTTATTTTTTTAAAAACAGCAATTCCAAAGCTGCTGAGAGGTAGAAGTAGTTCCAGGATTGATGGATCAGAGGGCAGTCTGCAGATGAGATGGTCAAAGGGGCAAGATATCACATGTGTCACCTCCATATTATATATATATTGGACAAATTTCTTTCTAGTTTTCAATAATATATATTACTTGGGTCATAAGCACCAGAACTTTTAGCTGTTTGTTTGCTTTCAAATGTTAGCACACACACACTTCCTTTACCATCTTGATATTTTAAACAGAAAGAGGAGGCCAAGAAACATGGGTGCGGGGAGGAGATAAATATATCACAGGAGATGGAGCAGAGAGTAAGTGGAAGGAGAGAGGATGAAGGTAACAATAGCCAAAGTAGAGACAGACAAAGTGAGAGTCAGAGAAATGGTGAGTGTCAGGCGGATGGGAACAGAAAGAGGGACCGTGGGGAGACAGAAGAGAGGAGAAAGGGAGAATTACAAAAAGATGCTGTCAAAGGGGATAAAGAGCCAAATGCGTGACACAGAAGCGTCTCTCTCAATCTGCCAAGGCCCCAGTGTGGACCACACTGGGTGGAGACTAAGAGTATGTCTACACTGTGAAGTTTTCAACAAAACTTTTATCTTTCACGGGTACTTTAAAAAGCCCCCTTGCAAAAGACAAAAGTTTTGCCGACGCAAGTGGCAGTGTGAATGTGGCTTTGTCAGCAGAAGCGTGCTCCTGCCAACAAAGCTAACGCCGCACATGGGGCTGGAAGTAGTTTGTTGGCAAAAGTGCCGACAAAGAGCGTTTGCATACACTGACTTTTAGCGACAAGGCTGTGTCGACACAGCCTTGTCGCTAAAAGCTGCGTGGTGTAGACAAGCCCTAAGGAAGGAAGGACACAAAAATTACACATATAAGAAACTTTAAATGCTGTGGGATTCCTTTCTTTAGTATAACTAGCTTTTGCTATAGCCTCATGATTTTTTATTTCTGATGTAAATAATTTTCAGCAATGAAAGCTGGCAAGACATTAAGTTTGTGTGTAAATTTTGAACTAAAATGAGTAGCTAAAATGAGATCAGAGTGCAATTCCTAGTTCTGCCACAGCCTTCCTGGGTGACCTTGGGCAGATCACACAAGTCTTAATTCAGGAAAGCACTTTAGCATTTGCGTAATCGTTGAATTCAAATGGGACTACTCATGTACTTCAGTAATTTGATAATGTGGGGATTATTTCTTAATCTCAGTGTCTCAGTTCCCCAAAATGGGGATAATAGCTTCCTTTCTGTGTAGTTCTGTTTATATTGTAAAATGTTTGTCTGTGTGTGTTTGTACAGGGCCGAATACAATAGGATCTGGATCTTAATTGGAGCCTCCAAGTGCTGGTGTAATATAAATTCTCGTCAGTGTTATAAACGGTTATACCCGTTACAGGGCAGGGATCAATATCCATGCTGGCATGATACAGGCCCATAACACAGCCTTGTTGTGTTGTTGATAATTTTTCACCCTGCACTAGCAGATCAACAATTACATCCACACCATCCATCCCCTTATAGTTCTGGGATATGATGCTTTGGTACACCACAGACTCTTAAGGCATTCTGAAAGGAAAGTCACTTAAATATGTTTACTAAAAGAGAAGACAAATATGCTGAGTTTTGCACTTTCACTATCAGCTTGGATCTGTCAGAAACCTTGACTTACATCCAAAACTGAAAGTAATCTTGCCTATTGAAATCCAGACAGGACTACTTCAACTGATCTCATGAGACACTCTCTTGTTTGGTAGCCTTAACCAAATCTTTTGGACCTATACAAGTTCTTAACTAGTTTGGGATTTACTGTGACAATACTATTAACCCAGTACATTGATGTCTGAATTCATGCAACATCTAATTTTACCATCCTAAGTCATCTTTTAATATATTACTCAATGCTAATGAGACTATGTGGTGCATGTACTGTGCTGGCACAGTAGATCTATATTAATGTGATGTATTATATTCTTAATGCAGTCCATTGTGTTAAACAGGTAAGATTACTTAAGAATATATTTTGTTCAGTATACCGGGTATATACCCATTTGATTATCTGCCTTTGAGACTACTTCTCAATTTTAGCAGAAAGAGGATTTCTTGTTCCACTATTTCAAACTCACCTGCCCTTATTCCAACATGCCAGTATGTGCTCATAGGCTCATATTGTGTATGCCAATTGAAAATAGTTGTTACATTTTAAAAATTGGGCAATCACTAATCTTTTTGAATACTGTTGGTATGGTTGTGTTGCACTCATCAGTATCTATTTTGAAATAGACATTCTGTTCATTTATCTCCCGTACCAACCAAATCTGTTGTAAACCCTTGCTCTTTAACCTTTCTAATGTATTAGGTCTACACACAGTTTTTGTATGGCTATAGTTAAAGCAGTAAAACACCCTAGTGTGGTTGTACTGGCAGAATTTATCCCCATAGATGTATGGGAATAAGATAAATTGATATAAGCACCTTAACATGACCACACCAGTACCAATTTATCTATTTTGGTATCAAATCACCTGCTAACTGAAATTTAAAATTGTACAAAAACTATTTAGTCCAGGTCCAAGAGCCCCACTGAAGAACTGTTTCTGCATCAGACCTTTGTCCTTTAGCTACATATCTGAATAAAGTTTGCTTTTGTATTTCTTTTCAATTTCTTCTAAGGACACACAATGGTTGCATGAATGACACTGCATCCTTGTGCTTGACACCTTTGCAGCATACTCTGATTGCCTCCACCTTTACTACAAATAAATCTATTCTTTGCCATTTGTTTGCTACTGCAATTTGTTTTAATGCTGGCGTAAGCATTTTTAATTATATGTACTTGACTGCTTTCATTTCTTGCTAAATACTTTTATTTAGGAATCGCAGTTCTCACTAGCTCTGCAAATACCCATTGTTTGCAACATCCAGTGCATTTTTCACAATAACTTTATTCTGAGTATTAGTTATCACAGATAATTTGGTATCTACTTAGTCCAGCTGCTAGCTGTTCACATTCTCACAATTTAGCTTTATTATGTAGATCTATCTATAACATAATGGTCAATGGTTTCTCGTGGCAGCTGGCTTCTTGTAGGCAATGGGGCCTTTTACAAGTGACATTCTTGAGAGATTTAAACTATTCTTGAATGACTTTATTTAGTACTTTATAGTCCCCTTCATGTTCCTGCTGAAGTGAACTGTAGTACTCGGATTGCTCACACGCATCCGTGTAGCAGTGTGGAGGATTTTAACTTCTCCAATATCGCTTGCTTCCAGGAAAGTTTGAAAGCACTGCAGCCACCTTCATTAGTTGGCTGCCAGGTTCCTTTCCAGATTAAGGCAGCTCCATTTTTGCAGAGATTTTAATTTACTTCTGACACTATGTAATAAGGTGACACATAAGCGACTGACCTTTTCTCGCCCCATGAATAGTGTTTGCTGGACCAAACCCTAATAAATTAATTACAATATACATATCTAGGTTTTCATAAAGTCACCCATCTCCAGTCCCTACCCTGCCAGTTCATAGCTGGGTAACCTTTAAGGCCCTCCTCTTATGTTTTTTATTGTATTTAAAATTTCAGTGTTTAGTACAAAATTTAAAAATGGGTAAAAATCAGTGTACAAAATTTTCCAGGTAAATATTGGGGTGCAGGAATACGGGGGAGAGGGGACACGGGGGAGAAGAGTGAGAAAAGTAAGAATAGTGAAAATAAAAGCAGTTTAAGGCTGTGATGTGTTTTTGGGCTTTTTTAAAAAAAAAAAAACAAACAAACACACATGGGGCTTGTACTCACTGGGCCGCACTCCTAGTCTTTGGCGGCGGGTCCTTCACTCGCTACAGGTCTTCGGTGGCACTGAAGGACCTGCTGCCAAAGACATAGAGCGCCGTTGGGTGAATAAAAATTAAAAAGGTGCCTCTAGCCAGGGAAGGGATTCTCTGCCACTTACCCCCCACTCAGCGCAGGGCCCGATTCGGGGGAATTGGCCTAAAGCCGGCCCTGTCAAGGGGCTTCAGTCTAAATTTCTGAAGTCCTGCATAGTGTAGGCTCACAGCAGGTTTTTTTTCCTCCAGAGTGTCTTTCCCTCAGCTTGTTCTCCTGCAATCTTGGATGTAGTGGAATTTAGAAAATATTCCTTCCAAAGCAGCTCAGCCAAGAGGGACACGGAGGATTTGGGAAGCAGCGTGGCTCATAAACACACCTACTGTAACGTGTTTAGGGTGGCCACTCATGCATCCCTGAAATACCAGACATTCCGGTACTTCTGAAAACAGTGTGGGCCCGCCCCTGCCTGCATGAGCTGCAGATGCAGAGAGGTGTGCTCTTCAAAATGGCATCCCCCATGCAATACTGGACAAAAACGTGTCCAGTTTTTCTCAGGACTAGAGGAGACAAACCATAGAAAAGCAGAACTGTCCATTTTAAAACCAGAAGAATGGCCTGCCTAACTGTATTAGATTTTCTTAACATAATCAGTATTTTCATCCATCTGCGTGGTCCAAAATTTGGGTGAAAATTGGTAAAACAACAGCTATTTACAAAACCATTCCATGGTTTTACAAAGTCACTGAAACAAAGGGTCTTGGTAATCCTAGAATAAATGGAGGTAAAGAAGTTCATGTCATTGTTGGAGGGGCAGGGACTCAGTTCAACTTCTGGGCAACAGAGGGCCCAGAGTCACCCCAAGTGGCCAGGGAAAAAGAAGTGATAATCAAGCTCAAGGAGAGACATAAGAGGCTGGTAGCTGTGAGCAGCAGCCTGGGAGATGGCTGCTAAGGGAAGGCCAGGATTACTGCCTACAAGTAGTAAATGTGAGGCATCTGCTGCAGCAGCATAATAAGAGGACAAAGCTGACCATTCCCGCCCCACCCCCAACTAGGAAGTACTGTGTTTATCTTTAATCACCCAATTCTTTGTACTGAGGATATTTGTATCTTCTCCTTTCTGACAGCTTTTTACTTAGTGAGAGAGTGCTGAGAACCCTCCAGGGGCTCGACTGTATGCTGTCCTACCATTTGGTACAGCCTACCTTGCTTCCCTCTACACTTGTAATACGCATAGCATCCTCATAGATCTTAAATGGGAGCGGTATACCATAGCGCTCAATGACATCCTACACACTCAAGTGCAATCATCGGCAGGATGAAATCTGATGGCTGTTTATCACCACAGGGCAGCATTACACAAGGTTAATGGCAGGAAGTGGAGGAGAATACTGTATCCCATTGAAATTACAGGTTATTTAGATAGGGTGTAGATGGAATGTAATTACCCAAAATTAATTTTAGTGTCCTGGCCAAATTCAAACTCCCCTGTTTTTGTAAGAAGCATCATAGGATCTTTATTGAAAAGAAGTGGTCAAGACCACAATTTGATGTCTTATCCAAAAGGTGAGACATGCCCCCTATGAGTACCCTGAAGCATTGCACCAATGACAGATGAAGGCATGGCATGTAGTGAGAGTCTAAAGTACTGTTAGCTTGTGACAATGGCTGGGAATCACACAAACACAGTAGTCTGCTTGAAAACTGCTTTTTGGAAAAGGACAAGCCTCTTAAAAGTGGTGTTTGTTCTCAGTCCATGTTTCATGTTTTGGAGACCACAAATATATCTAAGCATTCATTTACTTGGCAATCTGGAAAATGCCATCATTCTGAGATACTCCTTTTTCTTTTCACAGTCACCTTGGTTTTTGTTTGCTTTCTATGAGCTATGGGTGGGGAAGAAAAGTGAGCACGCACACACACAGTTTATCATGCATATTTGACCACTTCACTTGCACTCTGCCCACTAATCCATCTCCCTAGGACTTATTCCAAACCCCTGAGCAGCTTCAGTCAGTCACCATTTACAAAAAAAACACCCTCAAATATAGAACCCCACACCAAAATATACAAAAGGATTTACAGGCCCAGACAGGCAATATTCAGCCCTGCACAGGTGGCAAGAAAGGTGGATATTTTTTGGCCTTACAGACCTACAAGTGAGAGCTGTATACTTTTGAGGAAAAAAAAGGGGGGGAGGGGTTCAGTTTTCCAGCTGGACAAGGGACACTACAGGGCTAGCTACAAGTGCTCAAGATAGCTCTTTTAAACATAAAAATGTTACAACTCCAAAGTATTCTGTTTTAGGTGGGGGGTTTTTTAAACTCGTGTCAGTTTTAATTCTCCTCTCCTCAGTCTGAAAAGCCTTAATGCTCTTCATTTGCCATTAACAGTGGAGGAGCATAGGAATTAGTTTCATCTTGCATTTCTAAAATATTTGTCTATGAACTATGTGACTATATAGAATAGTCGACTGACTGAGTTGCCGCCAGTGCCAATAAAAATATTTATTCCACGCCATCATGTATTCTGTTTGTACATATATCACAGCTAGAGATGGCGTGACAGCTGTTAATGTTGCCCAACACTTTTCCTTGGAACTCCATTTTCAATTGCTTATAACTTTGTCAATTATCTTTTGGACAGAAATCTGGTGCATTTGTTCCCTAACCAGTAGTAATATTTTGATGAAGTCTGAGTGTATGTATCTATATTCTAGCAGAGCGCCAGCGCCACTATAGTTAAGGTTGAGCAGTGCTTTCTGTTCAAAGGTCTACTCTAAGTGCTCAGAAATCTACATACTCACTGGGATTGTCTTGAAATTTGCTATGTCTCTTTGGGGGTGCAGGATAGTATTAGTTGTCCAATTTGGGATCACTTGAGCAAGCCTCCTGAAACAAAAACAAAACCCCACAACTGCCTCCCTCCCCTCTGGTTCTTATCAGTTTATTGAGGAAACTGCACTTTTGAGTCCTCCCTCCCCCCGGCCCGATGGCACCACACGATGCTTAGGCCTCTAGCCATCACCTTTCTTGGGTGGGAACCTGTGTTCTGCTCTCCCCTCCCTCCCCCCAGACTGGGGATTTAGGCTGTGATTCCTCCTGCAATTCTCTGTGATGATCACCTTAACAAGTCTAAGTTGTTTAAGCAGTTGTACATAGGACATCTTGCAGTTTCCTTTCCACACTGCCACTAGATGGGCCACACCATCCCTGTATAAGGGGACTGTTGCCCCCTTACCAACATTCAGTGGGGGTATTTTGGGAAATCATGACCCTGAGACTGACAGTCCCCAGGAACAATGGGGAGAGGCCAATGCTCCAGATCAGCCTGATTGACAGGGTGGGGAGGCTAATAAGGGAGTCAGGAGGCCAGGGGGGTCCCGTCCTCCGGGTGAACTGGAACGGCCTGAGTCAGACAGAGTGGGGCCGAGCTAAGGAGAGAGCAGGGGCCCAAGCTAAGTTGCTGGAAGCAGAGCTGCAGCCCCAAAGCCAGAGCACAGCCCAGAGAGAGCAGATCTGCAGCAACCAGAGCCAGAGGGGCTAGACAAGCAGCCAGGAAGCAGGTCAGAGCTGGGAGCAGAGTCACAGAAGCAGCCTGCAGAGCAGACCTGTCCTGGGAGCAGAGCTGCAGCAACCAGAGCCAGAGGGGCCAGAGAAGCAGCCCAGGGAGCTGAAGGCAGAGCAGCAGCAGCAGCCGTGCTGAGGCAGAGTGGAGCTGGAGCAGTCTGGAGCTGGGTGCGGGGAGCAGCTGGGGAGAGGAGGGGGACCCTGGGAAGCAGGCCCAGCGCAGGGAGACACCTCAGCCAAGAGACTCTGCAGGCCAGACTTGGAGGGGGATCATAACCCTGTCAGGGCGGGGGCGACGCTGGGAAAAAGGGTCCTGCCACCTAGAGCCTGAGAGCGTGTGGCTACTGCCAGAGCAAATGTCCGAACCGCAGCGTCTCTGCAGCACAGCCAGGGCCTGAGAAGGAGCCTGGGACCTACAAGGAACAGACTGTGAACTGCCCTGATGTTCCAGAGACACGGTTTGTGATATTCCCTGCCACAGAGCAGGGTGATGTGTTTTCCTTTAACTTTTCCCATTTTTCCCTATTCTTTTTTTAAATTAAATTGTTAAACAACTTGTATTTGCTTTAAATTGTATGAAATGATCAGTGGGTCGGGGAGGTGCCCAGTGCAAAGAGTACCCTGGAGTGGGGACACTCTAGCCCCTGTTCTGGGTGACCACAGCAGGGTTGGGGGTCGAGACCCCCAGGAATCCTGGGCCCAGCCTTGTCGGGGTTTACGAGGACTCTGCCAGACAGGAGAGTGGAAGGGGAGACCTCCAGGGCAGGGAGGCCTCTGGGTAAAGGGAGTGGGAGCGAGGACTCAGATCCTTTCGCTAGCCCACTTCACCGCGGTAGTGCAGAAGCCAGGAAAGTTCCCCACAATAGCGGGACCATTCCCCCGTTTACACCTGCTTAGGCACACCTCCTCAGGCATGCCCTTGATGCATTCACTGGATTCCCTTCCACCCTGGCCCACTCCCCACTACTGTACCCAGCCCTTCCACCACTGCAAGCATTTCTATTGTTGATACTTCCCCACCCACCCCCTATTCCTAGAACCCAACTCACATGCAGTCCCTGGAGCAAAGGCCTCCTAGGAGTATGTCGACTGTGCATTGTAAAACCCAGGCACAGACTCAGGTTTGAGCCACACACACAAATCTTTCTGATTTGTCAGCTAACCCTCAGGGCCCACCTGGGGGAGTGGGTCTGAGCCTAAGACATTCAGGGACTCAGGTCCAAGCCCTGTCATTTTGCAGTGTGGACGCAGCTCAAGCTTGGAGTCCCAGGCTTGTCAGGGGATTCCACCAGTGCTACTCCTACAATCCTGTGTTTCTCATCCCTTCTAACCTAAAACATCCCCCTTAATTCCCAGGAACAGGAAGCAACCCCCATCTGGTTCTAGTATAGTTGCTCTTCCTCAATGCTGACCACTTATCTGGAAACTCATTTAACAGTCTCCTTTATTAGCTGTGGCCACTGACAGGAAGAAGCCCCACAGCAAGTGCACTGCTTGCTGGCCAGAGGAACAGAGTCAAATTCTGGTAAGTCTCTGGTGCAAAGCAACCAAGAGCTTCAACTTCAGTAGGAGTTGGAGATCATGCACACAAAGGAATCTTGAAGACGCTTGTAGCACCAGGGATCCACCAGACTGCCATCAGTGAGGAATGAGTAAAGTGGTTTAAAACTGACTAGTGCAATGTGAGGGACAGTAATAGCACCTCTGGAAATGAGTCTTCTGCCTCCCACTTGTACATGCAGTTTGACCAGATTCTGGGAGATTCAGCAGGCACTGAGCCAATATGACAGTCTGCTAAGCAGGGATGGCACTCTCATAACACTGAGTTAGCAGAGCCACTGAGAGCCAGCAGCCATCGGATGAAGCCTGGGAAGTGAGCCTAGTTTTCATGTCAGTCACTGAGAAGGCTATGCCACCAGAGCAGCTACAGCACATCTTGGGACCATACCTGGAGGAGCTGTTTGGGTTGCCCCCCCCCGCCCCAAGTGCAACCAGCAGCAGAACCACAGGAGGCAAAAGTAGCATCAGAGGCAGGTATGTTTTGCCTCCATATTGGTTATAAATGTACAAATGGGAGGAATTTCTGGCTTATGACCCAATGAAATTATTATAATCCAGGGACTGTAGCACGTTTCTGTTACTGGTGAAACTCACACCCTTATGTCTCCAACCTAAAGCAGCATTTTGTTCATTGGCCCATGGATAATAACCCATTCTTGGCTGGTTATGGTTGTGTACTTCTCACAGGATGGGGCATACTTATTAGGACCACCTCTGTAGCTCACAAACCTTCTCCATTCAGAAGCATGTTGGTCAGTCACCAAATGCCAAGAAAGCTCTTTAGCATAGATGAATGGCCAGCCTCTGCTAACTGGGAGCAGGTCATGCTAGCAGTCAAGAATCTCCAGAACTCTAATGTTCTCCAGTTGTTGCCCTGGCTAATGATAGTAAAACCACAGGTAGTAAAGCATATTGAAACTCACACCCTTATGCCCCATGCAACCCAAGGATAAAATGGTGGAGATTTATAAATAATTGAAATTTAATTTGTGAAGTGCATCTTCCAATGATGTCTAGAGTCTTGCTGCTGATTGCTCAGACAGCCCTCTAAGCTTCAAAGAAAAATTCTCATTGGGTTCTATGCTTGTTCTACACAAAAGTAGCATCTTTTGCCCACGAGCTGCTGCAGCCCCACCCTGTGCAGTAGATACTATGTACTCCCCCCCCATGCTCAGACAATGTGTTTTCACTTGCCTTGGCTGGTCTTCAACTTCTGCATGATACATACAGACAGCTAGGAGCCTTTGGATGCCAACTTCAGTGCAGTGGGGCATGGAGGAAGTAGGTCCAAAATGAAGTAACAGCGAAGATCCTGTGGAAGGCCAACCCTCAGCTGGAATTCCAGAAAAAGAAAGACAAAATGAGATTGGCAACACAGTTTTTGGAGCAAGAATGCAGGCTGAGGGAAGATGATAGAACGCAGTAGAAAAACGTTTGAGAGAATGCTTGTGCTCATGGCAGCAAGACTGCAGCCTCCAGCCGCACCTCATGCCCTGAATCCCCTCAAACCTAGCATGTCCTATAGCTCATGCACACTTTGGACAATAGTGGGGCTGGGTGGTCTTTGTCACAAGTAGTTGGACTCACCAAATCTACCTCCTGCAGTGGTCCACATTCATCAAACACACTACAATGGCCAAAGAACCAAGAGATAGTGGACTCCCAGACATAATTATAGTTATGCTCTATTCAGTGCCACTCAATAGAGCATGAGTGTTTCGCACTGTTGTGCATTGCATTTCCTCACAACTAATGTTCACTGGGTTTTGCACTGTTTGTTCTATTGTTAGTTTTGCTGGCAGCTGGTCTGCCCATCAGGTTTTTAACATTGAGAGTTTCTATTACATGACTGTCTACAAATCAAGTGTTCCATATGGAAGGTGTCATTATCATGGTGTATTATGTTTACTTCAGAGGAACTTCCTCTCAGTAATCTATAAAGCTGGCTTTGAAGTACATGTTTAAATAACATGCATAAACCATCCCTTTAATTTCAAAGCATCACACAGTTGAGCTGTGGGTCTAAAGAATGTGGCCAGTTTTTATGAAGTGGATAACATTTTTCATACATACCCTCACAGTAAAGCAAACTGCGTGATGAGGAATAGACAGGATTATACACAATGCATCAAGTTCATAAAACTCTCCCTTTGGATCTGGCCTACACCCACAAGCTGACTGTGGCACGCATTACAGATACTATTTAATTCCCTATTACATCATTCCCCTCACCCACTGGAGGAGGCAAGCCATTCTATGGTGCACAAAGCATCCCCAATTTCTGTTGCACAGGTGGATCCTGTCCCTGTAATGACCAGCCAGAAAGTGCACCTGTCTAGAAGTCCAGTGTATTGAGCCCATTTCAGGGGGGGAGAAGAGCTCACTTGTGCTCTGCACAACATCTGTGAGGACAAAGCAGGCAACAATAATGCAGACTGCCATTGCTTATAGAACTGTTTGGATGCCAATGTCATCATCCACACCAGGACTTCAGTCTGCCAAATGCACATTCAACCATCACACTACAGGTACTGAGTGTGTAGTTGAACCTTCTTTTGCCATGTCCTGTAAGGAACTCATACAGTCTGTCCACATCTTGTAATTGAATTAGTATAGCTTACCCACACTGGTCATTGCCCACTAGAGGCCACACAGACCAACTATAAGAACTCGGAGTGCCAGTCAGTGTCTGCTCAATGCACTGGCTGCCTGGCTCTTCACCCACTAGGTGCTGTGCTGCTGTTGCAGCTGAACCAGTCTGTTGTGAGTATTATCTTGTTCTATGACAGGTCCTCTGAAATCAGGATAAGGTTTTCATAAGCCATGGCAAAAGGGGATAAGCAGGGTCCCCAGAATAACAGTGGGGACAGTGACTACATTTATAACAATGTCACGGGGTGAAAATAACATCCCAGCTTGTCCAGTTGAAGGTAAAGTTCCAACCTCCAGAAAACCCTGGCATCATGCACCTTGCCACTACATCCCATATTAGTGTCCATGACCCTACTTCTCATGGTTGATAGGCCTGCATAATGAGGGTCAACTAGGGCCTGCATAAACCAAAAAGGATACTACTCCTTATGTACTCACATGCTCCTTGCGGTGGACAAACTGGGCAAAGGAGTCCATCAATGGCCCCAGTACAGTTTGGAAACTATTCTCGCAAAACCAGATGTTATTTCAGGACACTGTTTATGCCCACTGTCTTTGGGTAAGTCAGTCCTGATTGCCTCACACTTCCACCACCACAATCCCAACAGTGGACTGCCAACACCAAACTGGTTCTCCATGGACATGTGACAGTCTGGCATAAGCCAGCTTCTAGATAGCTCTAGCAGCTTGCTTCTGTAGCAGCCTGGCCTCCCTCTGATTATATCCTGATGCTAGAGGATTGAGGCAAGCTGCTCACAAATCTCAAGGAACATCTGCTTCTTCTTGTGAACGTTCTGGAGCCACTGCTGCTCATCCCACATCTGCATGACGACTTGATCCCACCAGTCTGTACTTATGGCCCTGCACCAGGAATAAGGCCCAGATCATTTCTCCCCAAGTGAATCACCACAATGTCTAGTAGATCACATTAGACATTGCAGAATGGGCAAAACATGATGCCAAGGCAGGCCATCTCTCTCCACCCAAATGAGCCTGTAGTCAGCAATCCCCATATCATGGTGTATTCCTTGCTCTCCTGCAAACATCTACAACCTAGTGATCCAGCAATCTCCCAAAATCCACACACGTGCACTCCAGGGTTGCCAATGTCTTTTCCTTCAGTAGAAAGGGTTCCCTGTGTGGTAGGTTACAAGCCTCCACAATACAAGTCTTTGAAACCACCACATTAATCTGCCCGGAGATCAGGAAATAGCCACTTGTCACCTTCTGTTCCCCAGGGTCTAGCAAAATACACAGATTTCCCCCTCAGATAACCAATCTAAGGCTTGCCTACCACCTACCCTTCTTTCCTGGCCCCTGCACAGCTGCAACCCCTATCTGACCCTCTTACCTGTTCCCCTCCCTTCCACCACACAAAGTCCTCTGGCTCCAGCTCCTTCCCACCTAATATAACAAAAATTTTGTTTAGACCAGCTGCTGACTGTTCTGCTGTGTTCAGTGAACCTCTGAATAAAAAACAAAAAACATTAACATAACAGAGGCAACTTGTAGTAAGCAACATGAGTTATTAAATTTTTATTGCACATGTGTACAAAGGTTTGAACTAGTGGCAGGGTGTTCACCGGGGGCAATGGCATCAGCACATTCCCTTGAACTACCCAAGCATGCATAAAGTGGCTGCACAGGAACCCTTTCAGATTTATTCTTTATTGGCAATGTGCACTGTAATCCATCCAGACTGCACGTCTATTCAAGTGAAAAAGTGAACATTTTCTTAATTAATTACGTTTTCTTTTTTGAAAGTTACAGACAAAATAACGATGTTAAGAACATTAGTAAGACTGCAAAGTCAAGCACTCAAAAGTTATTAAATGGAGGACTTAAGGTTGCCCGTGCAACTTTAATTCGGCCCTCTGGTGCCTAAGATACAGTTTTAATTACATGATCACATACTATTTTTTCTACACAACACCTGGTTCATTCAGTGCACAGGCAGGAATTGCTCTGGGATTGAATCAGCGCTGTGTAGTAAAGGAGACCATCAACTGTAGCATCCCTACATTTGTTCCAGAAGTAGGAAGATGTCAAAGGGCACACCTGTCCTGCAGTGTCCATGGCTCTACTGAAAACTGCCTCTTTCCACCCCCACCCCCCCAGGGCACTTAAAAAGGCCACATTCTAGATATTCAAAACTTTTCCCTTCTGGGAGCCAATTTATTAAGTCCTGCAAAAAGATTTTTAAAATAAAACTCAAACTTTCAAACTCTTCATCCAAATTTCAGATGGGCCCAGTCCCTCCTCCGTAAAGGTCTGTCCTCTTTTAACAGTCACTACCTTTACATAATCTCAAATTGGGCAGAAACCCTCCTCCCTGAGGGTCTGTCTTCCTGCTCTCCCAACACTTCTTGTCGGGAGTTCAGTCTTCTCTGCTAACTTACAGCCTTGCAGGAACCTTCTTATTCCACACAGCATCTGCCAACAACCAAATTCTGCTGTCTCCCCCTTTATAAGGCCAAGGTACCTTTCCTTAAGCCCAACTGAGCAGCAGATAATCAGTTCAGATGTATTGGACTAACAGAGTGCACTCACTTCTTGTATACACCCTCTCAGATTGTCTCCAGGGAGGGAGCCTGGGGCACTGCTCTATCCCAGAGCAGGGACAATGTCTTCACCTTCTTGGGGCTTCCTGGCTACAGCTCTCCAGCTGGGCCACTATAGTGCAGTTCCCCCTTTGGGGTGCCTCAATGTCCAGGCCACTTCCCCCCAGTATCTAATGGGGGGGTAGAGGTGGCCCAGCAGGCCAGCCCACTAATCCAAGTCCCAGCCCAGGGACCCTGTAGATCACAGCCATCTGCTATGTCCCTTTAACTATATCACACAGCTTCTCTAATTCCCAGGGCCACTTCTCCATGGCCCCACACCATCTTCACCCTTACCTCAGGGCCTTGTCCTAATGGAGTCCCAGCAACCAGCTCAGGGCTCCGTCTCACTCTCCCTGGCTTCTGACTGCTCTGCTCTATCAGCCACCCACACTCCTACAGCTGCTGCAAGGAATTGAGCTCCCTGTTTTGGCCCTGCAGCTTTTGTTATATCAGGCTGCTGGGCCTGATTGGTTGTGGCCCACACAGTCACTCTAGGCAGCTTGGAGGACCCTCTCCACTGCCCTTTTTGGGGGCGGGGTGTGGCAGGGCCATAAGATCTCCAGCAGGGGGCCTCAGAGCATCTGATAGGTTTCAGAGTAGCAGCCGTGTTAGTCTGTATCCGCAAAAAGAAGAACAGGAGTACTTGTGGCACCTTAGAGACTAACAAATTTATTAGAGCATAAGCTTTCGTGGACTACAGCCCACTTCTTCGGATGCATCCGAAGAAGTGGGCTGTAGTCCACAAATTTATTAGAGCATAAGCTTTCGTGGACTACAGCCCACTTCTTCGGATGCATCCGGAATGGAACATATATTGAGGAGATATATATACACACATACAGAGAGCATAAACAGGTGGGAGTTGTCTTACCAACTCTGAGAGGCCAATTAATTAAGAGAAAAAAAACTTTTGAAGTGATAATCAAGCTAGCCCAGTACNGTAGTCCACGAAAGCTTATGCTCTAATAAATTTGTTAGTCTCTAAGGTGCCACAAGTACTCCTGTTCTTCTTTTTGCGGATACAGACTAACACGGCTGTTACTCTGAAACTTGTCATTATGCAAGGCACTGCATTTAGCCGTATGGAATGGACCTCCATATATGTTCCATTCTATATGCATCCGAAGAAGTGGGCTGTAGTCCACGAAAGCTTATGCTCTAATAAATTTGTGGACTACAGCCCACTTCTTCGGATGCATCCGAAGAAGTGGGCTGTAGTCCACGAAAGCTTATGCTCTAATAAATTTGTTAGTCTCTAAGGTGCCACAAGTACTCCTGTTCTTCTTTTTTCAGAGCATCTGGTATACCAGGTCACATGGACCCAGTTCCCTCTTAAACCTATTGAAGGTACTGAGATGGGTGGGTCTCATCTGGAGGTTCTGGGGTAGCCAAAAGAGGGGCAGCAGCTGACACATTCTATGTAGATGTGTGTCAGAGACTCCCTCTTGCCGCATAAAGGGCAGGTGTTGGGGGACTCTGTAAACTGTGCCAGTCATATGCCCATGTTCATGTGTCCATGAAGGAGCTGCCAACTGAGATCCCCAGTGGATCATGGGTCCTGATAGTGTACAGGCTGGCCCACCAGGGCTCTCCACCCTCCGCAAGTGACAGCAGGTCCCACCACTTAGTGTTGGGGCGGGACATGAGGGCAAGGAAGTGGATGGTATGAAGCACATGCATGTAGAGATGTTTTTGGGGCACGGTTTGGAGAAGAGCCTGCTGGATGGTGCTCAGCCAGCTCAGGTGGTGCCTCAGAGGTATCGGAGGTGGGGGGGGAGAGGCGGACTCACAGGGCAGGGGCCTGATGATAAGAGCTGGAGGGCTGAGATTGAGTGGTTGGCAGGGAGTGCCCTACAGCAGGACTATTCAAGATGTGGTTTCAAGACAAAAACCTTCATCGGGTAGTCAATCTCATGCACTGGCCAAACACCACAGGATCCACCCAATCCCTCTGATTGTAGTCCAGAGGTCTCTGATTCTGGTGGTACCACCCAGGACTATCCTCAAGCACACCAAGGGGGACTCCACCACCTACACATGAAGATGTGCCTGTGACAGATGTGGACTATTTATTAGTACTGGGACAGGCAGATCTAGGCCTGCCCAAAACTTAAGGCCTGCCCCCTCAACTAAGGGGGGGAACCACTAAGCCCGAGTCACAGTTGAGTACTTGGAACAATGAAAGAGAAAACAGGAACAGGTTAAAGGTTAAAGTTGTTAAGTCAAAGGTTAAAAAAGAGGCAGCCAGAGGGGGACAAAGAGCAGAGAATCCCTGACAGTGCCCACCACTCCTCAAAGGTGTCTGAGGAGTCTGTAGACACCATCCAGGAAGGAACTCTACTCAAATATGATTGAAAAAGGGAATGGAAATAGACTCCACAGTCACAGAATACTCCCATCCAACTTCCTCCTGGTGTGATGGATAGCCATCTTGGCCAATGCCAGGAGAAGATGGATGAGGAGGTCCCATGACTTTGTGGGGCCATAGATGGGGTGTGCACAGATCAGGAAGTGCAGGGAAAAATGCAGCTATAACCTTAGTAAGAGGTTCTGAAGGAGCCAGAAGGGCTGCCACCTGATATACCCTACATAGATGTGCACTAGTGTCTCCCTCTCGTCACAGAAAGGATATGTATCAGAGGAGTGCGTGAACTGCGTCAGGTACATGCCTGTGCTCATGGCTCTGTGGAGGAGCCACCAACTAATATCCCCAGTGGGATGTGGAACCAGAGTGGAGCACAGACTGGCCCACCAGGGTGCCTAGCCCTCTTCCAATGGTGGTAGGTCCCACCACTTGGTGTCGGTGTGGAACATGAGGGTGAGGAAGCGTATAGTATGAAGCGTGAGTGCATACAGATCTTTTCCAGGTGTGGTTCAGGGGTGGATCAGGTGGATGTTGTGCATGGTGGTATGTCGGGGCAGCCAGGGAGGCTCACAAGGCAGGGGTCTGATGACAAGATCCAGCGGGCCAGCATGAGGGATGGGCAGGGAACATCCTCCTGCAGTACCTGCTCAAGGAAAGTGGGAGAAGCAGGTGGTAAGGCTGCCCGCACCTCCTGGAGCACACAACAGGAGACATGCAGGATGGGCAGCTTCATGTGCTGACCAAGTGCCGCAGGGTCTACCCAGTCCTCTGATTGTAGTCCAGGAGATCTCCAAGTCTGCTGGTACCAACCAGGATATCCTCTGGCACACCAAGGAGGATTCCACCACCTGCACATGAAGATGTGCCTGTGGTAGATATGGAGTGGATGAGACAGGTGATTGTAGAAAGAGAAAGGACTGTATTGTGGTTAAGGCAGCTTCTTGGAGAATGCACCCTGGAGAATTGGCATCCATCCCTGCCTCTGCCATGAGTTCCTCTGTGATGCTAGACAAGGCACTTGAAACTAATTTTTTTCAGATGTGGTCACTGCTCTGAATTCCTCATTTTCTGGGTGTGCTCAACCTGAGATCCTGGGGCCAGATTTGCAAAATTGCTGAGCAGTCACAGCTACAAATGAAGTTAATGGACCTGTGCTTTGAACACATAAAGTGCTATGTAATGATATGTACTCTGCAAAATTATGTCCTAGGTATCTGTTTGGCATCCAAACTTGCTGGGAACTTTTTACTTTTATCTCTGTGTCTCGGTAGCCCATCTGTAAAATGGGGATAATAATATCCTCACCTCACAGGGATGTTGTGAAAATAAATTCATAGAGGTTTGTGAACACTATGATAAAGCCCATGAAAAAATAATAATTCTGTATTCAGAGCAAGGTTTGACTAGTATGTTATTAAACAATGAGGAGAAAAAATATTGATTAGCTGTTCATTAAGTGAGCAATATCTATACCATGCAGTATAGGCAGTAGGCTTCTGTGGAAAAAATACTATGGGATCCTGCAATTAAAGATTATCTCCTAATGCATAGGCACAAGGGGGCCAAATTAGGGTTTCACTTTAACTCTGGTATTTAACTTTTGAGTGATCACCTGGCAACCTTAATAGTGTTCTTTTAGCATATTTTATGTTGGGGTGTGTGTGTGTGTGTATCATCTATATATCTATATCTATATGTGTGTGTATGTATATCATCTCTGTGTGTGTGTGTGTATCATAATCTATGTGTGTGTGTGTATTTGCACACTTGCCTACAGATGTATACACACCTATATATAGTCTATCCATATGTATTACAGATCAGGACACATGTACATAGTCTGTATACAGAGACATGTTAGATAGGCACACAGGGCTGAGTGCGAGGCAGCTAGACAGGTGTGTGGCAGAGCCCCCTCTGGGTCTGTGCCACCCCCCCTTCCCCTGGCGCTGCACAAGCAGGGTGAAGCCCCGCTCTTCTCTGCCCCCTGCCCCATAGGCTCCATACCCGCTCCGGGCGGCGGAAGTGGGTGTAGGGGGCAGTATAGGAATTTCCTGTGACGTCCCGGCCCGGACTCCATTAGGCTGCAGCTGGGCAGAGAAGTGACAAACCCAGCAGCACGGAGCAGGCCGGGCGCCTGGGGCGGCCAGGCGGGGGCTCCGGGCAGCGGCAGCAATAACAAGAGGGAGCCCAGAGTGGGGCGGCGCTGCCTCCGGGACCCCGGGGGGGACAGGGCCCCGCTCCTCCTCCCCTCGCCCCCCGCCTCCCTTCCTCGCCCCCCCCCGGCTTCCCACCACGGCCGCTCTCGGCGAGGAAACTCTGGCCTCCGCTTCCTCCTCCTCCGACTCGGACACCGGCGGAGCCTCCCCGCCCCCGCGGAAGAAAGCCCGGGCCTCCCCGGCGGCGGCGGAGGGAGCAGGCGAGCCCGGGGCTTCCGCGGGCAGAGCAGGCCTCACCTCGTCCCAGTCCCCCTCGCTCTCCGCCGGGCTCGCCCCCCCTGCCGCCCCGCTCAGAGGCAGCAGCAGCAGCGCCATGCAGGCCAACGGGGCAGGAGGAGGCCAGCAGCAGCCGCCGCCGCAGGGGCCGGCGGGCCCGGAGCTGGGCTGCTTGGGCGCCCAGAACGGCGAGGCCTCGTCGGGCTCGGCCGCCGGGGAGCAGCTGGCTCACGCCAACGGGCTGCTGCCCTCCGCCTCCGCGGCCAATAGTAGCGGCGGCAGCAGCAGCCCCGGCGGCCTGAGCGTCAACAACGGGGTCCCGGCCGCCGGGGGGCCCGGCTCGGCCGCCGCGGAGCTGGGGGGAGGCGGCGGCAGCGCCCTGAAGAAGAAGAAGCGGCTCTCGCAGTCCGACGAGGACGTGATCCGGCTCATCGGGCAGCACCTCCACGGGCTGGGCCTCAAGTAAGTGCCCGCGCCCTCGGAGGGGAGACCGACCCCCTCCTCCCCCATAGGGCGGGGGGGGGACCCGGCGGGGCAGGCCTGCGCTGGGGTAAGGGCGCCCCACACGGCGAGGGCCCGTTTTCCTCCCTTTCCCCTCTAGCGGTGCTATGAGACCCCCGCTTCCCCCTCCATAGAGACCAGGAGGGAGGCTGGGTGGGGATGGGGGGGCCCCGGGCCCCTTCTCTACTGTAGATCCGCACTGATGTAACTGAATTGCACATCGATAAGGAGAGAGGAGTCAAAAGTGGGGGAGGGGGCTGGCTTGGTGCAGGAGTGGGCCGGGGAAAATAATGGGGCTGGGAGGCTAGTTCTATTTTAGGGCACCATTTGTGCCCATGGGAGACAGACCAACAAATCTGTTTATGACCCACATACGTAAGATTTGGACGGTGGAGGGGAGGAAAGGGGCCGCCTTCTCCCACACACTGCCTTGTCACAGCTTGATATCCCATTATCGAGAGAGATCAATAAGTGTATATGAAGGGGAGCTGTGGGGCAGACCTGATGTGTTGAAAATAATGACGTGAGGGACCTGTCTTTAAGGCTCTTCCAACCAGCTTTGTACATTCGAGACAGACTGTGTCTCTGAACCATGGTGGGGGACAGGTAGAGCTTCCTCTGCCAAAGATGACATTATGAAAGCCCAATCACATACCATTAAGTCAGATCAATAAAAATGTGATAGTGGGGGAGAAGTGATCTGGTGAACATAATGGAGTCTGGACACTTGAAGGTTTTTTGTTTTGTTTAAGTCTTAAGAGCTCATTGGTTAATTGTAAACAAACCAACCAAAGAATTAAATCAGCATTTACGATTCTGACTGCAGAGCCTGTGTTCGTGTAATTGGATGAAAGCTTTTGTAGGTTTGGTTTGGCCATATGTCTAATAGCTTTTGAAAATACTCCTATCTATAGACTGAAAAAAATAAAATTACAAATATGTTGATTCTTCTGTGGCTCAGCATTGCAGTATTTTTGGGTGAGTATGCAGTGGAGGAAGGGAAAATAGAAATAAAATACAGAGAGATGAACCATCTGGATTTTACAGACACCACCCTCTCCCTTTTCTAAATAAAACGTAACAGCAACTAGGTGGATACTGAGATTTTGGGAGGGGTCCTATAGCTGATGCCCCAGAAAATAAAGCTACAAGGGAAGTACCAAAGTAGAGATGGTAAACTATTGTGGGGCTGGATTGAGTCTAATGAACTTAGTACATAAAATAAAACACACCACTGACATAGGAGGCAGATTCTCCACAGCAGGAGACAGCTTGTGCCTGTTTATAGGCTACACCACCGTAAATATGTTATTTTTAGCATAAATGGGGGAGGGTTACAAGCTAGTGAGTTTGCTTATTTTTTATTTTGAGGAACCAGCCTTTTAAAGTCCTGACATGAACAAAAGCTAGGGCTATCTCTGCAGACATCTTAATACAGAGCAGTGGCAGCCCTTTATACCCATTCTCTACTGGTGGCTATAGAGGCACATCTAATGTTTATAACCTATATTTTCCTCCGTGCAGACAACTTGCTGCTAGAAACTGGTTTATTTCTATCTGGACATGCCTGTCTGAGATGATTGGTTAGTCAAAGAAGACCATCTTGGCACTTCATGCAAGTTTTCAAACCAATCAGCCACGCTTGTGGATATAGGGAACTGTCTATCCAATGTCTTGAGTGATTGGAATACTTATCTCTTCACATTTTTCTGAATCTGGTTATAATTCTTTTGCTTCATAAAAAGTCAGTTTTTAACTATAGCAGACTTATTGCAGTGGGTGGTGCATTTTAAGAGTAAAATTGGTCAGTTTTTTTTTTTTTTTACACTGTATCTCTCCTGCAGCCAGACTGTTGATCTTCTCATGCAAGAGTCAGGATGTCGTTTAGAACATCCTTCTGCTACCAAATTCCGCAATCATGTCATGGAAGGAGAATGGGATAAGGTAATGTATGTGGGGCATATAGGACTGCATAACTGCTGTTAAATTTATAGTATGTGAAATGCATTTCATGGTTCTTCAAGCTTATGTTTCTTTTTTATACCAATTTTTGCAGGCTGAGAACGACTTGAATGAACTTAAGCCTTTGGTGCATTCTCCTCATGCAATTGTGGTAAGAGACACATTTTGAATTGTTTCAGATGTAGTTGGGAATAATTGTAGTAATACACTTTTTTTGTACCTACTTCAGATGCCAACATTAACTCTGTATTTATTTTAGTAAGCAGCTTGCTATCCCAAGCACAATACTAATTTGGTCTATCATTTTGTAGTATTTGAGAGAGGAAGCCTAAAAATATTAAGACCAATACTCAGTGCATTGAATGTGTAAATTTATTAAAGTCTGTCTTCATGGATTAGAATACAACTTGTGTAATCGGTATATCTAATTTAAAATCCATAATTGGATAACTTCAGTTGAAATTACTTAATTCAGTTACTTTAAAGAAATTCTAAAAGTGCTTCTGAGTTTGAAATAGCTGATTTTTTTTTTTTTAAATGTTTTCTTAAAGAACCAAGCTTAGGTACAATGTAGAATACCTAGGTACTGTGGGGGGTTTGCATACTGCAATAGAAATGTCATGGGAATATAGTGGCTGATATAGAAAATGAACAGAACTGTTGCTTTTCTAGATGGCTTTTAAAGAACAAATGTGCGTGTGTCACTCTGGAATTTTTGTAGAGCTTTGTCCTCCTTTTTTAAAGCAGACCAGTCTGGTAATTTATGTTCACTCGTTTCATGCTAGGGTTTAGATCCTGTGACTTGACAGAGTTACAACTTGTTTGGTTTTAATATATGTAGTTTCAGTAACTTTGTTGACATACAAAGTGTTTCTGGGTTTATTTCTATGACCCAGGATCAAAATGGTTACGTACAGCCCTTGTCTTTCTTCAAACATCTTATTTTACTATGTTAAATGTTTACTAAAATTAATGGGACATTAGCTATTCAGTGTTGTTTTGTAGTCATTGGGGGAGAAAAAAGTATCACTGCTTTTTGAAGTGCCTGTGGCTGTAAACAATGAGGAATCAGCTGATGGCTGCTTAGCTTTTTACTTCTAGCTGATTCATTTTGTTGTCAGGAGGAGAGTTTCCTGCCTGGTGGGGGAGGGGAAGAGAGAGAACAGGAAGTGAAGTAGGAAAAACAGATGTTTAACAAAACATCAGTGGCTGCCTGAAAGAAGTTACATCTTGTTCTGTAATTGTGTGAATGTTTAACCCTCCAAAGTCTTTTCTATGAAGCTATAGTTCTAGTTCCTATTTTTAGCTTGGCAGGCTAAGATTGGAAGGCAAGCTTTTTTTTTTTTTTTTTTTTAAAGACAGCAGGGAAAAAGACCTGGGTCAGGAAAGACTATCCAAACAGAATATAACAAAATAATGTGTACGTTTTCAGTGTCTCGTGAGGAATGAGAATTCAGTAGCCTGTTACATACATAAGAGCATATTATCTATTAAAGCAAATGTTATCAGAGTTCTGACATTTTGGGGATATGCATTTTCCCTATTCCATTCAAAATGGTGCTGTCCATTCTAATTTATGAAAAAATTGTTGAACTATAAGGATTTTTTTGTACTTGTCACAATAGGTTAATTTGACAAAAGAGGAAAACAAGGGGACGATTTGCTTTTAGCGAATCCATAGTATAAATGGCTACGTAAGCCCTAACCTTGGAAAATTTACTCCAACTGAGTAAAACTTATAGAAATGTGAATTTTGTTTTCAGACTCCACCTTATCTAAACTAGATCGATGCTGTAAAGTGTATTTTGTTCATCTAAACTAAGTCTGATGAATTAAAAAAAATAACAAATACTGATTTTTATTTTAAAAACAAGTCTGCCACATGTACAGCAGTAAGAAAATAAATTAAAGATGTAAGGTGAGGAGATAGGACTTTATCGGTTTTATCATCCATATCTTTAGAGTCAGATGTTTTAGTATATGCATTTTTTTAAAAGCTATTAATAAACTCATAGAGGTGACCTGTGTGTGTGTGTGTTTGTTTTGGGTTTTTTTCAATGCTGATTTGGAAGATATTTGTCTGAATTATTTTATGGTTATTGCAAGATTTCAGCCCAATTTAGAGCAATTAGTAGCAACTGGAAAAGGACAGCTCACTAGATAAAGAAGAATTTTTTTGTCACAGCTCAGACTATCTATAGAGCATAATCAGATCTAATAAAAGATGATTATATCTCTGGGTTTTGCACCATCACTGATGATGTAGGCACTTCTATTTATTTTAAGGGGCGGGGTTATTTTTCTCCACTCATGGCCCTACTGGTTGTGCGGAGTTAAATAATTCAGATTTTATTTTTTTTAATCACTAGTAATCTTACTAATGCCTACATTTCATCTATTTCCACCCTATGGTGAAAAAAGTAAAACCACTCAATTCAATGTACACTTATTTTTGGCAACTTTATATGATGTTCTAGAAGGCACTATGCTTCTGGTTTCTATTTTAAAGTCAAACTTTATCATAATTTTAGATAAAAAGTGTATTTATTCAGCTGATGTTGAACAGCACTTAGCCATATTCTTTAGGGGAAGAAATGCTGTTTGTTTTATGAACCAAGATCATATGGGTTTGGGTTTCTGAATCTCAGCCTGGCAGTTTGACCTCACGTATCTGAAGTTGAGTGGATGGGGGTGTGTGTATGTAATAAGTCAATCTTACTGACATTTTACTGTAAGCTTTAATAGGCTAGGGAATCTTACTTTTAATGTGACTTGGTCAAGGATGATCTGGATATCAAACTGCTTTCACAACTTCTGATCAAAATGAGCTATGTAAACATAAAGTTGTATTGCACTTGTATTATAAATTCTGTCTGTGAAAATGAGCATAAGCTGCCCACAAAGTGCTTTGAGATCTACAGATGAAAGTGCTACAAGTACTGCATATTAAGGTACAAACTACTAATCTAAGTTTAAAACTGGGGATTCATTAAACAGCTGCTGCATCTGGCCTGAGCTGAAAATGAAAAGTAGTCTCCCCTCTCAGTTCCTTTTGTAAACACCACTGAAAGGCAATTGTGCCCTGTACTACTGTTGAGTAATGTGGCTAGCCATGTCTGTACTTCGTGTAACGTTGTATGGGGGATGCAATTGGCTGAGGTGTCAGAGGAAAGCCTTATCCAGAGTAGTGTGCCAAACATGAAAACCAAAACTTTCTTCTGCTGTTAGGTGGTGTTTTCAAAAAAACGTAAGGATATCCACTTTGGTTTTTGGCCCAGGCCAGCATTTGTCAGTGCACTTGTGATTTCCAAGTGAAATTTCACTTGTCAACACTTGATTTGGGGCTGTTCTGTCAAATAATGGTATTCATCCTAGCTAGGTGAACTTGACCATCACACTTTTAAGGGAAATAGCACTTCTACATGCAGTTTTGTTCAATGATCATTTGAATTCCAACTGGGAGCTCTCAGGTTTCCTAACTCTATGATATCAGCTAAAGGCTTGTCTATACGTGAAAATTGATCTGGAATAAACTAGGGTGTGAATTAAGAGCAGGTTAACTATTCCTTACTAACTTCCTGTGGAATTAGTGTCCACACATGGCGGTTAATCAGAAGTAATTTGCTGTGTAGAGAAGCCTTAAAAGATGTAATGATTCCTTATTGGAAGAGGATACACTCCAGGATCCTCCAATTTTTCCTTATGCTCTCGCTCAGGGGCCTTGTACCTGGTTACCTAAAAGAGGCTAGGTCTACACTGGGGGAGGGATCGATTTTAAGATACGCGAATTCAGCTACGCGAATAGCTGCGCTGGTGGAGTACGCACGTTAATTCGGGGATGGATTGTTGTGTCTCATCGGGACGCGATAATTCGATCTCCGAGAGATCAATTTCTACCCGCCGATCCAGGCGGGTAGTGAAGACAAGCCCAGAGAATGGCTAGATGCAGCTTCCTCTAGTTTCAGCCAATGTCTGTGCTGGATTGCCTAGAGGAGGCTACTCAACAACAGAATAAGAGTTTCTGTCCCAGGAATGGCGAGTACAGCCTCCCTGTGGACAGGAGAGCAGAGATCCAAGCCAGCCTGGAATAACTCACTTTGCTGATGTAAATCAAGTGACTTTTTTTTTTTTTTTAAGTTATTTAAATTGGGTTGAGGTTTTATATTAAACTAGCTTGAAAAAATTGTGCTATTGTTAAATGCCACTGTTAGTAGAGTATCAGAGGGGTAGCCGTGTTAGTCTGGATCTGTAAAAAGCAAGAGTCCTGTGGCACCTTTAAGACTAACAGATGTGTTGGAGCATAAGCTTTCGTGGGTGAATGCCCACTTCGTCAGACGCAGACTATTAGTAGAGTATCTTGTTCAATTTTTACAAAACTGCCATAGGTGGAAAAACAAAATATTGAACGTTAAGGCGCTAATTCTGCAAATCAGACACATAACTTTACTCACATAAATATGCTTATTGACTTCAACAGGACTATTTATGCTAAGCACGTACATGAAAGTTGCAGCATTAGGAGGCTAAAATTTTCATTAAACTTCTCTTAGTGACAATGTTTGTCACTTCAAAGCAATTTCGTTTTGTTAATGAAAAGTTATTTAGATTTTCAGTATACTAATAAAATTGTTATGAACTCGTTTTTTATGTATACAAGTCACTTTAGGCTTTTATTTTTGAAAAACTAAAGTTCCTAAATAGGAACACACATTCCATTGACTTCAAACCACAAATACAGATCAAAACACTTCAATTTTCTTGATTCAATTTGAGGACACTCAGAATATCAAAAGATGGTGTTGCTTGTATTTATAGAATGGGCTATTTGCTTATCGAGTTTGCGGTGTTTTCACAGTAGGGATGTTGTTGAGGCCCTGGACTTTGCTTTTTCAGCTTTGAGTATTTTAGGAGAAAATTCTAAAGTTCATATTTTACATAGAATTTTTATATAACTAGGAAACTAAAGAAACAAGTGCAAACCATCCACTTTCGTCCCATTTTATAGTTTAAGCACGGACAATATAAACACTTAAAAACCACAACTTTTTTCAATCCTGATTTTTGGTCAGCCCTGCTCAAAACTTAGACCCTAGCAATTCTTTATGTAGGGTCACTTTAACGTTGAACCAGTTTTACTATTCATTATGTCGTACAGTATCTAGAAACAGCAGAATGCGACACTTCTACCTCAATTCATCTTTAGTGCTGTACATCAGGTTTTGTAACATTTAACTGAATTAAAGTCCTCAGCCTGAGAAGATGAACATGATTCCCTGTAGGGTTTCTCCACCAGATAATACACAGAGGAATCTTTGCTACTGAAACATAGAGTAGCTACACTCTCTGTTGGAACTGGTGGATTTACAATGATCGTTGGGAAGTGAAGTGGCTAACTGCATCTCAAATTATATTGCCGATGTTAGGTTTGCAGTTAACTGTTTCGGGGCTCTTCAGCTTTATTGATACAGGATAGAGATTGAAAGGGATTCTGAAGTCTCTTCTAATACTTTCCATTGCAAGGCCATAATTATTTTTGAAGGGAAATCTGAGTATTGCGCTGGATATGTAGGTACCGTCTAACCACAAACAATTTAATGCTCTTATTTTGTTCGTATTAGGTAGAAAAGTATATTGAAGACCTCCTCATAGGCATGAGATGCATCATCTGATGAACAGATATATTTTCCAGCAGGGTTTCTTTGAAGCTGTAATATAACTATGAGCACACAGCACTGAACGAATGTTATACCTTTTAAACTCCCTGCTGTCCAGTTGAGGAAGATGGCATCTGACACTAGAGGCAATTATCAGCGCTACTAGTATTGGATGGTAGCAGCAGAAGGGGAAATTAGGAAAAGGGTAGGGGGAAGAGAGAGAACTTAGTTTGCCAGAAAAAGCCCCTCTTGTCACAAGAAGCGCTGGTTGCAGAAAAGCTGATTCAGGCACAGGAAAAGCTGAATTGCCTGACATAAGGTAAGAAAATACCTTTAAAAATAACGGGGGTATAGGATCCATGATCCTTAGTGTAAAGGGTCTCTACAGCTAATTGCTCATTATTTGGGACATTGCCACTTAAATCTGAAATTTAGTTCTACATCGCATCAAATAACTTAGTAGGGTTTTTTTGGACAAAAATTCATTCATGAACCAACAACAAAAAGGTTGTGATTAAACTGTAGGCAAAATGTTCTCTGGGCCTTGATAGGGACATTAGTTGTAATTAAATCCATTCAACATTTTTGTTCCAACTCTCCGTTATGAATAAAATATTTTTAGCATTAGTATATGTACTGTGTCTCCATGTATGAAAACTCTGGTGCTCTATCATTCTAAGAAATGTCCTTTTCAGTAGTATGCCTAGGAATCATGAAGTTTAAAAAAAAAAAAAAAAAAAAAAAAAAAAGACCATAAGGAAAATATGCTCTGAACCAACTGAGAATGTACATATTCAGCTGTCTTGGCAACAGTACTCTGCCTTGGTTGCTATACACAATATCAGGGCTGAATGTCGGTCAATTTTGACATGCTTCTTGTACTAGTGTGGATAAAATGAGTCATGGAGACAGTGCCTCTGGTTTGCTTTTACAGGGATTTCCATTAAATTGCTGATATTGGCACAACAACAAAAAAAACATTTTATTTTTTTTCCCTTTTCTTTTCTTCCTCCACAGAAATGGCTTTCATTACCTCGTCTTTTAGAACCATTATGCCAGGTAGAGGTAGTAATTGGATGAAGTGGTTATCACCATGCAGATAAGGGAAATCAAGAAAAAGTGAATGGATGGATACATAAGAAACAAAATATTGTCTAGGAGATATGCAGGGAAAATTGGAGAATATTCAACACAAGTTCTGGATGAGAACTGAGAAAACAAAGTTTAAAAAAAAAAAACACTGAAATTTGGGGTTATGTGGTGATCACCTACCGTGAGGAATCAACCCCTCCACTTTGCTAATAAGTGGCTGGGAAGTATTAAAAGGGGAATGCTTACTTCTAATGACTCATCACCCCAAAATGTACAGCGTTATACCTGTAAAAATTGTACAGATGCTCTCTTCTCTAATGGACCTCCTCTTCACCTTTCACGCCGAATACAAACAAACTGAATATCTGTGCAGTGAGAGGGAGAATAATATAAAGGGGGTTCTGACCTATCCCCTACAGGACATCAGAGTACTGGAAAACTAAGATGCTATAGTATGAAATTAGCTACAAATATCTATACAGTGATGCATATCTAGGTAACTTCGTATACTTCTGAAAGCTATACAATAAGTCAGCAGTTTTCTTTCATGTACATGAAAACTTGATACCTGCGTTTTGTTCTCAAGAGTTACAGAAGGTCTGTTGCACTCAGTGTTTTAATGAAGTGTAGTCCTCAGAGGCTGTATTCATAATCAATCTGGAATGCATTCCACTTGAAGGAAAACAAATATTTTACCTAAATGTTTTAAATTCCCTCAAAACATCAGATAGAACCACTACTAGATAAAATATTTAAGATCTGTATCTCTCATCTAGTCAAATGCGTAGCAGGAATGAGATTTTTATGAGACTCAGTGTCGTAGAGTATCTTTCTCCATGCCATCGTGATGACAGTACTATATAACTTAAACCACATGAATGAGAGCTAATTAATGCTCTTTTAAAATATGTCTGACATAGTCTGTCAAATGTTAAATTGAGTAAACCTCAAATCAAGAGACAGGCTAAATTACTTGAGACTTTCTTTAGTCTTAAAATTTAGGATTTTTCTTAATTTACAAAAATTACTCTATCTTTTTTCAATTAAGTTCTAGTTATTTAAATATTCTATTTTTTGCAGCTCAGAACACTTCAACATTGAGTTATTGTATGGAAAAACAGAATTATTTGAAATTGATCAAATAGGACAGTGTAGCTACCCTATCCAAGATGAAGTGCAAAAATGAACAACATGCAGTAAATCATGTAAAGTTAAGGCATAACATGTTTCATATTTAAGTGTCTTGATTTGAAGAGGCTAGCACTTTGGTCAAAATTATATAATGCCCTTAATGCACTAATATGAGTAAATACATATAGTGTTGAAAAGCTGATGGTCTTTGGGATCTGCTGGACTCACATGGGGAAAGGTGGTGATCAAATATTTAAGTGTATTTATGATCTGTCTTGCACGTCATTCAGTTTCTATAGAGAGGGGGAAAGCCTAGCACATCACTTTAATTTAATTTTGTTTCACTCTAGATATATTCTCAGGTTTTCCTCTTACACCTCTACTTGTTGAAGGCCTGGGGTGTGTCTTTTCTCACGGCGATAACCACTAGCAGCAGTAGTGAAGACAGACAAAAAATGCATACACCAAGTGGCTATGTTTATGTACAGCAGAAGCAACTAAACTGTCTCACTTTCATCTTAAGGATCAGCATGTTAAGAAATTTTGGGGGCTCCAGATTTTAAATGTGGAACTGAATGCCTTCCTTCATTTTGTGTCCATGAACATGTTAACAAAGTTAGAATCATGACTATTGACGAGAAATGTGAGAATGTGTGAAGGTCACATTGGAATTCTAATAGAAGTGAATGCTTATGAGAAATGAGTATAGGCTAAGCGAGCCCTAAATGTGGGGAGCTATATCGCTCCGCTTTCTGTAAAAAGAAGATGGCAGTGTTAATACTTCTGGAAAAAAAAATTAATTTGCATGGTGCCTTGTTTTGCCTAGTTGTGGTGTTAATATGTTGCTACAGCATGTTATACAACTATAGAGAGAATCCCTTGGTGAGCTCCTAGATAATCTGTATAAAACCAGTTAGGGGGTTGACTTGCTGACCTACTGGTCATGCTCTGTACAAGCATGCAGCATACTTTTTTTGTTTGTTTTAAGATTGAGCATGAGATTGAGGGAATCCCATCTAATCCTGGTTTGAAGGATAGTGACTGAAAGGGATATGGGTTCAGAATAGGGAGAATTAGAAGGGGTGTGAGGAGTGGGAAGAGGATATTCAGAGCTCCAGTAGGCAGGTGGAAAAGATTTTTTTGGGTCACTTCCAACATAACTACCACAATTGTATTGAAAGACCAGCCAGAAGTAATGATACGTTACATGTAGCTGTATTTCTGAAGGGTATAGTAGAATGGTTTCTACTGTTCTGTTTAGGCTCAAACATTTTCTGAAACTTCAGTCAACCTTTTTCCCCTGACTGCTGCTTTCTGTCATGTCAGAGGATGAAGTTCTTGCTGCTACAGCAGAAGTACCTGGAATACCTGGAGGATGGCAAGGTCCTGGAGGCACTTCAAGTTCTACGCTGTGAACTGACACCACTGAAATACAATACGGATCGCATTCATGTCCTCAGTGGGTAAGGGTGTTTAAGCTTGAACAGCGAGTTCTACAGAATATCCTGAGGAATTGTGTATTTCAGTGGAAACAAGTGTTGGTCAATATTTCCTGAGCCCTCTCTTCATAACATTAAAAGTGTACTTGAATCATGTGGCATAAGTAAAATAATGTGTTGGTAAAAATGAAGTACTATTCTCCCTTTTGGACCCAGTCCCACTCCTATTGAAGTCAGTGGGGGAAACTCCATTGCAGAAGCAGGGTCTTCTATCTCTCCCCTCCTTCTTCAATCTTTAGTACTAATTTGTTTTAAAAATCTGAATGATTTATGCTGTTGGTGATCACTACTATTTAAAATGGTAAGGGGAAGAAATTTATTATACTGACAGTATTGTTGTATCATGATTCATATCATACCTCATTCGTCCAAAATAAGTGTTTATATATACTGCCTTTATGGTATCAGAACCTAAACTGATAAGGACATAATTTCAGTTCTTTAAAGGAAGCATGTTCGGTCTCTTTTCCTATAGCTGAGTAATTCTCAAGTTGGTAGGGGTTGGGGTTTTTTTGTTTGTTTTTTTTTCTTGGGGGGGGGTGGAGGGGGAGTGCAGCATGTGCACAGTCTCCTTTTTTATTCCTCTCTCCTGAAGACCAGTCTAAACAAGATCTGTTTTGTTTCTTATCCATTACCTTGCATTGGTACCTCTCTCCTTAAAGCTTTCTAGTTAGTGACAAAGCAAAAGGGAACTTCTAGAGCAAATGGCTATTGTCCATCACCCAGACTCCAACAATAAATCTTACTAATGCATTGTATCATTACCATCCCAAGGAACAAATTGCAGAGCCTGGTAGTGTTGGCATCATTGACAATGCCATTATGCTAGAAATTTAGAAGTTTAGTATGATGCAGCTTAAAACACACATGTATATCTCAAACACACTGGGATCAGTTAGCATAGTAAATTTTGTTTACATCCAGGTATACTTTGTGCCATCATTGACTAGTCTAACTTGATGTAAACTTCTGAGTCACTGAGTTGGGGTTTTTGTATTGAAATTCATAAGCCTTTGGGTTAATCTGCATGGGGGGGAAATGAAATATATTGCTTACAAAATAAAGCATCATTGTCCCCTTTAATTTGCCCCAATCTAGTCTTTGACTCCTCATGCATTTGCCCAAGCTTTTACTTGAGTACAAGTTGGTCAGGAGTGACTGTTCTGTGTGTCCTGAAAATCAATACATTCTGGCTGTAATAAGCTGATGAGAGAGAGAGAGAGAGAGGTCCCAAAACAGAGGTCTCTTCTTAGAGCCCCTTTTACCCCACTCCACTTAAATATGAATTGTAAACAGGAACATCTCCATATATATCATTCTTACAATTGAAAACGAATTCCAAAAGGTTTAGACCATAATAGGATGTGTTCATTCACTTTGTTTTTACAGGTATCTGATGTGTAGTCATGCAGAAGACTTGCGTGCAAAAGCAGAATGGGAAGGAAAAGGAACAGCTTCCAGATCTAAACTTTTGGATAAACTCCAGAGTAAGATGTTTAATGTTCAGCATTTAAATAGATTTTTCTAAATACACCCCAAATATTTTTCTAGTACATCCCATTTAATAGGGTAACTTTTTCAAGGAAAGTGATTTTAATTACACTTACTATCAATGACTGGTGCTTTATGGGGAAGATAATTCTGGTTAATGGGAATGATTTATTGATTTTTGTGGGTCTTAGGTCTTGTGACTCTCAATCTTATGCTGCCCCTAGCTGTTTGTAATAACAGCTTTCAGTTCTCAGTGCCTCTGCTATATGTAGAAAGTATAGGAATTGTTTTCACTGCTGTCTGCTCTGACTGTTAGTTTGCTTCTTCCATGTCACTTGTGATAGGCCAACATGTTGGATGTATTGCAGCTGCCCTTGAGATTGACTCAGGGACTGTCTGATCCTAGGGCATGTGGTATCTCATTTCAATTCTATAGGCCTATCCTATAATACAATGGTTTTCAACCTGTGGTCCACAGACCTCCTGGGGGGGTCGCAGACTGCCAAAAGACTTCCAAAGGGTCGCACTCCCATTTGAAATTTTTGAGGAATCTGCAAATGAAAAGAGGTTGGAAAGCACTGCTATAATGTGGTGGACTCTACTGCTCCATTAATAGCAGTACTAACATAGTGTTGCCTTTTAATTGGGAATTCCTCATAGTGAGCACAAAAGGTGGTCTAGTGGAGTCTCGCAGTTCAGGATTTTACAGTTAAAATCAGCATTGTATAAATGGAACTTGTGCTGATCAAAAGCAACAGAGCTAAAAAAGTATAGTTCTGTTTGAAAACATCAGTGAATCTGAGTTCATCTTTGGGTCCTCAGTTACAGTTATAAACCAACAAGTTGAGCAGTAGGTTGGATTTCTTTAATTTATAACTCCTTTATGGGTTTTTATTCAGTAAAGATAAAATGTGCATTTGTATATTTGTGGGTGTGTGTTTTGTTTGTTTGTTTGTTTTTTTAAAGCATACCTACCGCCTTCAGTGATGCTTCCCCCAAGGCGTTTACAGAATCTACTACGTCAGGCTGTGGAGCTACAACGAGACCGGTGCCTATATCATAATACCAAACTAGATAACAGTCTAGATTCTGTGTCACTGCTTATAGACCATGTTTGTAGTAGGTAAGAATTTCTTTTTCTACTTTTAAAATTGACAGTTTTTTTTTTTTAATATATAACACAGTCCACTTACACAATATTGTTCCTTTGAATCGTAGGACAGTTGTTTCAAATTGGAACATGCTGGAGTAGACTGGGAAAAGCCAGGCCCATTTAGTTGACTAACTTTAACTGTTTGTGCAGACAAACTACAGAACATGTATGAAAATGCTTCTTGATGTCTGGCTACTTCTCCTTGAGGGAATGAAACTTACTGTTTAATGAGATGGGTGTATGTATCAAGAATTTTAGCCTTAATCTAGGTGCACAAACTTGCTACTTCTTGCTATTCTGTCAGTGTCTAATGGCTATCGAATTGTTACTACCCATTCTTTGTCTTCAAACTTCTTGGATGCCTAAGGTAAATCTACGTTTACTGTTCAAGGTCATATTCCAGATTTAGTCTTTAATGCTGTTACATTTTAGAAGTTGAAGTTAAATAAGAACACACAATGCATTCTACACTCTAATTCTTGGACATAGCTAAATAATGTGTAATGCAAACTGAGTAAGACAGAACACACAAGTACATGTCTTTAAATTTGGCAAAGTTTGTTTTGTAAGAAAACATCCAAATTTCATAACTCTTACAGATAAGAGTGCAAGTTTCACATGTACACAAAATCATTGATTGTTTAGATAATAAAGGAATTTCTTAAAACTAGAGTAACATTGGTGTTGCTTAGAAATTTAAAATGTTGTGAAACTTGTGCAGGCTCCAGGAAGGAAGTAACTCAATGCTGATATATTATGCACACAGAGAAACAGTTGCTGTGTTTTTTGAGTATTTTTCTTCAGACAACCAAAGTTCCTCAGGGATCTAGCAGAAGTGACATGAATGCAAAGACAAAGCTTGTAGATATTTCTAAGGTATAATTAGGGCATATGGCCACAAGTTGCCGGACACTGAAGTAGCACGAGAAAGGGGGGATGGTGTTTTATATTTTTGGTGGTTGGAGTAGCCGTTCAATTCTTTGGCTCATAATGAAGATTTTCTTCATATTAAATGCTTACTATAGTGAGCTACTACTAACTTCTCAGGACTCCCTTGTAATTCTGTTTGTCTCTAAAAACTGAGAATATCTCCAACCACATGGGATTTTTAGCTTTAGACTATTTGGTATCTATTTTTAAAGTGAAGATTTCCATTTCAATAGTCTTTTCAATACTTCTATTTAGAATCTGAATGACTATCCTAATACTTATAACCATATGTTCAAGTAATTGTTCTGGCTTTAGACTTTTGTAGTCTTGTGCTTTTAACTGCCACAATACCTTAAATTCCTTTCTTGTGTAAACTTTTGGCCATCTCACTTCATTTCAATTCTGGGGAATAACAAGTGGTTTGAAGGTTTTCTTTAGTGTATGTAGGAATTGGGGTCCTTGTACTTCAGAAAGGATTCTTAACATTAGGGCAGTAATAAATTGTGTACTGTATTGATTTTTAATACTTACTGCCAGTCTAGAAGTGTGTTAATGCTGTGTTTGCATCCAGCTAACAAGAGAGATCAATACAATTGAAACTCCTTTTAAGATGTAGTTATATAAAATAATACAATAATATTTGATGAGGGCCAAATGTAACAAGTCTGGGCTTGTCTAAATCCCATCCATAGTAAATATATGCCCACGTAGGTCAAATTTTTATCTCTTTCTAACTTTGTATCCTCCACACCCAGACTTGCATACTGGGTGTGTGTGTATATGTATATATCAATTAAACCATAGTCTCATGTACCCCCTTTCTTCCCCTTCCCCTCCCCCCCACCCCCAAAAGAAGACACTTCAAAACAAAGGCTTCCACTCTGTCCTCAACTCAACCTATTGTACCTACCTATTGCAGGGGTCTGAGATCAGTATGTGGTGCGCCGTACATGCTGCAATGCTTGGGCATAATGAGGTGAGTTAAAGACAGTGGAAGCCAGATTCTGGATTTTGTTTGTAGGCCTTTTTAATTGTGTAAACAAATTGATAGAATTAAAGTAACAGTAATCTAATAGTTTAAAAAGACAATGAAACTTGGGTAATGTTAAAATTGATAGGATACTGGTAACTTCCACTTCGTTTTTTTTTTAAATGGGGTTAATCTGTATGGATTTCTGGCAATATTGGAATCAGGCATGTTTATATCACACGAACAGATACAATATTGAGCTAAACAGACAGGATTGCTGCTTCTCAGGAGGTGGAATGAGGGCAGGGGTGCTCAGAGTGGAGGTTAAAGCTTTTTCACATTACTGGCCCTGTGATAGTGGAGAACTTTAATTGGGGGCAGGTGGGGGACCCTTTACCGCATCCTTTTATTACCGTATCCTTTTATTTTATAATCAATCCAATTTTAACTCTTTCCCCTCCCCACACACACCTCTTTTTGAGAACTAGAAAGTGGAGTCAACGTACTTAGCTGGTTCTCCTCTCCTACCGCTTCAGTTTGTGGTTGTAGGATTATGCATAGGAAGATGACTTTTATTTAAACACTGAAGGTTTTGGGAGTAAAGTGAACATTGCCTCTTGCAGATATTGGGTTAGCAACACTGTCAGTCTTGATGGTGTCTGTTTATTAATCAATGTTTTCATTGTAAACGCTGGAAACATTCACTTTCACGTTTTTGTTAAATTATTATTCCAGTAATTTTAATTTAGTTCTTTTGGTCTGTTTTTAAAGGATTAAATTTAGAATTCTAAACTTGTGAAAACACAGTAACTGATGAACCATGTTGTTGACATGGTGTGGAATAAAGCATAAGGAAACTAAGGCACAGGTAGTCAATAGGTAGACCGTGGACCAAATCCAGATCACCAGAAGCTTTTGAATGGACCCTGACATTTTTTTATTTACTTTATTTTAAAAAAACAAAAAAAAACCCCACAACAATAATAATTTTTCTCTGGAGTCTGGACCTTGATTATACCTTGACCGAGAAATTTGGATCTTGACAAAAAATAGAGTACCCCTGCATTAAGGGCTTGTCTACACTTGAAATGCTACAGTGACACAGATAGTCCACCTCCCTGAGAGGCAATAGCTAGGTTGACAGAAGAAATCTTTTGTCTATGCCAAAAAACTTAACTACATCATTTAAGGTTGTGGATTTTTCACACCCCTAATCAATGTAGCTGGATCGACCTAACTTTTTAGTATGGGCCAGACCTAAAGTTTAAGTGCGCTATACTGAGCAAATAAATAATGAAGGACTTCTGCGTAAGCAGAAATGGAGAGAAGTATGGTTGAGCATGAGTACTTAGTTAACTAAACAAAATCTGTTCAAACAACTGTCCTTCTTAACCAACATCTTGTCTTGTGACCATCCAAAAATATCAAGTTCTGTTCTGTTCCACATTTTCTGAAAAGAACAGTGGTTGAGTACCTGTTTAATACATACTTCACTGTATCTGTGAAGTACGATTTACTGAGCAACTTGCTTCATTAGTTGAGTGAGGAAAGTCTCTCTCTTTTCTCTCCTTTTGTTTCCTTGCATCAATGTAAATTACTTGCATGGACTCCTTGAATCCATGTCAGTGACAGGCAGGTCTGCTGCTATAAATGATGCTTGTGTACGATGACTTTCATTCATTAAACTGATATTTATATGTTCTTACACTAAATGGCTTTGTGCATTTTTAAGTGTCCCATTTTTTAAAAAATGGGACAGCAAATTTACAAGTACAGTATTAGAATTGGCAGAGCGGTAGTAAACATTAATAACAAATTATGCTTAAAACAAGTCTTCCTGTAACCACTGTATCTCAAATTCAGTTTACACAGTCCTAAGATCACAAACCTCTTGATTGTCTAGAAACAGTTACAGTAATGCCATTTGAAAATACTTGTAACCCCTCAAAACATATTGGAATTAGGCTGATTTTTCTATTTACCCATTCTTAAAAACCACAAAACGATGACTATGGAGGCATGCCTCCAATTCTTCTCAGTTATAACTAATTGTAAGGGGGGAGGTGGTGTGGTGTGGTGTTTCCCTGCCTTATGTTTTTCTGATTTTGGGGCTATTGCTTGCTGCTCTGAGTAGTGCAATAGCAAGAGTGTCTTGCTACTTAAAGAAAGCACAGAGTATCTTGAAAGGATTTCCACATCTTTGGCATACTAAATACATCTGTAGTGCTTTTTTGCAGGATTGGCTTAATTACCTCACTGACTCTTACCAATAATTATTGAACAAAGAGAGAGAACTTATTTTAGGACAGTCACTTGTGTCATGAATTTGTCAGTATTGAGTGTAAGATAAGATTTGTAACTGTTTTATAACCAGTTTTACCCTAAAGTGTATTAATTTATTACAGTAGCTCCCCCAGTTATGGATCAGGACACCTTTGTGCCAAGCACTGTACAAATACACACACAAAAGATGTCTCCTGCTCCAGTTAACTTGTAAGCTCTGTGAGGCAGAGACTGTCTTGCGTCTGCACAATGTCTTGCACATTGGCATCTCTAGAAGCTATTGTAACATAAATAACACACACAATCAGCCAGATGATTTCAAACACTGTATAACTACTTAGTGCCAGTTGGTGAGCTGCAAACATAACTGAACTGCTCTCCATTTTTCTGCATGAATTTAACGTTTTGATGGTAGGATCTTCTTTGGCACATAATTGGGGGGGAAAGGATATTAGCTGCTGTTGAAATAGCTTACAGTTCTGTTTTTGTTTGCTCAGAAGTGGGGCGGTGTTTGAATGTAGTTTGCAGAGTAACAAAATACTACAGTGATAAACACTATAACAAAAATCTAAATTACAGGAAATTAATGAATTTCATTTCTTGAAAATGATCTTGTAAAAGTTAGTATTTCCATTACTTCTTTTTAGCACGTAATTAATCATGTCTGTGGAGTTGCCAGAAATAGCTAAAGTGGAAAGTCCTATAAATTATTAATTTATGAACCTTAATTTTTATTACACTAGTGTCCAGAGGCCCAATCAGATTGGTGCCTCACTGTTCTATATCCTACAAAACTTTAGGAAGATCCAGTTAGTGTCCTGAAGATCTCATAATTTTAATCTGAAACACAGTGAGTGTAACAAACAATAGGAAGTAATGGGGCGGGAAGTCTGAGAGTAACAGTAAGATCTTGTGACTTAGTAGATTGGCTATATTCACATCTTTAATGTTTTTGAGTCATTTAAGAGGGTATCTTTAATATGATTTTTTTTTTTTTTTAAATCACCAATACCTAGTGGCCCTCAAACTAGACTGATACTGTCTAGTTAATGTTCATAATGAGCTTTGAAGATGATCCTGTCTTTTGAAATGCATGTTAACTGCAGAAATTTTTACTTTTATAATGAGTTTTTACCAATTGCTTATCAGATTGTGTTTAACAAACCCTATGGTTTGTTTTTTGCTTTGTTTCAGGAAACAGTTCCCATGTTACACACAGCAAATACTTACAGAGCACTGTAATGAAGTGTGGTTCTGTAAATTCTCCAATGATGGAACTAAACTAGCAACAGGATCAAAGGACACAACTGTTATTATATGGCAGGTTGATTCAGTAAGTGCTCAGACTTTAACGTGTGTGTGTGTGTGTGTGTGTGTGTGTGTGTGTGTGTGTGTGTTTAAAGATAAAAAAGACCTAAACTATCTGCATCTCTTCTAAATCATGCAGTCTTTTTCTTAAATTTTCATTGTGCTTTTGCCTAAAGCTTTTGGTATTATTTCAGTGAAAACCTTTATTTTAAATCCTCTCTTTACTTTTAATAATTTGAATTATTTTAAATAGAAGTCCGGTTCACCGTTTAAACATGCCACCTGATCTTTGGGTGATAAAATGTTCACAGACCATATAGAAGTTTCATCAACTATCTACTAATTGCCATTGTACATACAACTTGAGGAACTTTTCTTGAATCATGTTCTGTGAAAAGCTGGCAAAACTCATCAAGAAAGGATGTACAGTTTTGTTTCGTTTTTTTCTTCAAGACTAAGTTCTGACGTTTTAAATTGTTACTATATATTGCTCATTTGCTTCTTCTTCAAGAAAACGCCCAAATCTCCCTACTCTAGCTATTGGATATCAGTATCTTTCCTGTCTGTATTGTATTTTCTTGTAAATAAAATGCTTGAGCAGTGACTCTGAGATTATTCAGGTCCTAGTGATTATGTTGGTATTTCAACCACATTATGAATGGGATGTAATTATGTTCAGTTACTAATTGAAAACATATTGGGGAAATGTGCCACAAATCCATATACATAATATACTATATGATTGATATATGTATATACATATCAATGTGCATGTGCGCACACACTATTCTGGTTTCTTAGAGTTGTAACTCAAACCTTCTGAGAAGATTTTAAAAATTATACTGGGTTATTGTTACTCAACCCCCCAGTTATAAATTTGCAAGCTGCTCCTTCTTCCTGCAGCAGGATCTGAGTTGAAGGGAAGCCCTCCCTTCCCTGCAGCCCCCGCCCCCCAAAAAAACAAACAAACTAGGAGGGAATATACCAGTTGAACTCTTTTTACTGTTGGGGAACGGTGGGGGATCTTGAAAATAGTTAAGACGAGTTGTGTGTGTGCATCCAGCTTGGAAAAACTTACTGCTAAGGATTCTTAAGGCTTGGTGCTGGAGATGGATTTTTAATTGGAGCCAGACCACTCTATAGTTTATAAATGTCAGGAGATGGTTAGAAAAGAGTTCATTTTTTGTAACATGGATTGGCAGTTCTAGCTTACTTAGGGAAAGTGATTAAGGGCAGATCTATGGCACAAAATGGCACCTCAAGTAGTAGCAAATAGTTTCATAGTGAATCATTAATTATATACTATTTAATCATACCAAAATAAATGCACTTTAGGTGTTTGAAATTATGCCAAAATGTTAAGCAAGCATGGGTCACTAGAAGAACAAACTAGTGAAACACAGCTTTTCTAATGGCTATTATTTGGAGAAATTCCAAGAAACTGTATTAAATCTAACAGTCAGTAGATTTGAAATGCATTCCTCAGTAAAGTTGAAGGGAACACTCTTGTTACAGTTCATATTGAAGATGGATTTAAATTGCATTAGTCTCTACCAGTCATTTGGTTTCCTAGTTGCCAGGGCATATGGAGTTCATTTATTTCTCTTCCCATTGTTTCAAGTAATTGTTGAAAGTTAACAAAATAATTGGTTCAAGAGAGACTGTCAAACTTTGTCCCAAAGTTATTCTATTCCCTAGCTATGTGCTGATACTGAAAATCTGAAGAATGTTTCCCTATATTTTTAATCCTTTTGGGCTCCATCAGTAGTTCAGCAAAGAGTATCCAAACCCTCATATTTCTCCTGAAAATAAACTTATCCCCACCGCCAAAAGTCCAGTATATTGAAAATGCTGCTGCTGAAATCCTTTCATTCTTGTCGCTGTGACTATCCCATGCACATTGAATTCAATCTGGTCTCTTGCATCAGCTTCAGCCTCCTCACCCAGAGGCTCTACAAACTCATCTGCCCCTATATTTTTGCTCTCATTTCCCCTTGCTCTTCTTCCACTACTTTGTCCTACTAGATTGCTCACTTAGTCAGGTTCTGTTATGTCAGTTAGTGCCTTGACTTAAATGGGGCCACTTATGGGGAAAGATACTCTACTTAAGGTGACAGAATCTGGCCTTTGGTCTTTGTTTTGTCTACCCACTATATCTGGAAGAACTACCTTCTTGTCCACTATGTGTCTTCTCTTTAAAATCCATCCTTAAACTTTCTCATTCTGGGTATCTTTCCTGCCACGTTATCCTGTTTCTGAACTATTATTCCACGTCTTTTGTCTTGTCTTGTCTGTCTTACAAGTTGTAACTGTTTGTTTTGTAAGGGGATATATCTGCTTAGTGTTATGAAAAACAATATAATTATGTTGACCCTGTTCAACACTATTTTTGTAGCTGTGCTGCCACAGTTGATCACCAGGCACAAAGAAAGAGACTTAAAAATATTTACCAGAAGCCATACAGAAGCTTGGGGAATGGAGCTGCAGGGGCAGGGCCTTGAGGTGTGTGTTAAACTTATAGCTGTTGTAATACCTCCACTGTAATTTCCTTGTTGGAAGGAAGATTAGATCTTTCCCTTTCCTCAGAGCCTCCTTGCAGCTGGAGTGGGGTGAGTTCTGTCTCATGGAAGAAAGGTTGACTGCTATTCTTCAACAAGTCAAGGGCCATAGATCGATCCTCCATTGGACTTTCAGCATTTTGGTAGAAACAGACCTTTCGGTCTCTGGCAGTAACATAGTCTCCACCTCCTAACTAGTCCACCAGTTTCTGACTCCACAACTACAGTCAGGTGAAAAACAGACCTCTTCTTGCAAAGTTTAGATTAATAACAGAGAATTCTGCTTGTCTATTGCAAACTTTTAAAATCTGGAGCAACTGGATTTCAGAGCTAAAAGACCTAAGATTTTGGAGGGCATCGGGAGCAAATAACTGTCTATATGGGGGAATCTTTCCTGCCTGAGGTACTGCAGCAGCACATTTTCCCTTGCAGCAACAGGACAGCGAGTGGTATGGCAGTGAAATATGAAGAAAGGAGAACTTTGCTTTTCTTGCTCTTATCCCCGTCATCGAGTGAGTGCATGGACAGATTTCTGTCTTTTCTGTGACAGAGAAGGATTTGGTGCTTGCAGCCTCTTCTGCAAAGGGATTGTCTAGGCGTCCCTCTCCCAGTGAACACAGAAGGAGGTGCAGGAGAAATGGCAGATGACTGGCATGCCCTCCCCTAGCTGGCAAAGGCAGACAGGCTGAAGGCTCTAAGATGCTGTCAGAAACCGTCCTCAGTCACTGAGGGCCAATGTGGCCACAGAGAGATGGTGGTGTTTGGTGCAAATGGGGAACAGCAAGGTGAAAACAGTGAGGGGGGGCCTTAGGACCTGCCCTCAACCATTCATCTATCCCTCTTCTGTGTGCTTTGAAGGATTTTTCGGTTGGGCCCATCTCCACTCAAGAATCCAGCTCACCTATCCATCAGGTCTTATCGCAGATCCTCCAAGGTTGGAGACTGCTCACCTCCAGGGTATGGATTGAGTCAATTCAATTTTATTAAATCACATATGACGTATGTCTTTTGCAAATATGAAAAGGAAAAACAAATTCAGTTTAAAACTGCGACATCCATATAATGTATTAAAATGTCAGTCAGAACTTATTATCTCTCTTGTTCAACATAATGTGTAAAGGGCAAAAACTGCCACTGATTTTATTATTACTGGTGATTGAGAAAATACTAAAAACATTACCTCTTTTGTGTAAAAAAGCCTTTATTACCATCTCAAAAGGCAAAATCTAACACACACTCAAAAGCTGGGAAATTCTACAATCCATAAGAGGACGTAGGTCTTCCAACGCTCCATATTTGCATGGGCAAAAACGAAGATGTGAAGGAACTTTTCCATAGCAGCCTTTAAAGACAGCAGTTTCCATGGTTTGGAATCTTAACTGAGTATTTGCCTTACATAAATGAGGATTTGACAACTCCATTCAAATATGGTTCAAAAACATGGGCAGTCTTCAAAACAGAAGACCAAAAGGCAAACTTAAAATCCTGAACCATAGCCAGATCTTCATGTTGGGTAGTATCTGTCACTCTGAGTAGTTGACTTAAGTTGATTTTAAAACCTATTGATAATAAGTAAATAATAGAAAAACCTAACTTGGCTATAATAAATTGGAGAGTCTTCTGCCATGGACATAAGGAGTACCTATGTTGTTCCTCCGTCTCCTGAAGGTAAGGACAGGGCAATCTATACTCAGAGAGCCCGGGAGGTACTTCCAGACAAGTGATCTCATGAAACCTTCCTGCCTGTGCCAGCCCAAGTACCCCTCAGCTTCTTTCACGGGGGGTACTGCCTCTCTCTGTCAGGGGACCATTGAATTCTCTCCAAGATCTCAAGTGAAAAAGAGCTGCCTTGAATAAGGCTAAAATAAAACAGAGGGAGGGATTGTTGGAGAACTCTCACTAGTTCTCAAAATGAATTCCAGAGTTCCTAGATATATAATATTTATCCCAAGGAGTCCAAAGGGCCCCAAGCAAAAGGGGAGACGTCTGTCCCCTTACCAAGAGGATGTGCAAAAAATGGATGCAACAAGCCGTACTCCATTTCCTCTCCTTACCATCACAGAAAGAAGCCAGAGGAGTTGAAGGTAAGATTCAAGGCCCTGATGGCTAAAAAGAAAAGTACCAAGACGCATGTAACTCACCCCTGCCATCCTAGGTGTAAGTTTTTTCTGAGACATTGCAAAGGGTGTGGCAGGGTGTTTTGATAGTGATGCAATTGTTGAAGTCCATCTGGTTATAGCAGGAAAACCTCAAAAGAGGTCTTGAAGAGAGAGTCTAACCAACTTCAGTTTAATTTATTAGTCTAATCTTTAGTGAAAGCTTGTTCCACTTGAGCTGAATCCCCTCAGCTCAACTTTAGATAGTGGTACTCGGCTATTTTGTTATCTGCGTTATCCCAGAGGAGTGCAGATCTCTTGGCAGTTTGTAGATGGAGATGTGGTTTCTAATGCAGCTGGGATCTGGTTCTTGGCAATTCATTATCAGCCCTTCAGAGGGAAACAAATCTCTTGTTCTTATGGGGCAATAGACTCCTCTTGTCTATGAAAAATCTTACTTTGCCAGTCCCTTCTATATTAAGCTGAGACCTGATTTCAGGAATGGAGCCTTCACCCTGTGTTTGAGTGTGACAACTTTTTGGACTACCAATCATGAGTTTCTTCACATCTAGGAGCCACAGCAAAGTCCTGTTCTTGTCCAGGAGAAGATACTTGAAGGTTGCTGCCATGGAGATGGTATTCAACTGAAAACCCGCATGCGGTTCTAACCATTCCTACTGTTCTCACTGTAGTCAGGTCCATCTGGAGGTGAAAAATGAGAGGCCACATTCTTATTGAGTAAGGGGGAATTATTGTAAAATAACAGCATGATAGAAGAGACCTGTCCTCTTTCTACACTGCAAAAGGACTGTATTGTAGCAGTGCTTCACCATGATCTAATCTTCTTCTTGATTCTGGTTGCCTGGCATTTAAAAGAAATTAACTGGGGGGATTTTTTGGTTGTGGGTTGTTCTGACCATCATAGTTACTCTGAGGATATCTTTCCCTGAATGTCCGCTTCAAATACCTTCCAATTTGGCAAAGAGACTGGAACGGAGATGGGTATTACAATTCCACAAGTAGTAGAAATTCTCCAAGAAGGCTTAGCTTTGGGAATCATGATGCTAAAGTTTCTGCATTATTTTGCATCCTTTGGTTAAGAAACTGCCCAAACAACAAAAACACCTCCGTGCACCTGGACGTCCAGCAATTTCTTAGAACAGCCTTGTTGACCAGGCATTTCTGTGGAAATTATAACCTTGTTTTAATGCCCTTACGCAAAAAGCCATTCAATGACCATATGTCTGTTAACCAATGCATTGACTACATTCTACAAAATAGTTCTTAAACTTCAGTGGGTACAGACTTAGGAGGGAGTGCTGCGCGCTTCACTGCAGACAAATTTTTGTGTGTATTTCAAAGTCTTCATTCCCTTTATAAAAGATCTTACACTGCTCAAAAATTCTGTTATAGGATTTGTGAACCTTGTTTCATCAAAGAATAGGAAAACTCATCTCTGAACGCTGCTGCTTTTCTCTTTTTGTGTCAAGTAGCAAGGCCTGTACACCTAGCCCATCGGGGCAAACTAAGGGTTATGTGAAGGAGTTTATATGCTTAACTTTAAAAAACTGTGTAAACTCATTTTCTGAAGTAGGCGTACGTTTTAAATTAAATAATCTAAAAATCTTAACTGTGGCGATAACCTAAACTGGAGAGCAACTTCAGAGGAAGGAATTTAGGCTGCTGCCAGTGTCTGAGATCTGTCTGCCTCATGCAGTAAGCATTCTCCATTCAGGATCTATGGAGCTTGCTATTTAAGAGAGGAAATTTTCAGGTAAGCACAAATAAATAACCCTAATCTATCTCCTTTTTCTAGCCTTTTTTCGGGTTCCATAAATACCTCCAGTGCCTGTCTTTGCACTCTTCCTTGTTTTCCCAAGGGGTAGGTAATTAATGAGTCTAGTCATTTTCACTGCTGCAGTTTGGACCCTTATGGGCAGCAGGAAAAATGACAAGAATAGTCTTGCTTTCATTCTGAGTGCTTGGGAAAATGTGAAAACGGCAAGGATGGTCTCTTCTGCCCCTAAAGTTCCGATCTGGAGCAGTGAAAATGACTAAACTAATCACATTTCCTCAGCTTTGGCTAGGAGCAATGAACAGTGACAAAAGGAACTGGATCTGTGTGCAGGCTTAGTACTGCATTGATTAAAGTTCAGAAGGCTAACTCTGCACTCTTCACTTGCCAGGGGTGATTTAGTGGAGTTAATTTATTTTTTTTTTATTTTTTTAAATCCCTGAAGAGACTTTTCAGTATGGGAAAAGACAAAAGCCACAAAGGATAGTGGGCAAGTAGGAAATGTTTTCAAATAATGGAGAGTAAAAATACCTAATAAATACTCCCCTGATTGACCAGTTGTTAATCTGTGATCACTATACACTGTATCTTTAATATGACTGGGGACAGATTCATGAGGCTTGACACCAGTGTGACTACAGTTGGGCCTATACTCAACTGGAAGATTTTAGGGTTTGGTTCAAGCCAGCAACTGATAAGGTGTTTAACAGCATAAACACCTTAATATTTCAGATAGTTGATAAATACCTTATGACTTCACTCTAATGAGCTGTCCTGCCATTTAAATTTCTAAGCACTATCTTGCATTTTACAATCTACTACCATTTTAAAGTGATTCAGTAGGCGAAAGGAATGCCTCATGCATTAATCTAAACTGTCAATATTAATTACTAAAAACAATAAAACAAAGGCACTTCTTCCTAACTGGCTGATAGTCCTGTAAGATTTTGTATCACTTTAATAAGAGAGGCTTTTGCATTCCTAAAACTACAAATAACTGGAGGAAAATATTCTTATTACGGTCAATTGAATATTTTATTTTTAAACTAGCAGTCGGAAGTGTAGTAGCGGACTATGGCACTAGAAGCCAGGAACTCTGAAATTCTAATCCTAATTCTGTCATGTTCACTGCCTGACCCAAGGCACATCACCTAACTTCGGTTTTATTTAATCATCTTGTAAAACTTGGTTAACAATACTGATCTACTTCACAAGGGTGTAAAGACTGGTTCCACTGTGTAAAGTTCCTACAGTGCTTTGAAGATTAAATACTGCAGAATTGCTAGGTATCCTGCATAATCTAAAGTATGGGCCATATTGTAGTATTGTTTTTGCACAGTACTGTCAATGAGTTCCACAACAAAACAAAAGGATATAACATTCTCAGAATACCTACTAGTACTTCTCTCTGTATGTTGGGAATTTTGGAAAGGCTTTTTTGTGTGTATATGGATCTACTCTATAGGGTAGTAACTGCTCACTTACAAATAGAGATTAAGATTCTCTAAAGAGAATGTTTTGTTTTAAAAGATAATGGCCAAATCAAAAAGGCCTGAATTGGGTAAAAATCCTATCAAAACTCGGGACTATAAAATTAGGTTCAGGTTGTCTTGACAGCTCAAATTTATGCCAAATATTGACTAGTCTTTTTACCATATATGTATTTGTTTTACTTAGGATACGCACCAGCTAAAATTGCTTAAAACATTAGAAGGCCATGCATATGGTGTTTCTTACATTGCTTGGAGTCCAGATGACAACTATCTTGTTGCCTGTGGCCCAGATGACTGCTCTGAGCTTTGGCTCTGGAATGTACAAGTAAGCAATCCTATATTAATATAAAATGTCATGTTTAACTCTAGCAGTTGGCTTTATTATGCATTGGAACTGCTCAGTAAGGATGAAATCACTTCAGTAAACTTGTTTCTATATAGGTGAACATGGAAACATTGCAGTTTTTCATTTTTATTAAAAAGGTTGCTAATAGACCCAAATCTTTCCCAAATCTAGGTAGAATTTAAAATTTGTATACTAGATGTGAACAGAACTGAAACTAATTTGTCAGTGAGTCTACTCTTCATGGATCTTCTGTCCTTTCAACTCTGGAATACAAAGAGGTGGCTGTAATGTTTCCATTCCAAGTGATCATCCATGCCAGAGAGAAATTACTGTTTTTTGAAAAGTCTGGATGATTCACTTCAAGATGACAGGTTTCAGAGTAGCAGCCGTGTTAGTCTGTATCCGCAAAAAGAAGAACAGGAGTACTTGTGGCACCTTAGAGATTAATAAATTTGTTAGTCTCTAAGGTGCCACAAGTACTCCTGTTCTTCTTTTCACTTCAAGATGACTCCTTTGAGGATTTATAAGGAGTGAATTCCTTTAGTGCCATGGTTTTTAGAAACATTACAACTCATCTTTATAATGTTCAAGTGACATTTATGGGGCTTATCTACAAGGTGAGGAAGTAGCTAGGAACCCAAATACTGTGTGTTCTTTAATTTTGTGATCCAAGTGGCCAGTATGGTGGAGTCTGACCCATCCACAGAGTGCTGAAACGCTTGTAGGTGTGATCTAAGAGCATTTGGTCCTGTCTCTTTGTTCAGTGTGAGACAGTAATATACTTTTTGGCTTTAGAAGACGCATGTAGCCCATACAGACTGAATCTGGACACGTTCAGATTGTGAAGAATCTAAGGTGTCATTTAAAATAAAAAGGTTTTTAGCACCTGTGGCTGCAGAGATCACATTTGAAAAGTTAACAGTGTAAACCAGTAATCCTCATTGTCTGAGTTTGCAGGCACTTCTGAATCACTGTTTTAGGCTAAACTCTGTTCCTTATTAATCTCTGTTGGAATGTCGACTCTTAAGGCCAACAAAGATCTTTCAGTATCAAGGTTACATATTCCATTGCTGATCATTTTAGGAGATGGGAGTGAAGCCCTTGAGATAATAGGGAGTTGTTCCAGGGAAGGAAGTACATAGGGAAGAACAGAAGAGAGGCTTAGCCTTAGAGAAACAAAAGGCAGAAGTAGTAGGAGCAGCGTCCCTACATAAAAGCTCACTCTGGTCAAACCTCCCGGTGATACGAGTGGGAGATCAATGAGGATTGAAGGGAGTATGAAGTTCAGAATTTATATCCCTATGAATTTATATATCGGACTATAATGAAACATGGCATTTGGCCCTTTCAAATGAGTATGACACTCCTACTTTACAATCCATGGACAAAAGTCAATTCTAGCATGGAGAGTTTAAGGTACAATATCCAGAGAATGGTTAACTATAAGCTATTGTAAGGAAGACATGGCCATAGCAGAGAAGCTAAATGAACTCTTTGCATAGGTTTTCACAGCAGAAGATGTGAGAGAGAATCCCACCCCATACCCATTATTTTTAGGTGACAAATCTGAGGAATTGTCACAGATTAAGGAGTCAGAGGAGATTTTTGGAACAGGTTGATAAATTAGAATCAGCAGGATCAGATGGTATTTACCCAAGAGTTCTGAAGGAACTAAAATATGAAATTGCAGAACTATTAATTGTGGTACGTAACTTGTCCCTTAAATCAGCCTCTGTACCAAATGACTGGAGGATAGCTAATGTAACGCCAATTTTTAAGAGGTGATCCTGGCAACTACAGGCCAGTAAGCCTAACTTCAGTACCAGATAAGGTGGTTGAAACTATAATAAAGAACAGAATTATCAGAAACGGCAATTAACATGATGTGTTGGGCATGAGTCAACACAGCTTTTGTAAAGAGAAATCATGCCTCACAAATCTTTAAAAATTCTTTGAGGTGGTCAACAAATGTGTGGACAAGGGTGATCTAGTGAATATAGAGTACTTTCAAAAAGCCTTTGACAAGATCCCACACCAAAGACTCTTAAGCAAAGTAAGCAGTCATGGGAAAAGAGATGAGCCTCTCATGGATACATATAAAATGATGGGGTCAAAATTAGCTGTTACCATTAAAGAAAAAGATCTTGGAGTCACTGTGGATAGTTCTCCGATAACATCCGCTCAATGTGCAGCGGTAGTCAACTTAATCGAATCTTAGGAACCATTAGGAAAGGGATAAATAATAAGACCGTAAATAACATAATGCCAATATATAAATTCATGGTACACCCACACCTTGAATACTATTTGCAGTTCTGGTCTCCCCCTCTCCAAAAGGGGGGGGAAAAAAAAAAAAAAAAAAAAATTGGAAAAGATACAGAGAAGGGCAACAAAAATGATTAGGGGTATAGAACAGCTTCCACACAACAAGATACTAAAATGACTGGGACTGTTCAACTTTGAAAAGAGACTAAAGTGAGTCTATGATAGAGGTCTATAAAATAACGAATAATGTGGAGAAAGTGAATAAGGATGTGTTTACCCCTTCACATAACACAAGAACCCAGGATCGCTCTGTTAAATTAATAGGCAGCGGGTTTAAAACTAATATAAGGAAGTACTTCTTTGCACTATGCACGGTCAACCTGTGGAACTAGTTGCCAGGGGATGTTGAAGGCCAAAAGTGTAACTGGGTTTAAAAAAAAAAAAAATTAGAGAAGTTAATGCTGGATAGGTCCATCAATGGTTATTAGCCCAGGTGGTCAGGGATCCAACCCCACGTTCTGAGTGTCCCTACACCTCTGACTGCCAGAAGCTGGGAGTGGACAACGAGATGGATCACTTAATAATTGCCCTGTTCTGTTCATTCCCTCTGAAGCATCTGGCCCTGGCTGCTGTTGGAAGACAGGATACCGGCCTAGATAAACCACTGGTTTGACCCACTATCGCCATTCTTCTGTTCTTAAGATTTTTGGTACTCTGCTTTGTAGTATTTTTTTTTTTTTTTTTTTTTTTTAAAGTACTGTCTCTGCATTCTTTTGGTTTCCTCTTTTCTTCGGTCCTTTTTTTTTTCTTTTTCTGTGCCTGTCATTTATCTTTTCCCTTCCTTCATTGATCTTTCACTTTCTCCTTCCTTCACATCTCTTCTTTCCTTTCTTCTTCCCTCCAAATCCATTAAATACACCCACTGCCTGTCCTGGCTTCAGATTTGAAGTGGAAGCAAAAAAGTTCTGAGACTGAGCTCATTGCAACTGCTCAAGTGAGAACATGGCTGACAGTTTCCCATGATGAAAGAAAATTAGAATGACCCCAGCTCCACCTCCTCATTGCTCCCTAGAAGGCTTTCATAGTGTGCAACTTTTTTTACCTTTGTATTCAATTAATGCAGTGAAATGTCCATAATTATAAACACTAGGTTAAGTTTTCATGCACATCTGTTAATTATGTGTCTGTAGGGGTGGGGAACACTGGATTTTGTGGTTGATTTTCTTTGTTTCCTCTCCAGACTGGGGAGCTGAGGACAAAGATGAGTCAATCTCATGAAGACAGTTTAACCAGCGTGGCTTGGAATCCAGATGGGAAACGCTTTGTAACAGGAGGGCAGCGTGGACAGTTCTATCAGTGTGTAAGTTCTACTTGTGTGTTCATGTCCCCTCAGAACACTTGCTTCATTGCAGCTGAAAACGGCAGAATGCACCTAAGAGTAAAAACTAGGGCTGTCAATTAATCGCAGTTAATGCCTGCGATTAACTGAAGACAAAATTAGTACCTTTTTTTAACATGTTCATTGCATATCTCTGGGTGAGGAGGTGGCCCCATGTTCTGTGGAGTGGGGGCTGACACCCTGAGCCTATATTTGAATAGATAGAAAATATTTTAAAATATTTAAATAAATGGTATTCTATTATTGTTTAATAGTGCAATTAAAACTGATTAATCACGATTTATTTTTTTTATGGCTTGACCGCTCTAGTAAAAACAGGTGTAACATGGTTAATGGGTCTATTTTCTCTATATGTTGAGGTAGTCACTAGAGTACATGTAATGAAAAATAATTTAACTCGTTATAAACTTAGTTGCCCATGGAATCTTTTGGCCCTCCTACTTTTGGAGGTAGAGTAGCATGTATACTAACGCCCTGACAGGGCTTTTTCATTCTTTGGTACCAAAGCAGGTGTATTACTGAAACAAACATCAGTATGCTGAGTCAGTTTAGTTGATGAACAACTTCTTTAGCATTCTCTGACTTTGGTTCACAGGAATCATTGACTAGTGAACACTTTAGGCCAAGGAAACTAGCTCTCCATAGAGTTCATCTTGACTATTTAAATTTCTAGCATGCAAAGCTATCATTTTTTAACTATTTACATTTAAAAAGGGAGGGAGGAATCAGTCCTATGGATATGTTGTGGACCATCCATTTGGGGGTCTGGTTTCTTGCCGTCTCGATCATTGTGTTGGGAGTACTGCGATGGTGCTGGAAGAGTTGAGGTCTTCAAATAACTGGCTGACTTGAGCCAGGAGTTTAGATTTCAACCATGTCAAACAAGGGATTCTCCTGTTTCTGTGTTGGTTTGAGGGTGGAGATGGAAGGGGATCTAAACAATACACTAATTCTCATGAGCACCAACATTTTATCTGATACGGGACAAGAGAAATCTTCTCTCTTGCTTCATTCTTTTAGTTTTTACAACTAAAAGCTCTCATCAAAATTCCTTAGAAATCTAATTTAAAAGAACACCTTGGTTATATTGCCTTCCTAAACAGGATCTAGATGGTAATCTCCTTGACTCCTGGGAAGGGGTGAGAGTGCAATGCCTCTGGTGTTTGAGCGACGGGAAGACTGTTCTGGCATCGGACACGCACCAGCGAATTCGGGGTTATAACTTTGAGGACCTTACAGACAGGAACATGTAACTACCTTTTTCTTACAAATTCTTAACTCTCATAAATCTAGTCTGATTCCCCTGTTAAGAAAACTGTAATTCTGATACATTACACAGACTATCTAGCTACATCGTATAGTTTCTCTGTGGACCCAGCAAATACTGAAATAGAACCAGATGATTCAGTTCTGGTTGTAATCCCCTTTCAAATACAGTACTAATGGCCCACTTAGTTATAAGTATGAGTGGAAGTATTGCAACTGAAAACTTTTGTGTTTTCTTGGTGGTGGGTTTTGTTTTTTGTTTTTTTTTAATGTCCAAATAGTAGTGCTCCTAACATTATGGTGTCTTTCTTGTGATTTCAGAGTACAAGAAGATCATCCTATTATGTCATTTACTATTTCAAAAAATGGCAGATTAGCTTTGTTAAATGTAGCAACTCAGGTAAGTTGATAGATAAAAATACAAGTAAAACTTTTTCTTACTAATTTTATTTTTTTAGAAAATCTGAGGGAATTTGGGATCTGTAATGATATTAAACAGTAGACAAAGCAGTATTCCACATAACATATGAAGTTCACAGTATGTACAGATACACAAATAAACAAATGTAGGATTCTCCAAAAGGGAAGATGTCATTTTTTAAAAAAGGCTTCACAAAAGTAGTATGAAGAGAAATATTTTGACTGTAAATTACAAAATATCTGCTGCTAGATATAAACACTTCATTTTATGTGTTTGGCTTCCCAACGTTGCAGCAATATTCTACAGTTATCATCCCTGGAGTATTGGTGTTCCACATAACTTTTCTTTATGGATTTAAGTATTTTGGAAACCACAAAGTAGAGAATTGGTGCTAGAATAGGAGACAGGACAAGAGTTTAAGCCATTGTTCTAGTGCATGAGATCCATTCAATTTCGCATTATAGTCTAGTTTTATTGTCTAAGATGGTTGACGTGCCAAAAATAAACAAATGATAAGAGTGGAATACTTCAAGTGTAGGTGCTGGATATTGTCTTACAATAAAAATAACCTCCGGCATGCTCTTTGCCCCCCCAGGGAGTTCACTTATGGGACTTGCAAGACAGAGTTTTAGTGAGAAAGTATCAAGGTGTTACACAAGGGTTTTACACAATTCACTCGTGTTTTGGAGGCCATAACGAAGACTTCATCGCTAGTGGCAGTGAAGGTAACATCGGCTTTAAAGACTTCAGATGTTAGTTGATATACATTTCAAGCACACAGTGTGTATAAAAGGGGATGATGCAATGTATTTTTAATTGTTAGTTGCTGGTAATAGCATTATAATCTATAAAAGGAAGTTATGGTCCACAGGAGTAAACAAAGGTGTGTCTCAGTGCTCCTGAAGTTATATATTGTAAAGAACAGTCCTGCTCTAGTAGAAAGGATCGCCTATATGCTCTAAATCTCTTCCATCCCTCTCTCCTATAATGGGTTTATAGCACTGAGTAAGCTTTAACTATGTGTAGGTATGTGAGTTTTTTTGAGAGGCATGACATTAGCAGTTGTGCTTTTGGCCAAAATAGTTCTGTAGTGAGTAACTTATGTTCATTTGATTAGTAGTTTTTTCAAAGGCAGGTGTGGTCAGATAATTTTAATCCCAGGAGAATAGTCATCTCAACTCAAGTGGAATTAATTATAATGGGAGGAAAAACAAAGTCTCAGATCCAGTAGTTGATGACATGGCAACTCTAGCATGGGTTGTTTTTTTGTGACTTAAGAGTTGTGTTTTTCATAATTGTAAATAGTCTATGGTGAGAATAGAATTTAGTTTACTGAGCCTGTCCCAAACTGCTTTCGAGTGAACTAGTTCAGGCATGTGAGGGGCTTAGCTCCTTCAACTCCCATTGCAATCACTGGGACTTAGGGTGCTGAGGCCTGCTCAGGCCCAGTATTTGTAGTGCACGAAGGTAAACTGAGTAACCACTGTTTGTACTCAGTAGCTCACAGTGGAGTCTCTTTGGAAAGAGGAAGTGTTGACTAGGGCTACGTCTTCACTACCCTCCTGAATCAGCAGGTAGAAATCGATCTCTCGGGGATCGAATTATCGCGTCTTGTTGGGATGCGACAATCGATCCCTGAATTGATGCTTGTACTCCACCAGTGCAGGTAGGAGTAAGCGCCATTGACAGGGGAGCCGCGGAGGTCGATTTGCCGCCATCCTCACAGCGGGGTAAGTCGGCTCGGATACATCGAATTCAGCTACGCTGTTTGCGTAGCTGAATTTGCGTATCTTAAATCGACGACCCCCCCCCCCCCAAGTGAAGACGTAGCCTAGGACACACTTTCTTACTCTTTTGGAAAGTGCAGAAAGGTCTTTAAATTTTAAACCAAGTTTCTCCTCTGCCATTATCTAGAGGAAGATACCAGCTGAAAGGTAGCACCTCTAATGCAGTGTCATCCTCATCAGCTTTGAGCCAGAGCCCTGGTGTGGGGTTTAGTACTTGTGTGCCAGAAAGTTCAGGGCTTGTGTGCTTGAGCCATACTGATGCTTTGTGTGGGGGAGTGTACATGCTACAGTACACCAGTTGTCCTTTTTTTAAATTGACACTTCACTTATGACCTACTATGTGTGTGACATTTAATGTGGTAATGAATTTATCCAGGTCATCATCTTAAGAACAGCTTTTTTATTTTTTTTATTTTCAGTGTCTAAAAACTACCCAGCTGTAGTTGAAGCTGATGGCACCTTATTTAGATTCGGACTGCCAGAGGCTGTTGCCTCTTTGCACTGAATTGTTGCAAATGTGGCTGCTGTGAAAGTCTCTATGTACAAAAAAAGTAGCAGATTAGAATGTCATAACCTCTTAAATTTAAAGGTATGTTGTCAGCTAGGTAGGCTTTTTTCTACCACCTGCACTTATAGGAAGAAAATAAGAAATCTCTTTTGAAAGTAAAATTGACTTCTGCTTTAATCTAGCTCGTGTGTCCTTTTCCTTTTACACACACATCGACTGTCAAGCACCAAAATACTGGCTTGTGTTTACACTTTTTGATTCTCCAGACAGCAGATGCTGGCCTTATGGCCCAGAATAGACAGAGCACTGGTTTAGTTTGGTTTGACACCAGAATGGATACTTATCACTATCATCTGAAATCAGGGGATTGAAAAATGTAAACACAAAAGGTGTATTTCATGCAAATACCATAATGTGGTGGGGTTTTATTCAAATGAGCTGATTAAGCAGAAAGCAATTTCTTTACCAAATGATTCCCAGGTCCTATTCTAGCAGGTAGGTCTGAGAGTTGAGCCCCTTTTGTAAGGGACAGGGTAAGGTCATGTTTGGTTTGTTTGTTTGTTTTAACCTTCAGAATCACATTGGATTGTGTAAAGTGTTGTCTTAGTCTGTTCTTCAAAGCTTTAATTCTGAAAAGCTAGTCTAGTAGTGTACATACATGTGATTACATAGTTTGTTGTAGTTCAGTCTACGTAGCTCCATTTGAGAGAACCCGATGCAGCCTTTAGTAACCAGTCAATTTACAGGTTTGTCAGAAGCTGTTAATCTACATTAGGAGAAAATAATATTTTAACTAGTTAGTCTTAAATAAAATGCAGTTCATTATGAAGCAGTGTGTTTTTCTTTATTTTGAGAGATTTGCAATGGATTATTTGACCAGTTACTATTTTTTAAATATATTTCATGATAAACAGGAGTTGCCTACTGTTCAGAAAAGGAGGTTTTTTAGAATACTATTTGAAATCTATGTAGTATGTAGGTCTTTACAACTTCAAAATGCCAAACAAACATTTAATTAATCCTTACCCTGTAAGGTGGGTCAGTAATTGTTTCCACTTTACACATGGGGAAACAGAAGCAGAGCAAAACTATAAAGGTGCATGACCCCATTAGGTCATTGAGAAAGTTAGTTAGAATTTTTGGAGGCCTCAGTACCAAGACTTACGCTTTAACTATTCTAAATGCGGCCTTATTTATTACTCCTAAATACTGGATCTTAACACAGGGTCTGTGTAATACATATGTATTGTCCTCTAAATATTGTATCAAGACATTTGTTCAGTGATGACCAGTATTTTCCTTGAATCCGCTTGCAACAGCATATCCTTAACCTAGGAGGAGGTTGACTTGTGTTTCTGGCCATGCATTGGCTGACAATTATAAGATTCAGTGCCATCTCAAATGCTTTCCCTCAGATAATTCGCTCGCTAGAGTTGTAAGTCTTAATAAGACATGTCTGAGTTTTGCCCATACTCTTGATCAGATCAGATCCCCTCTTTAGAGTGAAACCTAGTGTTGCGGCACGTTAGGGGGGTTAAATTTTAGAATTTGCAACACTTAAATTTTTTTATTTTGCAATACTGTGTTTTTAGGTATCTGGAAGAGTGTAATTTTAATATGAAAAATTAGGAGATTTATGTAAAGACATTTTAATTCAATATTTCTCATGCTGCTGCTTCAAATCGATGTTTTATTTAGATCACAAAGTGTATATTTGGCACAAACGTAGTGAACTGCCAATTGCGGAGCTGACAGGGCACACGCGTACAGTTAACTGTGTGAGCTGGAACCCGCAGATTCCATCCATGATGGCCAGCGCCTCCGATGATGGCACTGTTAGAATATGGGGACCAGCACCTTTCGTAGACAACCAGGATATTGAAGGTAAAGCAACTTCCATGTATATTTAAAAAGAAACTGTAATGGAAAGCTCATGTAATTGAAATAATCCATCCAATTGCTTTGGATTTCTTGACCATAATTAAAACATGCAATAAGAATATAAATAATATAGTAAACAACTCTTAAGCCTCAAACGAAATTACGTTTCCTGAAAAAGGCCTCAATTGTCAGACCGCAAAATAATCTGTCTACTTATTCCTCCAAACATATACAGTTGGAAAGTGATGCTATTGGAGGCATCCAGGAACCATTTTAAACACCCAACATGGAGCTAGAGTGGATTATAATGTCCCTAGATACCTCAAGATGCCTTAACATTGCCTGTGTTCACTGCATGTAGAATAACAATTTTTCTCTAATACTTTGAATATATAAAACATTATATAAATACTAACTATGCAAATATTAAATAACAAATACTAACCTCACTCTGGAAACAGAATGAGGGTATTTAGCCTTAAATGAACGTAATGCCCCTGAAAGGTACTAGATAGCCCTGGTGACTAGACATTTACCCAGAGAACTGGTACAGCACAGGCAGTAGAATTGCAAGGTTTTGCCCCACTGCTATCTCAACTCTATTGAGGAAATTCCCTGTATTACAATGAGGGTATTTGTTTCCATGTCTATTCAGTCTCTAGCCCTTCTACTGAGATTGCTAACAAGGTTGCTGCTGATGGTAGCTCTTGTGTGAACACCTGCCACTGAACAGCTGTCTGGTGGTAATGGCTTAAACTAAATCAGCCCTATACTTAGATGTAAAATACTATATATTCTGTTACCAGTCCTGACGAACCCAAAATACTTTCCAGCTCCCGTTCTCCTCGTTCCTTTCCCTTCCCATTTCCACCACTGTACGCTAATCTAAAATTTAAGATTTGCCTCCCAAAAGAAAACAAAGGCTTGTCTAACATGAATAACAGGAAAAGTGGGGCAGAGGGGTAAACTTAAAGTAAAAACAATGTGGATTTCTTGTATATAGTGCTCTGTGTATAACCTAGGTGGCATAGTTGGATTAGTGTTCTGATATTTCAGGGATCTTAAAATAAGCAAACAGTTTTTGTAATTGTTTTCACTTAATGTTCTCTGTGAACTTTTGAAGTCCAACAGGGCTGTCTCCGTAGTGACCCTTTCCCAGTATAGATCTGTATCTAAAAATTGTAAGTAAGAGATCCACTAGGGGGAAAAAAAATCATGTCAATTCTAATCAGTGTCCACTCCATTGCTTATTTTCAGTGTGTCACGAAGTTTTTAAATAGTGTGTGTGGAATAACAAAAAAAACTTCTTCAAATACTGTGTATTAATGTCCTGAAAGGGGAGAGAGGATATTTGGAAGTCAGAGAGAGCTCCTTTTTTTTTTTTTTGTTAAAGTGAAAAGATTATTGGTTACATACATTAATAGAATGGAAAAGAGTAGCTCCCCTTCAGTGAGGAGGATAAAATCCATAGCACACAATTACTCTGAAGCATGTTAAATTTGTGTGTGTGTTACATGTATATAAGTAAGTTATATTTATATATCTTGTAGTGGAGGTTGTTACATCTTGAAAAATTCCTTATCCAAGTTTAATCTTTCTTTTACATTTCATCTTGTTTTTGCTCAGAGGAATGCAGTAGCATGGATAGTTGATGGCGAATTTGGAGCAGACGACTTCTCTTTAACTTAAAATTAGTCGTATTTTAAATGGCTTGGGATTTGGTGCAAACAACATGATTGATAGCTGGACAGACATGCTCGTCATGAAAAAAGAACCATTTCTGAAGCCCGATCGGGGCCAAACATTTACCACCTTGCTTCATAGTAACCAGTTGAGATGAAGCACGTCGTCAGAACGTTGTTGGACGCCGTGTCGAATTATCCCCCCTCCCCCCCATCGGTTGTGAAGAACTGTGCTACATTCAGGCTAACCATTGAACTCCGTATATATATTTTTTCCCCCTGCCTTTTTGTCTGGCGGGCTACCGTTCTTGTTGCTCTTCTGTGTAATGAAGTTTAAATGCTTGTTTGGAAAACTTTATTTAACAGTTTAGAAGGCTTGATAGAAAGAGTGCTTTAGTCTGAAGAGTATACATTGGATAGGAAAGTATTTCCTTCTCTTGTTTCTCTAAATCTCTCTCCGCCTTATTTAGCTTGAGATCTTTGCAGCTTGGTTCATGGACTCTAGCCTTGCCCGTTGCGCAGTATCTATAAATCCAGACGATAAACCAGTGAACTATGTCAAAAGCACTCTCAATATCACACTTGACAAAAAGTTTTGTACTTTTCACATAGCTCGTTGCCCTGTAAAGGGGTTAACAGCACAATTTTTTTAAAAAATAAATTATTTATAGGATTAAAGTGACTTCATTTGTATACATTTGGAATTTAAACCAGCTTAAAAACAGTGTCATGAAATGCAGTATAACTGATGCTCTTTTAGAGTGTCATGCAAGACATGGTCAAAAGAAGTGGCTGGAAGGAGTTTTACACAGGCTACGTAAAGTATTCTTTTAAAAGAAACCTCATTTCCCATCTTAATGAAGAAACAGAATTATTTAGAAGTGAGAGCTGTCAAAATGCACCATGAAACTAGTAGTTTATTAAACAGGACAAAGGTCAGTTTTTAGATTACATAAATACGTGCAACAAGTTTATCTTAACTTGTGCAACAATTCTGATAAAAGCTTAGGAAGGATCTGAAACAAGGATAATGCTGTTTTGCTTTGTAATTGTAAAAGTACCTTTATCATCCAAATTACAATACATATTGACGATTTGTATAATTTTTCCCCTAACTTAAATACAACTGCAGAATTTTCCTTAGTATTTGACTAACAAAGATGCATAGATTTTTGTTTTTTGAGATATTTTGAAGTTTACAGGTTTAAATGTGTCTGCTGGACCTTGTTCTGTGCTGGTGCTGTGAATAGCCTGACATTTTTAGGAATGGTTCCTTAATTTCCTATTAAAAAGACAATTTGAGTACTGTATGCTTCTCAAAATAAACAGGTGGCCTGGTATCTCTAGTGTGCTTCTGCACTACTTGGCAGTTGATTATGGAATGGTGGTAGGTTTCCCTCTTCTCAACTGGATGATGAAGGTAGTATCAGGGCTGCCATGAAGTAAAGAGGAAACAGGGGAAAAAGGCAGGCCATCATGAAAGATGTGAACAAAAGGGTGGATGAGTCTCCTGCAGGGACTAAGTAAGTACTCTAGTGTCCTCCTTGGTTGGGTGAAGGGATAACTTTGCCATTGTCCATGGGAAGAAAAAACAGACTCGTGGTTGGGTAATGGGAATGGAGGAAATAACACAGCAATAGGACCTTTTTTAAAGGGCAGGGCAGGCCCCAAATGGATGCTCCCAAGGCATATAATACAAGAGAGATTCTAACAGATTATGGCCATTAGGTTCTTTGACTCACTTGCATGTTATCTTAAACACTTAAAAATGTATACACAATTTTTGCTGAGACCAACCCTTAATTTGACCTCATCCTATATTTCAATATTTTTCCATCTGAAATAAGAACTGAATGTCACTACCTTCAATCTAGTTCATTTGTATTCAGCTTCCTAAAATTACTTTACTTTACAATTCAACTGAAATGCTTTTTAAACATATAAAATACTATTTAATATTAGAAATCAATATCTGGGTAGACTTGGATTACAAACAAACTTTAAACCAAAAAATGGAAAATTAGTTCTCTTCTCTTGACCTGTTAATTCTGGAGATCAACATTCTGTTTCTTCTGCCACCGTTAATGGCATGTCACAGCATGAAGATGATAGTCTTGGTTCTGTGGTGTCAGTGATAGTTCAGGTTGCAGGAGAACCAAAGAACACTGAGCTCAAGTCTTGGCAGGCTAACCATTTTGGTTTAAATAAAAGTTGAATATCTAAATTTTGTACAGTGCTTTACATCTTCAAAGTAGCGTACAATTGCTAACACCAACTGTGCTGCTATTTACAACTTTCAAGGCTTCACGTATATTCTATTAATTTGGCATTTTAACCATTGTTAGAGCATTACATTCTCCTTTAAACCTGAATAAAAATCTCTTCTCCACTAAGAGCATGTAATGCTGTAACTGAAGGGGTTTTTGTTGTGGTTTGGTTTGGTTTGGTTTTTTACCCTTTATACTTTTAGATGACGTGGAGCCCATTCTGTCACTGTTTGTTCACCCAAAAATAACACTGACTTCACTGGGAACTTTGTGTGTGTAAGGAATGCAGGATCAAGCCCCTAATATAAATCCAGAAGATTGATTTGTGCTTAGTCACTTCACAGGATTTTAAGCATAGCGCCTATAGCTAAAACTATTAGCAGGGACTCCATATCTAGTACAAGCCTACATTAGAGCACACTTGAGTCAGTACCTTCTTTCATTGAGATATGTGACAAAGAATATTAAACTTTAATTCTCTCTTGCCAAAATATGTATTGCACCCCTGCAAATTCCAAATTCAAGAGCTTCTGGACTTTAGAGTCTACTCCTAATGTATAGATGGTGAACACTTCGGAATGGGGTTAGTGAGAAGCACATTTTGAGATTGCCACTTAAATTTAGTTATGTAACTCAACTATGCAATATAAATGGGAAGGCTTCTGCACCAGCTAGGCGGTGTGATTCATTTCTAGAAGTCTGTCTTACCAAGTTTGCTATATACATTGTGCCTGCATCTTACACGTGGTATGCAGAAACTGATAGCAAGGTGAAACTGTGGCAAAACAAAACTTTATGGTACTTAGTCTGACAGCAAGATTACCTGTAGGCCTATGGGCAGTGAATGAAGACTGGCTACTGTTCTAGGCTCTAGACTAAAAAGAGCAGCCTAAACTATTTTTAACGTGCTACCACATAGTCATAATGTGTGGTTTGAAAAGTACCAATACTTTTTGCCCATAGACCAAAAATAAGACTTTGGCTATGGAAAAAGCAAATGCAGTAGACTCATCTGCAATGTGTTAATTTCCATGTGCTTAAAAATGTTCTTAGGCTGGGATCTAAGGATTGGAGCAAATAAGAGTCATATTTATCCCCAACTATCAGTTATTTCTAGCAACTGATGCTAAACTTCTTAGGGAACATACTGTAATCTTGGGGTTTTTTGCCTTTTTTTTTTTTTTTGGTAGCTGTTGATTAAAATGGTCACAATAGCTACAGATTATCAGCAATGTAAATCTTTCCTATGCTTAACCATTTATCTGAATGTACCTGCGCTGTTCAGGTAAGTAGTTTTTTGAGAGAGGAGATGGAACACAAAAGGGGGAAATAAGCTGCTGTTACAAATCTCTCTTCTGAAAAACTTAACTTTATGTCCAATTCCCTCACTCTTAGTACAAGTTCTTCAAATGTAAAAGAAGTAACCCTAATAATTTTAAAACTTGTGCAAAGATGCAAGCTGGAATACTAACCAACTCTTGCCAATAACTTGTCATCCTGGTTTCAAGCAGGTAACGTTTAATGCAATCAATTCACTATTGGCAGTATTTGTGTCTAGTGGCATCTCGCTGCACCAATAAATAATGCTCCCAATCCAAACAGAAGTTTGAAGGTTTCTTTATTAGGATATTGCTTCCTGGAAAGTAGAGCTGATACAGTCAGTCCATGTTGAGTAGACTATATGCATAAAGGTGGGGGAAATCAACATACAAGTCTAGTTTACAGCCAGGTTTGTTGGCTGATAATGTGAGGACCGACCAGAGAGGAGAGAGGACAGACTTTCAGTAGACTCTTGTTCATATCCCTAAAACAGTAAGTTGTCTCAATTTAATTTATTTGAAACAATTGCTAAAAAGAGGAGCATCAATCCTATATATGGCTTTAAAAAATACACATTGATTCGTGTCCATTTTCAGCTAACATACTTGATTTAGGAAGAACTGCTAATTTTAAAGACAATTGGCAAAACTTCATTAACTCTTGTACACTTTTCTTTTTAAAACAGGGTGGACTTCATTGAATTGTGCAGTGTTGAATTGCTGCCGTAGCTGCCTCTTGTTGCTGAAACACAAACTATAAACCCATTTCCTGTCTGCTAAGCAGTTGGGTTCAGTAAAACAACTAAGTGTGAACATTCTCCTATTTGGTATATATGAGAGAGAGAGGGGTGTGTGTGTGTGTGTGTGTGTGTGTGTATGTGTGTATTACATAGACATGGAACCAAGTGTTCTAGGTACTGGTCATGTTTTATTGCATACTTTGTCACGTTGTGTGTATGTGAAGTGTCCTCTGACTACAGGCATCAGTTAATATCAGTATATTTTTATAAATTTGAAATTCAGTGTGCCCCATCTTTCACTTAAACATTTTTCATTGTTAGGGTAATGTGCTAGATTTGAATCTTTAACATTTTTAGGCACAGATGGAAAAAAGTTATTGGCTCCTTGAAAATGTATGGGATAAAATGGATCATCAAAGCATGTATGTACTTACAAACCAAGCTGTAGAGATCAAGAAAAGAACTTTACTGTTGATCTCAAGATTTCTAAATTGTCAAGATTTATATGGAGTTGTGGTGGAACTAGTTAACACTTAGAGCTTTTGGTATGTAATGACTATTTGCTATGGACTGATATTAAATGTTTCAAAGGATTGCGTTCTTAAACTTTCCGGATTTTTGTTACTGTCCTCTTGGATTATATTAAGTAGTTTAAATTTCTTTGCTATATTATTACATTAAAATATAAGAATGTTGGGTCTCATATTTATTTTCACTTGTTTTACTAATTATTTACAGAACACCCTTTGTTAACTTTTTTTATTTTATAAATGTGTAGTATTTTAAACATATCTTTAAAAAGAAAATTGTTCAATTGGAACTACATAACTTCTGATTTTGTTTTTATTAGGGTTTTTAAAAAAAAAAGTACACTTTTTCCATGTCAGTGCACAGCACTTAACAGAAATGTTTGTATTCCCTTTCTTCAGTTCAATAAACAGAATGAATAACTGGACTGAATAGTTCTTAGCCTTCTAACCTTCAGTTACATGGCTGTCAATTGGCTGTCCATTTCACCTCCAGATTTGACAATTAAAATAGAACTTTCTATATTTGAGCATTTTTAGTGAATATTTTCCCAAATATGTATTTGAGTCTAACTTAAATGAAGCTTCACCTTTCTAACTTGGTTCAAAATATCCATGTGTAGACACCTAGCCTTTGCTTGTTCAGGTTTAACTTACACTACTTTGCTTTATAATACTTGACACTTACAACACTTTACTTTCTAGCATCTTAGTCTGTGCTCATCTACGTTCGATGAATGTGTGTGCTTTCAAAACACAGTATAAGCACTGACTGACTAATCCTTCCCATTCATATGAGAGGGCAATTATATAGATAGTAAATGCTATAGGGTAGGGATTCTTATTTTTATACAGCACCTAGTACAGTAGGGTGCTGCTACATTGGACCTCCAGGTAATGCTGTGCAGTGGTATTAAACTACTTCTTTGGGGAGGTATTTCCAACCATCTTAAGCCAGGTCCTGCTTGAGGCTAGCACTGAAACTACAGTGTTGACTTAAAGGAGATTCCTACTACTAGCTTTCCCTTTTATTGCATCAAACATAAACCGCATGCGTTCACTTCCCCTGATATCTGTTCTCTTACCTGATACCATGATGTTGATAGCAGTCTCCACCATCTAAAGGTTAAATTTTCAAATAAGCATCTTCCATGCTTTCTGCTATGGGGCTCCTTACAAATTTGGAGGAAATGCTTTGTAATCCTCTGCAAAGCCACATCCTTGTCCTTTCAGTTCTTTCTTAACTCTTCTTTGCCATAACACCTACAACAATCTTGACAGAGGCAGCTGCTGTCCTGAATTCACTGGCTATCAGACTGACTAATATTGTCACAGTGTTTCCTTGTGTTCTTCCTGACTGTCTCTACCTGTTGCCTCTTGTTATATACTTTAAATTGTAAACTTTTTAGGGTGCTGGGACCTCTTTGTGTTTACACAGTGCTTAGCGCAATAGCTCCTAGGCACTAATCGTTGTGGTAGTATAAAACTGAACCAGTGTTGAAAAGACAATCTCCTTTTGGTAGCTAGTGTTAATTAGATGCTACCACTATTGTATGTGGGACTTATTTTAGGAGCAAATTGGAGTAGCCTTATTCCCCCTGTGTATTACTATAGTAGTATAGAACTACTTTTGGAGTAGAGTACTAGTCACCGGGTGTAAGAGTAGTGTAATTGGAGGCCCTTATTAAGATTAGGCTTTAATCCTTCTGATGAGCTTGCTTAGAGGAGAAAAAAAAATACCATAGCCTTATTCTGCCTAGCAAACACCTCTGCCTCCATGGATTGGATAGGAGTTTTGCCAAATATTTAATATGCCTATAGCAATCATGCTGAAAATCACAGTGCTGTGCTTTTTAAATGACAGGAAAGCTTCTGACAGAGGCCTTAGCAAACTGGAGTTTTCTGGAGCGCAAGCAAGCTAGCTGGCCTTTGTTTTGGGCTGGAGAAGCAAGCTTTGTGAAGCAGCATGAAAAAGTTAAAGCCCAAGATATACTATTAGCAAGCTTTTAAGGGCTTTCTGTAAAGCACTAAAGCCCTCTCTTGTAAAGTGATGCTGAAACACTTTTGTTCACAAAGTAGTAGACTCCCTCCTATTGATCATCCAGAATACATCTTTCTCCCACCTGGTAAATTCTAGTGATAGATTCTAAATTCTAAACTCTAAAATCTGAGTCATTCTACTGACTTGTATAGTAAGGCCTAGTCCCCACTAACCCCGCACTTTGGACTAAGGTATGCAAATTCAGCTATGTTAATAACGTAGCTGAATTCGAAGTACCTTAGTCTGAACTTGCTGCGGGTCCAGACGCGGCAGGGAGGCTCCCCCGTTGAGGCCGTGTACTCCTCTCGCCGAGCTGGAGTACTGGCGTCGACGGCGAGCACTTCCAGGATCGATTTATCGCGTATTAAAGTGCTTGTAGGGGAGCTGGCCAAACAGCTGCTTATCATGGGAGCGATTAGAGGGAAAGTCCTACTAAGGTACTGCTGTGGGGCAGGGGGTGGTTGTAGAAGAACAGATGGCTTTTGAGTGGTTTTTCCATTCAGTGGTAGATGTTACCAATAACAATAGATCTCTACAGCCATCAGGAAGGGAACTTTCTTAGTTTACATGTACCAGCATCAAAGCTTAGGCTGAATTGGGTCTCCTCTGTCTACTTTTCACAAAGTGAATTCTGACCATCGCCACCTAAAAGTCAGCAGACCATTTGAATTGTTTCTATTATGTATGTATTAAGATAGGTTCTCATTATTTTTCTTACTGTCTCAATGTGGTAGCACTATCTGAAATTTTCTTAGCCTCTGCAGGGTAATTATACATTGAGACTAGTGTCATTTCATAATAGAAATACCATTTAATAACTTAGTAGCTATCAGGTGACAGAAGGCAAGACTTTTCCTTTCTTTCTGCACTTGCCCCTTTTAATCACCCTGAGCCTACTGGATGTCGTGGCATTAAACCAGCCATTAGTTTCATAGCAAGGTCTGAAATCTGTATTGCTAAATAGCAAGTGCAAAACCCCTAAATTTTAAGCAGTCTGTAAATATGAAGAAATGTTCATAGTTGCTCTGTCACCATTTACTTACTTCAGCCTGATTTGAATATATGGAGCAACAGTCACTGCTATGAGTAGTGAGTCTGTGAGGGAGAAGTGCAGCAGCTATCTGGAAAACCACTCAGTATTTGTCTTTTCAAGATGGCTTTTCTAGGACTGAATGGCCATGGGGCTGAAATAATTAAGGGTATGTTTCTATTGTTTCTTCTCTTCTCCCCTTCTCCCGCCCCCTGGAGGCTCACTCCTATTTGCAGACTCATGCTAGCAGAGATCAAACTACTGCACTAAAAATAGCATGGATGTTGCAGCTCAGGCTCTCAAACCCACAGTAACGGAGAGCGCTTGGTTCCCTGAAAATAGCAGAATATGCCATGAGGACTTTACTGAGAGGATGCCATATTAAAGTTACTACAGTCCTGAATATGATCTACTGTGGGTACTTTCAGCCTACAGCTTGAGAGCCCAAGCCCCCGTGTCTGTGCTACTATTTGTAGTGCATTAGCTCAAGCCACATGAGCGTGCATCTCCCAGCTGTAGTGTAGACATAGCCCCTGCTCACCTTGCTGGGGGGACATGACTTCCTTTTCAAGATCCAGCTTTCCATAAGTGGTGACACTGTGTACATAATGATTAGAAGATGGGGGATTTGGATTTATTTTTTAAAAGAAGGCAGCTTTAGTCTTCTAGCAGAACTTTCCAGATGGCAATGTAGTTAGGTTTCTCACTCTTAGTCCTCACCTTGGCTGTCCCTTGCCTTGCTTCCTGCCTGGAATTATGTTAAATGACTTTATAAGGGGCATTTAACTGATATACATGGTTTAAAAACTATACATTAAGGCATATGTCCGACTACAGCAAACTTTCCTTTGTAAGCACCACACCTTCCCCCTGTAGCCCTCAAGTACAACTCTTTATTTGCCTACTGGCAAGTTCAAGCAAATCAGTCAGTACTAGCGGTAGTCAGAGTGCTGCTGTAGACCAGCTGTCAACATGTTCTACCACCATTTGGACCCTCCACCATCGTGCAGTTATTTTAAGAGCTCCAACACAATGGCTTTGGACAGTTGACTGTCATATTGAGAAAACACCTTGGATATGGTGGCAGTTAAAGGGACTGGGGAAGAGGTGAGCTTCTGAAGTCTCCCACATGTCATTGTTTCAGGGAAATATGGGAAGAAAGGTAGGACAATACAGTAGGGAGCATCCATTTAGCACAGAAATGGGCTATGAATTTCAAATGTTACACTTGTTACTGCCTGGGTACTTAAGTTGTCTCAGCATACATCATTTTGAGACATCTCAAACACCAAATGTTGCAATGTAAACTTATGTGAATGGATACTACTTGGTTCCCTGAAGCCAGTGGAATGCACCAAGAGAACTTCATGAGAAGAGGTGATAAAGTTACTTTTGTCCTGAATGCAACCCACATTGAGCACTTGACCCTCCCCCCACACCCCAAAAATCTGTGTATCCAGGAGGCAGAGGGAGCCTGTAGTTAGAGCATGGAGTCAGAAACCTGAGTAGTAATCAGCTCTCACTTATGCTCTCTATACCTCCCATTTCCCATCTGTAAAATAGGGATAGTACTTATACAGCTTAGTAAAGCACTTTTGAGACCTGTGGACAAAAAGCATTAGATGATAGTGGTATTAACACTACCATTTCCACTTTGCTTTGTATCATCTTCCTCTACTTATCCAATCTTTTAAAACAGGGTTTCAGTTGAGCTGCAGATAAAATTTCAAAACACTTGTTCTTTTCAGCTTAGCTCTTGGGGGCAGGGAAGAGCATACCTTAAAAGATGCCCTTTGCATTGTTTCTGCTCCCAAACTACTGTTTGGCTCCTGATTTAGTTACCTAGATTGTTGAAGTATGAATGTTAGTATGTAGACTCACTGGTCTAGCCCTGGAGGGAGCCTTCCATCTCCAGCACATTCCTAGGAGCAAGGCTATGTCACAATACACTCCAACTGCACAGAACCCCTCTGTCTCATCTATGTTTGTAACCCTTTTCAACTATAAAATAGAAAATGTGACCCTGCCTCCTTTAACAAAAAGCTACATTGGACAGGAGGCTGCTTTTACTATGCCATTTTAGAGAGATGGGTTTTTTTTTTTTTCCTTCAACCTCTATTCCCCTGAACAACTATTTTAGTCTTTCTGCCGTGAACAACACTACTGCTGGAATCTTTAATGTGAAACAGCAGAGGTCACCAGTGCTGCTGCTGCATGAGACTTCTAAAGTTAGTGAGCAGCAATGACTGTACTGATGAACAGTGGGTAAGAAGGTGTAAAGTTACAGAAGAGCATGTTAGCTGGCCTTTTGTCTGCCAATTAGAAGCCATGGCTTTTCAGGCAGGTAATCACCAGGCACAAGTGCTGGGAGAGGTTAGAACTATTTGTACTAATTCAGGAACTGGTGGCAGTGTTAAGCTTTCTGCATTCTATTTTTCTACAGGTATTGACAACCCATCCTTTCCTTAGTTAGGTGCACATTTGCATGACAGCAGATGGCATTGCAGACTGGATCTGACAATGCATAGAGCATGCTGGGCATCCTGCTTAGCTTCTTTACTGCTACTGTAGCTCATGGCAGCATTCTTAACACTAAATTGTATCTCCAAGTGAGTGTACAAAGTATCTGATGCTGCAGTACGGGTTGTAAGCTAGGCAGCAGTAGAGAGATAGTATTGTTACTGGTGCCCCACTACCCATTCCTTCCAGGATTACCACTAGGACTCACTTATATTAAAAAACAAAACCTTACTGTCCCCTGTTTTCTGGGCTTCCTAGCACCTCCTCTCTATGCAGGATCTATTGATAGTTAACGCTCTTTAAGGCCGGTACCATCTCTATTTTAGAGCTTGTGCAGAGCTGAGCATATTGTTGGCACTTGAGTAAACATGGTAGCAATACAAACTATTTTGTCTGCTAAGCATAATTGGTTTTGATTTTGGAACAACTGGTGTCCAAACATGGCACGTTTAATGTCCTCAAATCTAAGGCCAAGGCTTAGCAAGAAAGTTAAAGGCAAGATGCTGAAGCTTGATTTCACCAACTATCTAAAGGTCTTTAGTGCTGGCCTCAAAGAATAAGAATCTGCAGCAATTATTTTAACAGTTTAATTTCAACTAATTTTGCATATAAAATCAAAGGGATACAATTGCTCTTTTGGACAGCATCTCTCAGCCCTTCCTGTGAGTCTTGTTAAGACTTAGTTTTTAAAATACTAAGACTGACTGATCTAGAAAAGTGGCCTGTATCATCAAAAAGAGTAACACACTGACCTGAAAATAAGAATCCCTAACAATGAATGATGTGAATGTGGCATGGGGAGAGCAGTTGAAAAGAAAGTTACAGCTGGCCATCACAGAGGTAACTGACAAAAGTTGTTGATACAGAGCACTATTCTTCCATGTGTGTTTATTTTTGATTCATCTGTCTTGAAAATGGGAACAGCAAGGTCTTGGATAAATAGATTGAGAGGTCGTTTAGCTTTACTGTCAAGTATCAGGGGGTAGCTATGTTAGTCTGTATCCACAAAAAACACCAAGGAGTCTGGTGGCACCTTAAAGACTAACAGATTTACTTGGGCATAAGCTTTCGTGGGTAAAAACCTCACTTCTTCGGATGCAGAAGTGAGGTTTTTACCCACAAAAGCTTATGCCCAAATAAATCTGTTAGTCTTTAAGGTGCCACCAGACTCCTTGTTTTTTTAGCTTTACTGTAGCTTCTGCCAGTCTCCCTGTCCTTTGCTGCAATGTGTTGATTACTCCCGAGTGAATCTCCATCTGTAGATCAATGTATTGTGTAGCAAGAGTGTAAGAGGAAAGAATCATAACTCTTATTTCTTTTATGTTGATACAGATAAGTTTACACTAGAGCATAGACCAGGATCGCTTTTGCCTTATCCCATACAGAAAATGAGATAATGGAAGTAGTGCTAGGTGGTGGTGGTTGTTTTTTTCCTTTCATCATAATGCTGTTTCATGGAATAGCTCCAAGCAGATAAAAGATCCATGTGGTACAAGCTTCTCTGGAGCTCCAGCCTATTGAGTGCGCACTCCACTACAGGACTCCAAAATAGATCTTCAAACAACCCGACAGCCAGAGGCACTTACAAAAGGCCTTTATGAATGAGCAGATGTATTAAACCTGCACTTAAATTTGCATCTGGACCTTCCACTGGTATAGATCTGAGCAGAGACCTGCTAAACCAGGCTGTCTTTTCCTGTTATCTTTTCTTTAGAGTGCAAGGCGCTGTGCTACAAGATCAGTTCCATATAAAAATTAAATCTAACAAGATCTAATAGACAGTTTTTGTTCATTTCATACCACACTTAATCAATTGCTACAAAAACTCAATGTCATGGTTTTTAAAATATTTTATGTTAAAAATACAGCAAAAATATTTCTTGTTCAAAGAGGAAAAAATATACTGCATGATGACACCGGTCCAGGTATGTTCGAAAGTGTCTCTGGCTCCACAACTGTTCACTGGAGTGATTCGGATGGTTCAAAATTTGGCAACTAACCAGTTCCTTTTCAACTTCAGTCATTTATCAAAGCCAAGATCATACTGTGGCAAGACAAAAGAGGAGATTGGTGTATTACTGAAGCATATGCAAATCTCAGAGCACCTACAGTTTTAATCAGATGGATGCACCTCATTTGCTTAAGCAGAACAGAGATCACAACCACCTTCACCTTTATTATGAAGGCAAGATTTGCAGAGATTGTAAATCTTAGCATGCAATGATCCATCTTGAAATGAGCAGGTGGCCACGTCACAGAACTCACTGAGTTGTAGCTTGGCCAACCCTATGGGAAGGTTTGCATGAGAATGTCTATTAAAACAAATTTGGTCCCCAAGTAGCTCCCTTACGGGATAGGTATTAACCATCACTTTTTATTCTGTGTGTTAAATCCACTTAGCACCCTGCATGCTGCTTGCAATAGATTTTATACTAAGATACTTAACCCTTACATATCTTGGAAATCTGGGCAAAAAAATATACATTAACGTATGTACCTGGAACAAGGCTTAAAAAAACCACACATGCCCTGTAGTTACTCCCAATCTTTCTCACTGTGTGCAGGATAGCATAATTTAAAAGGGATGCTCAAAAAGTTTAGGCCTCAAATTTATGTTTTGAAAAGTTTTCTATAAAACTTGGTTAAATAGAAATGTTTCAATGGGAGGAAAAATAGGTTTCATTATAACCAGATACGAGAGAGAAACTTTTACTAGACAGATATGAAACTACCCAGTGCAGCTGCAGCCAAGCTGAAGTGATAGGCCCAGAGTAGACAGGCTGGATAGGACTAAAATAGTCAGATTTTTAAAACAAATTTTAAAAATCTAAAAGTTCTATCAGTAACAGGGAAGTGAAACACCATTCCCTTTGCCCTCATTCTGCCATTATTTACTTTCCTTTAAATTTGAACTACAAATCAAATTAATTGTTTGTACCCTTTGCTGCTCACTTATGATGGATTAAGTCAGCTACAGTTTGTGTGCATTTGTTTTCAAAAGAGTGCAGCTTTCCCACCCCCTGACATTAGAAGTATGAAGTCTTGAATCCCTTCTTCCCTGCATAATCTAGAATGTGACATCACAGTTAGCTGGTGCATGAAGTGCTGATTCCCCCAAACTAAACCATCATCCTAGTTTAGAAGTTAGTCAGGCCCACTCAATTTCTGAACAAGGGAATATCCAGTTACATTTAAAGGAAACAAATTAAAAAATGATTAAGGGCAATATTTTGAGAGTGCATGTTCAACCTGGAACTGACTGCCACAAGTTATTACTTGAGCAAAGAGCTTAAATAGGCTGCAGAAGGAGGACAGATATGCAATTACACTGGCAGAATAAAGAGGATATGAAATGCTAGTATGACAATTCCTTTGTTCCTATGCTGCACAAGATTTAAGACTAACCTGTAAAGGTACATGAAGAAACAAAGCAGGTGAAAGCCTAGCTTAATCATGGCTTCCTTCATGTGTGATTTCAATTGCCCCCGATTATGGATCTCTGTGGGGTCAAACACCCCCAGGTTCCCGCTTGGCACCATAATGAACCTGAAAGATTTAAAAACAAAAAATTAATTTTAGTCTCAGTATTCAAACAAATCTTACTGAAGCGGTCAAAGAGGGAAAACAAAGACATTGCTCCCCATTTTAAGAGTCATTTTCTAATTCAGTACACACACCCCTACATTCACATATTAAAGTTTCAGTGGTAATAACTGATTCTATACCAGTTCTCTTACTGCATGTAGGTACCAAGATTTATGGAGAAAGTTCCCAATGAAAGTGAGATGCGTTAATGTGAAGAGGCTGAAATCTAACATGCTAGTGGTTTTGTTAGGATTCTGAGCAGAATTAGCATCTTCCACTGCCAGATACAACTAGTCAACAGAGGAACTGTCTTCTCCTGGCTAAGGCACTATTAGTGGACTGTAGGAAGTCTGGGTTCTAGTCCCACATCTGCCACAAACATCCTGTGTGACCATGGGCAAGACACAATCTCTATGTAATTCAGTTCCCCCATCTGTAAAATGAGGATAATACTTCCCTTCTTCTCAGAAGTGTGTGAGGAACACATTTACTAATATTTTGAAGGCTCTGATACTGTAGTGCCATAGAAATGTCTAGAAATAAAGAAAACACTTTATGTAACAGACCAAATCAGAGAGCAGGCAGGAATGAGAAGAAGTGCTGTTGATCTCATTTTTATTATGAGATGAGAAATTCTAGGTTTTGTATTCCTTTGTTACATAACCTAAAACTCAGATAATCATAATTTAATCCATTCTCTCTGAGGAAAAGGGTAGCAGTGTTCCAGAGGTGAAGCAAGTGAGAACAATGCTGGAGCAAGGACTGTTACACTCCTACTTGATTCTTACAAGGTGCCATTTGATGTTTTGCAAGTGAATAACAAGCATTTGAGCCCAGAATTTAGCGCTTTGGTGTATATAATGACAAAGTCCCACCTATTCTAAAGATACAGTGCAACAGGTAATGGATTACATCCGACCAGCTATGCCAGAATGTTCAAAGACAAAGTCACCTATATTTGTCTAAAGGGTTGAAGGGGAATACACTAAATTTTTTATTAAAAAAAAAAAAAAAAAATGGATTCCAGCTTCATTTTCTGCAATGCTAATGCAGCAGCTGGGTTCATGCTACCACTCAGAACTTGAGACAGAACTCCTGGCCTCTCATTTCCTAGACAGGCAGAATCTGAAGCATCTGTTTGTTTGCTGGAACAGAAACTCCATTTGTTTAAGAGTGGTAAAGCCATTAAAAAAGTTATTCCGTGTCTAGTAAAAACTAGAAATTCCCCAAGGTTGATTTAAACAGCTAGGCTGGGGAACAGGAAAGTCAACTGATAAAAATAGAGAAATTCAAATATTTTTAGTTTGTGGTCTGAGACAGACATTGGGTGGCCTCAGGACAAAGAACAAACAAAATCAGAGACTCAGCATAATTACCAAAAAGCAAGAAATTCAAACCAGAAGAAAGCCACTAAAATAAATTTCAGCATCTTCTGAATATCAAACAAGTATTTTCACCTGACATTACATTTTACCTGACAGTATTTCCACTACAAGACCAGTCTGAATATGTCCAAGACTACAGCCCTTACCTCAAATGAGCCAAATTCACACCCAGTTTGGATACCCCTCAGCCCTACCTTCCTAGAAGTAACAGTAAGATTAGTTGGGCATATCCTTATTAAACTCCTGCTCTGAACCCTTTTTCTGATCTCAGAAGTGTAAATCCAAAACAACCTTTGGTTGCCTCTGCATACAAAAGAAACTTGGCTCCCCTACCATGGTACCAAGAGGCTTTCCCCCTTTACCTTACCAAACATAGGGGAAAAGATGTTGCCAGCAAAGAGAGAAACTATTCATAGCACTAATAAGCCATGCAACTCCAGAGTAAATTCAACCAAGGTGCAGCCAGGATAAAAGAAAGAAATCCACTCCATAGTATTTCTCGGATTCATTTCATATGAAAAATCAAAGTGCCATAAGGCAGATTAGGACACAGAAAAATCAGGTCTCATTAGAAACCATTGGAAATGAAAAAATTTCAGTAGTTGAAGTCAAGATTATTCTTGTTTAAATTAAAAAAAAAAAAAAATGTTGACTACTTGTTTTTATTTTTTACAAGTAATCCCTAACATTAAAGTAAGTGAAAAGCTGGAGACGAAAGTTACTTTCCAGTTTACTTTGTGCTGCATCTTAATGAAATAAAGCAAAGAACATGAACTTTGTGTTAATCTGAAACAGACCCTGGTAATGCCCCTTCCATGTGGAACACATTGCATCATTTTCTTAAACTGCTTAGCAGATGAATACCATAAACTTCACTTCTTTACCTGCTTTGCCTTTGAGGTAAATGTATGAACTATTCCCCTCATTGCAGGGTTTGGGACACACAAAACAGGAAGTGATGCAACTGTAATTAAAGCTTGTAGAATTTTAAAATTAAAAAATTAAAAATAATGGAGATATCCTATCTCCTAGAACTGGAAGGGACCTTGAAAGGTCATCGAGTCCAGCCCCCTGCCTTCACTAGCAGGACCAAGTACTGATTTTGCCCCAGATCCCTAGGTGGCCCCCTCAAGGATTAAACTCCCAACCCTGGGTTTAGCAGGCCAATGCACAAACCACTGAGCTATCCCTCCCCCCTCAAAATAATTTTGAGTTATTTATTATTTGGATTCAGTTTCTTAAAAAAAATGCAGTAATTAGCTGACATACTAAGAGAGCTAAATAAATAAATATTGTAGTAAAGAAGCTGACAGTACTGTTCCTAGAAATACTTGTCATTGCTTCACAACCTCCACTCACCACATGGAACTGCCATCTTAGAGGCATAGGCTTGTATTATATTTTCCTACAGGGCATAAAGCCTTGAGGCAAAGGAGGGCTGAGAGACTTCAGCTCCCATTAGAATTCACTCGAATATAAAGCATTTTGGTGCTGTGTTAAGGTAAGTTTCTTAATTCTTGTTTGTTTTAAAGGGTCGCCTACTAAAAAACAAAAAATCACAATTATTTTAAACCTATTATTACAAGCAAAATCTAAAATGCCTATAACTGAAAAAGTATTTTCACCATTTTTCAATTGCTTTACTTTACCTCGGACAGACCTTTGCATATAGTCATGCTCTGTGTTTCTTGGGATGTTTGTGTGGGTCTTTCACACAGCACCAGAGAGAAGAAACATGCTACTACCACCACCACAATTGATAGGGTTACTTGGGCAGCTGTGGCATTTACTACTACTTATATTTCACTTTTTAAAAGTTGTTAGATTTCAAATTAACCATGTCCCTTTAAGTTGAAAAACTGGGTACTGAAAGCAGCGTTAATACAAAAGCCCCAAATGGTGCCTCATTTGAGACTTCTGTAAAAAGCATCACTGCTATCCTGCAAAAAGTGGAGGAACTGAAAGTTAAGTGACCAGATACCTTACATATCCCAGATCCTGAACAAGGAGATCAGGTAGGATTTCTAAATAGCTGACCACCTGGAATCTTGGGAAACTCCCCCTTTGTTGCCTCAAGCAACTCTGTTCCTGTCAAGCCGTCTCACATTCAGCCTCACTAAGAAGTATAAGCCTGCATCTGACCCCACTGGGGCACACTTGAATAACCTTATTCATGTCAGATCATCTCTTACGCTGTGAAACTTTCACTGAAATTAATGGGACTACTTGTGGAGTGAGATGCTACGCAATATAAATATCAGAATTTGGATCACTGAACTCAATGACAAACTTCCATGCTATTTGTGTGGTAATCCTAAAGCATACAGGATTTCAAGGGGAATACAAAAAACACAAACAAACATGACCCTAACTTTGCCCACACGAACATTCACCCTAGCTACCAGCCTCTTAACAGAGCACAGTTTTGCAAAGATCATAAGGAAGCTAAGAAGGCTTCTTCAGTTGTTTGTTTTGTACTCTACCCAGCTCTGGGTGAAATGGATAGTCTGGCACCACTCAAACTCCTGCAGGATGCAGTAATGTTGTTGTAGGCCAGAACTTGGTTTCTGAAATGTCATTAGCTCATAAAGAAGATTCTGAGAAATCTTTCTGACTATAACAGTTTAGAGTTCATACTCATAAATGGATTATAATTTAATATTTAATCCATGTTTCACAAATGGTAACTCCCACAACTCTTCCTTAAATGTATTCTGACAGACCCTTGCATTTTTTGTTGTTCATCTCAATATAATATTTTCTGTACAGACAGTGGCTGGGACCACATCTGGGTTCTATCCCTACCTATACCACACACTTTGAGTCATTTATTTCTCTGCACCTCCGTTTCCTAACCTGTAAAATGGTTCAGTTACATACTGACAGTGATGTTGGGTATATTTATTAGTGTTTGTAAAGGATATCAAGATTCTCAGACAGAAGGGGATATTAAAAATGTAGTTTGTAATTCTGACCTATAGGGGAAGGAGAAGTGCAGAACTGTATTATTACATTAAATTTGTCATACAAGCTGTAAACTGAAAAAATAAACATGGATATTTGTGTTCAGAAGATCTATTACTTCTGATTGACTGACATCTTATAATTAAACTTAATTGGACTATTCAAGATGGCCTTTGAGAATTTCTTTTATTAAAGGTGAGGAGGGCAGGCATTGTGTTGCTCTCTCTAACCTCCACTGGCCAACAAGGAGTGACATTGACAGGCTACTTTAAATTCTCTTCCAGAGACTGGTACACACTACAATACCTTTGAGTTATTCAAAGGGGAAATAAGTAGGAGGGATTTCCAAAACTCCGAGGAACCCCCTGAGAAAGTCTTGCAAGAAAAAGTACAGCCTCGCTGCAGAAAAAGTCTAACCGAAATTAGTCAGTTACTAAGGTAAACAGTCTTTTTGAGCAATAGCACTTTGTTTATGTAGCATCTTTCAAGCATTTATACCACAAGACACTTCACAGCCAAACACAGTCTATGTACACAGATACAAGGGAGGTACTGTATACAAATTAGACTCATGCTACTCAAACGCTATGGGCTAACTGGCATCTTGCTACGAGCCAAGGCAGCAACAAATTTTTATGTCTTATTTAAAAACAACTCAAGCATAATTACTCTGACTTATCTTCATGACAATATGCAATTGCTTCTCTGAGTTAAACAACAATATTATACAGCTAAATGATAAGCATTTGGTCTTCTGGCCACATGCACTTCATCTTACAAGTAGCTTCTGGAGGAAGGCTAAGGGGTGGTTTGCAAGGATCTTGCTCATGTACTTCATTAATATGGTGACATTAGCGTATACTTTCTCTGTACAGCAACAGAATAAGTGAGAGACAAACAGGTCTCTGTCCTAAGGCGTTCCAAGTTCAAAAATGCAGCAATACCAGCACTGACCACACAAAATGGAGAGGGCTTTATGCTATAGGTGTGATTTAAATAAAAAAACAAACAAACAAACAAAAAAAAAACCACAGGTAGACAGAGCTTGATACACAAGATGGCAGGCTGTTCAAGGCACAATGGGCAACGCAGATGGCACAAAATCTAGAGTGGACAATGGAGGTGAAGGAAGCAATGAACAGGAAGTTTGGACAGAGGCAGAGAGAAGGAGAAGAGTCATAGTCAAGGTAGCATCTAGGGCAGGGGTGGGCAAAGTACGGCCTGCAGGCCAGATCCGGCCCACGGGATTACCACATCTGTGGTGTTGCGGGCCCCACGCCATTCCCAGAAGTGGCCGGCACCACATCCCTGCAACTCCTGGGAGAGTGGGGACAGAGGGCTCCGTGTGCTGCCCTCTCTTGCAGGCACCGCTGCCAGCAGCTCCCACTGGCCGGGAACGGTGAACTGCAGGAGCTTCGGGGGAGGTTCCCACAGGTGAGGGCAGGTTGCAGAGCCCTCTGGCCCCTCTTCCCCAGGGGCCACAGGGACGTGATGCTGGCCACTTCCGGGAGCGGTGTGGGGCCAGGGCAGGCAGGCAGGGAGCCTGCCCTGGCCCCAGTGCGCACTGCTGCCACCCCGGAGCCGCTCCAGGTAAGCAGTGTCGGGCCGGAGCCCACACTCCAAACCCCTCCTGCACCCCAACCCCCTGCCCTGAGCCCCCACCACACCCTGCACCCCAACCCTCTGCCCTGAGCCCCCTCCCGCACTCCTCCCTGCACCCCTGCCCTGAGCCCCCCCCGCACTCCTCCCTGCACCCCTGCCCTGAGCCCCCCCATACACCCCGCACCCCTCCTCTGCCCCAACCCCTTGCCCTGAGCCCCTTCCTGCACACTGCACCCCCCCTCACATCCCGCACTCCCTCCTGCCCAACCCCCTGCCCCAGCCCTACATTCATGGCTCTGCATGCGATTTCCTCACCCAGATGTGGCCCTCGGGTCAAAAAGTTTGCCCACCCCGATATAGGGCCTCATCTATACACAATCTTTGAATTGCTATAAACAATATTGGTTTAGAAATTAATAGTTAAAGAAATACAACCTCCTTGAATGGACACTGATATACCCTAAAGGTGCCAATATCAGTGTTGCTTATTCCTGTAAATTTTATACCAGTACAAACATCATCCACAATAGAGGTTGTATCACTATACCCACATAGTTACAGCAGTACAAGAACTGTCTTTACACCGTCTCTTGGGGAGATTTTAAAGTGAAGAGTGAAACCTGAAAGAGGAGAATCTAACAAGCACGTGGGCACGGGACACATGACCAGAGCAATGAGAGGAAACATCTTGGCACCAGAGCTTTCAGTATTTCACCCCATTAACATGCTACTATTTTCAAAGGCTCAAGCCATTAAATCCTTGAAAACTTGAGGCTGACTCACAACAGCAAGGTACTTTGTCATTATAAATTTTACAACAAGCAGACTGAAGAATCTCAAGTTCTCAAACTTTGTTGCAATTTCAGCTAAAAGCGCTGGAGAGGCCAATTTTCTAACCTGTTAGGCTACATGGGAAATTTTAAAAAGGTCAGATTTGTGAAAAGTTTCAAAAGTACCTACAGTGAATTAATAACTTAAGGATATAAACGAAATATCCAATCACGATGTACCACCACAACATATGGTTTATCTTCATACTCAATTTTGAAAGTAATGAAATTTCAAGAGAACAAGAAAATAAAATCCTGTGCACTTACCTATATATATTCCAGGTTGCTACCGGCAAATTAAGGAGGAAGATGAACCAGTGCAATGAAATAAGCATTAATACAGTGACAATAGTATGGCCAATCAATTCTGGGACCACCCACTGCAAAAAAGGAAATATTATAAAAGTTTAAATATTTACACAGAGGAACCAACCCTTAGTGTAATTATGTCAAAAACTACATGTGTACACAGAGTGGATTAAAAACGGATTAAACATTTTTATTTAAATCTGATTTTTTTTAGAATTAAATGGGGTTTTTTTATAAAGAAAAATGTATTTAAAATTAAATTTGCAATGATGACAAACTATAATCTATTAAAACCATATGTTAAATAAAAAAAAAATATATTAGGCAGTCCATGTATGCTGCCAAAGTTTTAAAGAAAAGTACTGAACTGGTGGAAGTCCCTGATTAAGCAGGTACAGAGAATGTTTTACTTCATTCAAAAGTTGAGAAATCACTTGGAAGTAGAAAAGCATGAAAGATTATTTTCCTCTTCCAATATATGAATAAAAATTAGGTGCAAGAAGATGAGATCTACTAGTTCTAAAATCTTGAAGCACATGCTGACCAGAAACAATCACTTCAATTCACTAACTACAGATATTTCCTTTGGTAAGTAAATCAGTTAGAGCTGGTCTACACTCGGGGGGGGGGGGGGGGGGGGGAAGAAAAAAAGAGGGGAAATCGATCCAATATACGCAACTTCAGCTACGAGAATAGCGTAGCTGAAGTCAACGCATCTTAGATCGATTTACCTCGGGTCCTCACGGCGCAGGATTGACGGCTGCGGCTCCCCCGTCGACTCCGCTTCTCGCTCTGGTGGAGTTCTGGAGTCGACGGGGAGTGCATTTGGGGATCGATTTATCACTTCTAGACGAGATTCAATAAATCAATCCCCGATAGATCGATTCCTACCCGCCGATCTGGCGGGTAGTGAAGACGTACCCTTAGTTTAAGATGCAAAATGTGTTCTGATAAACATTTCTCTTATGTTTCCAGCACATTTAAGATAGCATTTTAGTTAAATAAAACTAATAGTTGTTTTTGAGCATTTCTTAGTTTAATTCCCCATCCGTTTAGAACTTGATATAAATCAAAAATAAAAAAAAAATCTAGTAAATAAGAAATGCATCATTCCCCATTTTCAATTATGAACAGTAAAAATTAAGAATCTGATAATATACATATGGTAAGGTGTATAATTTTTTAAATATATGTATATAGACAATAATGTAGCCTCCTGGTTAGCAAAAAGAAGTTCCAATTTAGGGTAAAGGCTATATTTAGTTGGAAATCAACATGTTTGAATGGTTACTAATCAATGAGAATCAACCTTTCTTTAGGAAAGGAACTAAAAGCGACACATTAAATATCAATCACTAGTTATCACTTTGGAAAATGGACATCTGAACAAGTAAAATGTACACAATGTGAACAAAATGTAGCATGTCTCCACAAAGATAGGGGCCATCTCAAAACCCAGAAAACTGACAAATCAACCCCCCCCCCCCCCCTTCATGCCTCCCTGGCTACAGTGCAATTAGCCACTCCTTGGTGTGTATTCAATTTGATCCAGTCTCTCCGCAAATCAAGATTTTTTCAGAACGACAATACAAAGGGCTCAGAAAATAGGCAGCAGATCTATCAACAATGTAAAACCAACCAAAGCAAGAAAAGTGACCCACCCCAGCAAGTGTAGATCAGAGTGGTGCAAGAGCCGTCTCAGACCTGAGCTACATGCAAAAATGGTACCAATGGCTTAAACTTGATTTAGTTAAGTTGGAGCAACCCTCTTCAGTGGACACACTTTTGTGTAAGAGTGCCTTATACTGATTTATCTCAAGTTGGGAACCTTCATTGGGAAGATTCAGTTTAAATCTTTTGTGATCTGTAAATGTTGATTTCACCTAACATACAGAAATGGGGGCGTGGGGGGGAAAATCAATCAATAGCAATCAGTACGTGCAGTCTTTACCACACCTAGCAACCACAGGGATTTGGTTCCTGGGATCTTGACTCTGCAGTCCTACTGTCACCAACCAGGAGAGAGCAGGGCCATCCCTAGGCAGGAGCCATTCAGCAGGAGGGTGGCCCCCCCTACAGTCAAGTACTCATCCACCCCATTTTGGTCCCTCCCATGGGTCTCTGCTCCGCACAGCAAACACAGCTTCCCCTGCCCTAGCATCCACAGGGACCTGGCTTTCTGGGCCGCACATCTGCGCGGGGAGCCCCCTGCAGCCCTGCTGTCATCAGCCCCATGGCCGTGTAGAAAGTATGCTGGAACCTCACTGTGAAACTGAAAATTTTAAAATGATAAAAACTGATAAAGGCTAAAAATAAACATCAATATTATTTGTTGAATTTCAAAAATCCATGAATTCTGCCAAGCCTAATCTTATGCCACTCAAATCAAAATAAGTGCGCCCACACAAGAGGAACATACCAATTTAACTACGTCAGTTTCTAAGCAGAATTAGTTAAAATGGTACAATTTCTCATGTAGGCAAGGTCTGAGAACTGCTCTGGTCAAAAAAGGCCAGGAATTACAGCCAGATTTCTAATAAAGTAACTAAAAAGTGTTAGAAAGATCACAAAACCATGTCACAACCAGCGACCCCTTGGTCTGCCTCGTGCCCAGGGATAGAGGCAGAGAATCTAGAGATTCTAAGCAAGGGGCTGTCTAAGCTGCAGGTATACAGCCAATTTATTGGTCTGCCTCAAAGCACCAGGGAGAGGGGGAATGCCCCACAGTTCATACTGTAGGACATACGAGAAAGGTTCATTCTAGGAGTTGGGGTGAAGGGAAGGTGTGGGAAAAGAAAAAGTAACACCCACCACCATTCTGAGATTCATAGCACTCCCTACTGTTTCCAATGCTAGGACACAGGATCTACTGAGTTTTATCAAATTTAATGCAACATCAGATTTCTTACTTTATTTAGTTTTGAACAGCAAGATCTTGCATTAATATAGTCACATTCCAAATCTGATAGTGTTATTATCTGAAGTCCAAGATAAGGAACATTTTTTGTCAGACAGTAATTCAAAACTATATTTTAACTCTCACAGGAATTAGGCACACCTTTACTATAGGATAGAGGAGTTAAGGCTTTAATTGGGACACTTTTCTGTTAGAGCAAAAAACGGTCACAGTTACGTTTGAGGTAAATTACATGTATTGTCCTATTTTATTCTCTTTACTACATCACGTGTGTGAGGAAAAGATGTGGAACACAGTGCGATCAGCACACAAGTAATCTCACAGTGCTTTTTACCAATGACTGTTGGCCAAGTGCTTCAACACACTGAACACAGATTAGGGAACTCCAGAGCTTGCTTATTTCTCAATGCAGTTTCCGTTCCTGGGCCTTGTCCTACAACCCTTATTTATACAAATGATCCCTCTGACCTCAATAGAATGAGCCCCTTACTAGGTTTAGGCACTTACAACTGAAAACATATACAGTTTTTCTTAACTCACTGAGAATACTACCATCAGACAGGGGTATTGGGCGTTATAATTTGTTGACATTTGTGAGTGCTTTGAGATCCCCAATGAAGAGTGCTAGAGAAATGCAATCTAATGTTTATTTTATAACTAGTGCCTAGATAATCTGGTGATGGACACTTTTGAAGTATATAATCAGGGCATTTCTCCACAAGAAAAACAAGAGGTGCTTTTAATATCAGAACTATTATTTAAAGTTAATCTGTGAAGGAAGAAAAATGTGCACTTTTTTGTTCTTTATTACATACAAAGTAACCTGAAAGGTTTAAAAACATTAGATCTGCTTTTTAAAAAACATTATTAGCAATATCAAGTTTCTCTATGTTCAGCTGGGGAATAAGTGGGATGCTATCACAAGAAACTGATTCCAGAAAAGAGAAGGGATTTTTAGTCAGAAAAATTCTCTTTGAAAAAAGATTTACCCTCACTCCTCCCCAAATGAGGTATGAAAATTCACACTCCAGCAAAAACAAGACACTTGATATTCCTGATGTTTTTAAAGCCTTTCTGGTTTCAATTTACCTTAGAAACAAAACCCTTCAGGCCATCTTTTTTGTGTCATGATGAAGCAAGAAAAGAGATTTTGATAAAGACCCAGTGCCCTTTGCATCCCAATAATGTCATAAAACAATAAACAAGAGCGATTAGCGAAACCTTGTGTAAGGAGAATTACAAAGGTAGTTTAACCAGGAACTAGTGGCATACTAACACCAAGAATACATTTCCAACAGAATAAGACATCCACAGAATCCAGAGAACACTGGATTACAAAGGTTTCTCAAACTTTTAGAAGTTTTTGAGATTTAAAAAACACTTTTGTGCACCTCTCCCCATCCCATATCAAGACCAAACAGATCAGTATAACATGAACTATATGGAAGCAGCACAATGTGCTTTTCCTTATGTGGACTATGAGTGTAAGCAGCATATTGAAATTAATTGAAATTCTGTATTTAGAGGAATGTACACTGCAAGCTTTCATTACTGAACCATGTTTTTGCACATTCTTCTGTCTTATAGAAATATTTGCACGTAACAGCCTATTCCTCTCCTGCCTTTTTGAGTCCTAGCAACATTCTCCAACTTCCTTTTTACCAAAGCAAAAAGAAGAACAGGAGTACTTGTGGCACCTTAGAGACTAACAAATTTATTAGAGCATAAGCTTTCGTGGACTACAGCCCACTTCTTCGGATGCATATAGAATGGAACATATATTGAGGAGATATATATACACACATACAGAGACACAAATCTGACATCAGGAATCAAAATACTCAAAAACCAGTGGGAGAACACTTTAACCTGTCTGGTCATTCAGTGACAGACCTGCGGGTGGCTATATTACAACAGAAAAACTTCAAAAACAGACTCCAAAGAGAGACTGCAGAGCTAGAATTGATATGCAAACTAGACACAATCAACTCCGGTTTGAATAAGGACTGGGAATGGCTGAGCCATTACAAACGTTGACTCTATCTCCCCTTGTAAGTACTCTCACACTTCTTATCACACTGTCTGTACTCGGCTAGCTTGATTATCACTTCAAAAGTTTTTTTTCTCTTAATTAATTGGCCTCTCAGAGTTGGTAAGACAACTCCCACCTGTTTATGCTCTCTGTATGTGTGTATATATATCTCCTCAATATATGTTCCATTCTATATGCATCCGAAGAAGTGGGCTGTAGTCCACGAAAGCTTATGCTCTAATAAATTTGTTAGTCTCTAAGGTGCCACAAGTACTCCTGTTCTTTTTACAATTGATAGGGTTACTTGGGCAGCTGTGGCATTTACTACTACTTATATTTCACTTTTTTAAAGTGGTTAGATTTCAAATTAACCATGTCCCTTTAAGTTGAAAAACTGGGTACTGAAAGCAGC